>NC_092791.1:35252043-35852043 GCF_047496795.1 Chiloscyllium punctatum | reverse complement strand
CTCTCACACACACGCTCACAATCACTCACACACTCTCACTCTCACACTTACACACTCACACACTCACAATCACTCTCACACACACACTTGCACTCAGAAACTCACACTCACACACTCTTACACTCTCACTCACAAACTCACTCACTCTCACACACGTACTCACAATCACTCACACACTCTCACACTCACACACACACACTCACAATCACTCACACTCTCACTCAATCCCTCACACATTCTCTCACACTCTCACAATCAATCACACTCTCACTCAATCCCTCACACATTCTCTCACACTCTCACAATCACTCACACTCTCACACTCACAATCACTCACACTCTCTTACACAATCACTCACACACTCACACTCTCACTCACAATCCCTCACCCATTCTCTCACTCTCACACTCTCACTCACACTCTCACTTACAATCACTCACACACTCTCTCACACTAACTCACACTCTCACTCACATTCACTCTCACACTGTCACTCGCTCACAATCACTCACACACTCACATACACTCTCACAATCACTCTCACACTGTCATTCACAATCTCTCTCACACTCTCACTCTCACGCACACACACTCACACTCTCACACTCTCACTCAGAATCACTCACACACTCATACTCACTCACACACAATCTCACTAACACATTCACAATCACTCACACTCACAATCACTCTCACACACTCTCACTCTGTCTCACACTCACACACACTCACAATCACTCACACTCTCACTTACAATCACTCACACACTCTCTCACACTCACACATTCTCACAATCACTCTCACTCTCAGACACTCTCACACTCTCACTCACAATCACTCTCACACTCTCTCTCACACTCACTCACACACTCTCACACACGCACTCACAATTGCTCACATACTCTCACTCTCACACACACACACTCACAATCAATCTCACACACGCCCTCACACTCACACACACACATTCAGGCACTCAGACACTCTCACACTCACTCTCACACACGTACTCACAATCACTCACACACTCTCACACTCACACTCACTCACACATGCTCTCACACCATCACGCACACACTCACAATCACTCACACTCACACACTCTCTCACAATCACTCACACACTCACACTCACTCACACACACTCACACTCTCACAATCACTCTCACACTCTCACTCACAATCACTCTCACACTCACTCACATACACTCACTCACACACTCTCACAATCACTCACACACTCACAATCACTCACACACACTCTCACACTCTCACTCACACACAATCTCACACTCTCACTCACAATCACTCACACACACTCAGTCTCACTCAATCACTCTCACTCACAATCACTCACACACACTCAGTCTCACTCAATCACTCTCACTCACAATCACTCACACACTCTCACACACTCATACTCACACATTCACACTCACACACACCCACGCACACTCACTGGCTCTCAATCACTCACACACTCGTACACTCTCACACTCTCCCTCACAATCACTCACACACTCTCACACACGTACTCACACTCACTCTCACACTCTCACTCACAATCACTCTCACACTCACACACATACACTCACTCACACACTCTCACACTCACACACTCACAATCACTCACACACTCACTCACAATCCCTCACACATTCTCTCACCCTCACACACTCACTCACTCTCACAATCACTCACACACTCTCACACAATCACTCACACACTCACACTCTCACTCACAAACTCTCTCATACTCTCACTCTCTCACACACACTCACACTCACTCACTCACAATCACTCACAGACTCTCACTCACAATCACTCTCACACTCTCATTCACAATCACTCACTCTCACACTCTCACTCACAATCACTCACTCTCACACACACTCACACTCACACACTCACACTCACTCATACACAATCTCAATCACACACTCACACTCTCACTCCCTCACACTCACACACACTCACTCACTCACAATCACTCACACACTCTCTCACACAATCAGACTCTCACCATCACTCTCACACTCTCACTCACAATCACACTCACACTCACACTCACAATCACTCACAAACTCTCTCTCACACACACACTCTCACAATCACTCTCACACTCTCACTCACAATCGCTCTCACACAATCACTCACACACTCTCAATCTCACACTCACACACTCACACTCTCACACACGCACTCTCACTTACAATCACACACTCTCACACTCTAACTCACAATCACTCACACTCTGACACACTCTCTCACTCACACTCACAATCACTCCCACTCTCACACTCTCACACATGCACTCACACTCACCAACTCGCACTCTCACACTCCCACACTCTCACTCACAATCACTCACACAATCTCTCTCACACTTACACACTCACTCACTCACAATCACTCTCACACACGCACTCTCACATTCACACACTCTCACTCACAATCACTCACACACTCACTCAAAATCACACACTCTCACACTCACTCACAATCACTCACACACTCACAATCTCTCACTCACACTCACTCTCACACTCACACACTCACAATCACTCTTACTCTCACACTCACACTCTCTCACACTCACAATCACTCTCACACTCACACTCTCACACACACACTCTCACTCACAATCACTCACACTCTCTCACACTCTCTCTCACACTCACACACTCTCAATCACTCTCACTCTCACACACTCACAATCACTCTCACACTCACACACTCACAAACTCGCACTCTCACACTCTCACTCACAATCCCTCACACATCCTCTCACACCCTGACACACTCACTCACAATCACTCACACTCTCAATCACTCACACACTCTCACACTCACAACCTCTCACACAATCACTCACACACTCACACTCTGACTCAGAAACCTCTCACACTCTCACTCTCACTCTCTCACACTCACTCACTCACAGACTCTCACTCACAATCACTCTCACACTCTCACTCACAATCACTCACAAACACACCCTCAGACTCACTCTCTCACACAATCACTCTCACTCTCATTCTCACACACTCACACTCTCTCACACACTCACACTCACTCACACTCACACACAATCACTTAATCACTTACACACTCTCTCTCACACACACTCTCACAATCACTCTCACACTCTCACTCACAATCACACACACACACTCACAAACTCGCACTCTCACTCACAATCACGCACACACTCTCTCACGCTCACTCTCACACACACGCTCACAATCACTCACACACTCTCACTCTCACACTTACACACTCACACACTCACAATCACTCTCACTCACACACTTGCACTCAGAAACTCACACTCACACACTCTTACACTCTCACTCACAAACTCACTCACTCTCACACACGTACTCACAATCACTCACACACTCTCACACTCACACACACACACTCACAATCACTCACACACTCTGACACACAATCACTCTCACTCTCTCACTCACACACTCTCACTCACAATCACTCTCACTCTCTTACTCACAATCACTCACACACTCACACACACACTCTCACTCACAATCACTCTCACACTCTCGCTCACAATCACTGTCACTCACACATACACTCTCTCACACACACACTCTCACAATCACTCCCACACTCACACTCTCACCCATGCACTCAAAATCACGCACTCTCACACTCACTCACAATCACTCACACACTCACACACTCACAATCTCTCACTCACACTCACTCTCACACTCACACACTCACAATCACTCTCACACTCACACTCTCACTCTCTCTCACACTCACAATCACTCTCACACTCACACTCTCACACACACACTCTCACTCACAATCACTCACACTCTCACTCACACTCACACACTCTCAATCACTCTCACTCTCACACACTCGCACACTCACACACTCGCACTCTCACTCACAATCACGCACACACTCTCTCACACTCACTCTCACACACACGCTCACAATCACTCACACACTCTCACTCTCACACTTACACACTCACACACTCACAATCACTCTCACACACACACTTGCACTCAGAAACTCACACTCACACACTCTTACACTCTCACTCACAAACTCACTCACTCTCACACACGTACTCACAATCACTCACACACTCTCACACTCACACACACACACTCACAATCACTCACACTCTCACTCAATCCCTCACACATTCTCTCACACTCTCACAATCAATCACACTCTCACTCAATCCCTCACACATTCTCTCACACTCTCACAATCACTCACACTCTCACACTCACAATCACTCACACTCTCTTACACAATCACTCACACACTCACACTCTCACTCACAATCCCTCACCCATTCTCTCACTCTCACACTCTCACTCACACTCTCACTTACAATCACTCACACACTCTCTCACACTAACTCACACTCTCACTCACATTCACTCTCACACTGTCACTCGCTCACAATCACTCACACACTCACATACACTCTCACAATCACTCTCACACTGTCATTCACAATCTCTCTCACACTCTCACTCTCACGCACACACACTCACACTCTCACACTCTCACTCAGAATCACTCACACACTCATACTCACTCACACACAATCTCACTAACACATTCACAATCACTCACACTCACAATCACTCTCACACACTCTCACTCTGTCTCACACTCACACACACTCACAATCACTCACACTCTCACTTACAATCACTCACACACTCTCTCACACTCACACATTCTCACAATCACTCTCACTCTCAGACACTCTCACACTCTCACTCACAATCACTCTCACACTCTCTCTCACACTCACTCACACACTCTCACACACGCACTCACAATTGCTCACATACTCTCACTCTCACACACACACACTCACAATCAATCTCACACACGCCCTCACACTCACACACACACATTCAGGCACTCAGACACTCTCACACTCACTCTCACACACGTACTCACAATCACTCACACACTCTCACACTCACACTCACTCACACATGCTCTCACACTCTCACACCATCACGCACACACTCACAATCACTCACACTCACACACTCTCTCACAATCACTCACACACTCACACTCACTCACACACACTCACACTCTCACAATCACTCTCACACTCTCACTCACAATCACTCTCACACTCACTCACATACACTCACTCACACACTCTCACAATCACTCACACACTCACAATCACTCACACACACTCTCACACTCTCACTCACACACAATCTCACACTCTCACTCACAATCACTCACACACACTCAGTCTCACTCAATCACTCTCACTCACAATCACTCACACACACTCAGTCTCACTCAATCACTCTCACTCACAATCACTCACACACTCTCACACACTCATACTCACACATTCACACTCACACACACCCACGCACACTCACTGGCTCTCAATCACTCACACACTCGTACACTCTCACACTCTCCCTCACAATCACTCACACACTCTCACACACGTACTCACACTCACTCTCACACTCTCACTCACAATCACTCTCACACTCACACACATACACTCACTCACACACTCTCACACTCACACACTCACAATCACTCACACACTCACTCACAATCCCTCACACATTCTCTCACCCTCACACACTCACTCACTCTCACAATCACTCACACACTCTCACACAATCACTCACACACTCACACTCTCACTCACAAACTCTCTCATACTCTCACTCTCTCACACACACTCACACTCACTCACTCACAATCACTCACAGACTCTCACTCACAATCACTCTCACACTCTCATTCACAATCACTCACTCTCACACTCTCACTCACAATCACTCACTCTCACACACACTCACACTCACACACTCACACTCACTCATACACAATCTCAATCACACACTCACACTCTCACTCCCTCACACTCACACACACTCACTCACTCACAATCACTCACACACTCTCTCACACAATCAGACTCTCACCATCACTCTCACACTCTCACTCACAATCACACTCACACTCACACTCACAATCACTCACAAACTCTCTCTCACACACACACTCTCACAATCACTCTCACACTCTCACTCACAATCGCTCTCACACAATCACTCACACACTCTCAATCTCACACTCACACACTCACACTCTCACACACGCACTCTCACTTACAATCACACACTCTCACACTCTAACTCACAATCACTCACACTCTGACACACTCTCACACTCACACACAATCACTCACACACTCTCTCACTCACACTCACAATCACTCCCACTCTCACACTCTCACACATGCACTCACACTCACCAACTCGCACTCTCACACTCCCACACTCTCACTCACAATCACTCACACAATCTCTCTCACACTTACACACTCACTCACTCACAATCACTCTCACACACGCACTCTCACATTCACACACTCTCACTCACAATCACTCACACACTCACTCAAAATCACACACTCTCACACTCACTCACAATCACTCACACACTCACAATCTCTCACTCACACTCACTCTCACACTCACACACTCACAATCACTCTCACTCTCACACTCACACTCTCTCACACTCACAATCACTCTCACACTCACACTCTCACACACACACTCTCACTCACAATCACTCACACTCTCTCACACTCTCTCTCACACTCACACACTCTCAATCACTCTCACTCTCACACACTCACAATCACTCTCACACTCACACACTCACAAACTCGCACTCTCACACTCTCACTCACAATCCCTCACACATCCTCTCACACCCTGACACACTCACTCACAATCACTCACACTCTCAATCACTCACACACTCTCACACTCACAACCTCTCACACAATCACTCACACACTCACACTCTGACTCAGAAACCTCTCACACTCTCACTCTCACTCTCTCACACTCACTCACTCACAGACTCTCACTCACAATCACTCTCACACTCTCACTCACAATCACTCACAAACACACCCTCAGACTCACTCTCTCACACAATCACTCTCACTCTCATTCTCACACACTCACACTCTCTCACACACTCACACTCACTCACACTCACACACAATCACTTAATCACTTACACACTCTCTCTCACACACACTCTCACAATCACTCTCACACTCTCACTCACAATCACACACACACACTCACAAACTCGCACTCTCACTCACAATCACGCACACACTCTCTCACGCTCACTCTCACACACACGCTCACAATCACTCACACACTCTCACTCTCACACTTACACACTCACACACTCACAATCACTCTCACTCACACACTTGCACTCAGAAACTCACACTCACACACTCTTACACTCTCACTCACAAACTCACTCACTCTCACACACGTACTCACAATCACTCACACACTCTCACACTCACACACACACACTCACAATCACTCACACACTCTGACACACAATCACTCTCACTCTCTCACTCACACACTCTCACTCACAATCACTCTCACTCTCTTACTCACAATCACTCACACACTCACACACACACTCTCACTCACAATCACTCTCACACTCTCGCTCACAATCACTGTCACTCACACATACACTCTCTCACACACACACTCTCACAATCACTCCCACACTCACACTCTCACCCATGCACTCAAAATCACGCACTCTCACACTCACTCACAATCACTCACACACTCACACACTCACAATCTCTCACTCACACTCACTCTCACACTCACACACTCACAATCACTCTCACACTCACACTCTCACTCTCTCTCACACTCACAATCACTCTCACACTCACACTCTCACACACACACTCTCACTCACAATCACTCACACTCTCACTCACACTCACACACTCTCAATCACTCTCACTCTCACACACTCGCACACTCACACACTCGCACTCTCACTCACAATCACGCACACACTCTCTCACACTCACTCTCACACACACGCTCACAATCACTCACACACTCTCACTCTCACACTTACACACTCACACACTCACAATCACTCTCACACACACACTTGCACTCAGAAACTCACACTCACACACTCTTACACTCTCACTCACAAACTCACTCACTCTCACACACGTACTCACAATCACTCACACACTCTCACACTCACACACACACACTCACAATCACTCACACTCTCACTCAATCCCTCACACATTCTCTCACACTCTCACAATCAATCACACTCTCACTCAATCCCTCACACATTCTCTCACACTCTCACAATCACTCACACTCTCACACTCACAATCACTCACACTCTCTTACACAATCACTCACACACTCACACTCTCACTCACAATCCCTCACCCATTCTCTCACTCTCACACTCTCACTCACACTCTCACTTACAATCACTCACACACTCTCTCACACTAACTCACACTCTCACTCACATTCACTCTCACACTGTCACTCGCTCACAATCACTCACACACTCACATACACTCTCACAATCACTCTCACACTGTCATTCACAATCTCTCTCACACTCTCACTCTCACGCACACACACTCACACTCTCACACTCTCACTCAGAATCACTCACACACTCATACTCACTCACACACAATCTCACTAACACATTCACAATCACTCACACTCACAATCACTCTCACACACTCTCACTCTGTCTCACACTCACACACACTCACAATCACTCACACTCTCACTTACAATCACTCACACACTCTCTCACACTCACACATTCTCACAATCACTCTCACTCTCAGACACTCTCACACTCTCACTCACAATCACTCTCACACTCTCTCTCACACTCACTCACACACTCTCACACACGCACTCACAATTGCTCACATACTCTCACTCTCACACACACACACTCACAATCAATCTCACACACGCCCTCACACTCACACACACACATTCAGGCACTCAGACACTCTCACACTCACTCTCACACACGTACTCACAATCACTCACACACTCTCACACTCACACTCACTCACACATGCTCTCACACTCTCACACCATCACGCACACACTCACAATCACTCACACTCACACACTCTCTCACAATCACTCACACACTCACACTCACTCACACACACTCACACTCTCACAATCACTCTCACACTCTCACTCACAATCACTCTCACACTCACTCACATACACTCACTCACACACTCTCACAATCACTCACACATTCACAATCACTCACACACACTCTCACACTCTCACTCACACACAATCTCACACTCTCACTCACAATCACTCACACACACTCAGTCTCACTCAATCACTCTCACTCACAATCAATCACACACACTCAGTCTCACTCAATCACTCTCACTCACAATCACTCACACACTCTCACACACTCATACTCACACATTCACACTCACACACACCCACGCACACTCACTGGCTCTCAATCACTCACACACTCGTACACTCTCACACTCTCCCTCACAATCACTCACACACGTACTCACACTCACTCTCACACTCTCACTCACGATCACTCTCACACTCACACACATACACTCACTCACACACTCTCACACTCACACACTCACAATCACTCACACACTCACTCACAATCCCTCACACATTCTCTCACCCTCACACACTCACTCACTCTCACAATCACTCACACACTCTCACACAATCACTCACACACTCACACTCTCACTCACAAACTCTCTCATACTCTCACTCTCTCACACACACTCACACTCACTCACTCACAATCACTCACAGACTCTCACTCACAATCACTCTCACACTCTCATTCACAATCACTCACTCTCACACTCTCACTCACAATCACTCACTCTCACACACTCACACTCACACACTCACACTCACTCATACACAATCTCAATCACACACTCACACTCTCACTCCCTCACACTCGCACACACTCACTCACTCACAATCACTCACACACTCTCTCACACAATCAGACTCTCACCATCACTCTCACACTCTCACTCACAATCACACTCACACTCACACTCACAAACTCTCTCTCACACACACACTCTCACAATCACTCTCACACTCTCACTCACAATCGCTCTCACACAATCACTCACAATCACTCACACACTCTCAATCTCACACTCACACACTCACACTCTCACACACGCACTCTCACTTACAATCACACACTCTCACACTCTAACTCACAATCACTCACACTCTGACACACTCTCACACTCACACACAATCACTCACACACTCTCTCACTCACACTCACAATCACTCCCACTCTCACACTCTCACACATGCACTCACACTCACCAACTCGCACTCTCACACTCCCACACTCTCACTCACAATCACTCACACAATCTCTCTCACACTTACACACTCACTCACTCACAATCACTCTCACACACGCACTCTCACATTCACACACTCTCACTCATAATCACTCACACACTCACTCAAAATCACACACTCTCACACTCACTCACAATCACTCACACACTCACAATCAATCTCACACACGCCCTCACACTCACACACACACATTCAGGCACTCAGACACTCTCACACTCACTCTCACACACGTACTCACAATCACTCACACACTCTCACACTCTCACTCACACACAATCTCACACTCTCACTCACAATCACTCACACACACTCAGTCTTACTCAATCACTCTCACTCACAATCACTCACACACACTCAGTCTCACTCAATCACTCTCACTCACAATCACTCACACACTCTCACACACTCATACTCACATATTCACACTCACACACACCCACGCACACTCACTGGCTCTCAATCACTCACACACTCGTACACTCTCACACTCTCCCTCACAATCACTCACACACTCTCACACACGTACTCACACTCACTCTCACACTCTCACTCACAATCACTCTCACTCTCACACACATACACTCACTCACACACTCTCACAATCACTCACACACACTCTCACACTCTCACTCACACACAATCTCACACTCTCACTCACAATCACTCACACACACTCACAGTCTCACTCAATCACTCTCACTCACAATCACTCTCACACTCTCACACACTCATACTCACACATTAACAATCACTCACACTCTCTCACAATCACTCACACACTCACGCACACTCACTGTCTCTCAATCACTCACACACTCACACACACGTACTCACACCCACTCTCACACTCTCACTCACAATCACTCTCACACAATCACTCACAATCACTCACACACTCTCAATCTCACACTCACACACTCACACTCTCACACACGCACTCTCACTTACAATCACACACTCTCACACTCTAACTCACAATCACTCACACTCTGACACACTCTCACACTCACACACAATCACTCACACACTCTCTCACTCACACTCACAAACTCTCACACACTCACACTCTCACTGACAATCACTCACATACTCTCACACACTCTCACTCACAATCACTCACACACACTCTCAGAATCACTCACACACTCTCACACTCTCACCATCACTCACACACTCTCACTCACAATCACTCACACACACATACTCTCACAATCACTCACACACTCAGACAATCTCTCACAATCACTCACACACTCACACACACACACACTCACAGTCACACATTCACAATCACTCACACTCCCTCACACATTCTGTCACACTCTCACATCCTCTCACACTCACTCACAAACAGTCACACTCACAATCACTCTCACACTCACTCACACTCTCACTTACAATCACTCACACACTCTCTCACACTCACACACTCTCACAATCACTCTCACTCTCACACACTCTCACACACTCAGAAACTCGCACTCTCACACTCTCACTCACAATCACTCAAACACTCTCTCTCACACTCACACACTCTCACACACGCACTCACAATTGCTCACATACTCTCACTCGCACACACACACTCACAATCACTCTCACACACGCACTCACACTCACAATCACTCACACACTCTCTCTCACACTCACTCTCTCACACTCACACACACTCACAATCACTCTCGCACTCTCACACTCACACACTCACACACTCTCTCTCACACACGCTTGACAATCACTCACACACTCTCACTCTCAAACTTACACACTCACAATCACGCTCACACACGCACTCTCACACTCACACACACACGCACTCACAAACTCACACTCGTACACTCTCACACTCTCCCTCACAATCACTCACACACTCTCACACACTCACTCACAATCCCTCACACATTCTCTCACACTCTCACACCCTCACACACTCACTCACAATCACAATCACTCACACACTCACACGCTCTCACACAATCACTCACACACTCACACTCTCACTCACAAACTCTCACACTCTCACTCTCTCACACACACACACACTCGCTCACAGACTCTCACTCACAATCACTCTCTCACTCACAATCACTCACAAACACACTCTCACACACAATCACTCTCACTCTCATTCTCACACACTCACACTCACTCACACACAATCTCACACTCACTCACACACAATCACTCACACACTCACACTCACTCTCTCAATCACAATCACTAACACAATCTCTGACACACACACACTCTCACAATCACTCTCACACTCTCACTCTCTCACTCACAATCACTCTCACACTCTCACTCACAATCACTGTCACTCACACACACACACTCACAATCACTCACACACTCACACTAACACACTCACAACCACTCACACTCACACTCTCCCTCACAATCAATCAAACAGTCTCTCTCTCACCCTCACACACGTACTCACAATCACTCACACACTCACACTCTCACTCACAATCCCTCACACATTCTCTCACCCTCTCAAACTCACACACACTCACTCTCTCTCAATCACTCTCTCACACACACACTCACACTCTCCCTCACAATCACTCAAACAGTCTCTCTCACACTCTCACACACGTACTCACAATCACTCACACACTCACACTCTCACTCACTATCCCTCACACATTCTCTCACCCTCACACACTCACTCACAATCACTCACACTCTCACTTACAATCACTCACACACTCTCTCACACTCACACATTCTCACAATCACTCTCACTCTCAGACACTCTCACACTCTCACTCACAATCACTCTCACACTCTCTCTCACACTCACAGTCACACACTCTCACTCACAATCACTCTCCATCACTCACACTCTGTCGCAATCACTCACACACTCTCTCACACTCACACATTCTCACAATCACTCTCACTCTCACACACTCTCACACTCTCACTCACAATCACTCTCATACTCTCTCTCACACTCACTCACACACTCTCACACACGCACTCACAATTGCGCACATACTCTCACTCTCACACACACACACACACTCACAATCACTCTCACACAGGCACTCACACTCACACACACACACATTCAGGCACTCAGACACTCTCACACTCACACTCACAATCACTCACACACTCTCACAGTCACACTCACTCAAACATTCTCTCACACTCTCACACCCTCACGCACACACTCACAATCACTCACACTCTCTCACAACCACTCACACACTCACAATCACTCACACACACTCACAATCACTCACACACACTCTCACACACACACACTCTCACACTCTCACTCACAATCACTCTCACACACACTCACACTCTCACTCACAATCACTCTCACTCACAATCACTCTCACACTCTCAATCACTCACACACTCTCACACACTCACACTCTCTCACACTCACTGTCTCACAATCACTCACACACTCAACACTCACACACAATCACTCACGCACACTCTCTCACTCACACTCCCAATCACTCTCACACTCTCACTCACACACTCACCCACTCTCACTCACAATCACTCACATACTCTCACATACTCTCACTCACAATCACTTACACACACTCACACTCACAAACTCTCGCACACTCACACTCTCACTCACAATCACTCACATACTCTCACACACTCTCACTCACAATCACTCACACACACTCTCAGAATCACTCACACACTCTCACACTCTCACCATCACTCACACACTCTCACTCACAATCACTCACACACACATACTCTCACAATCACTCACACACTCAGACAATCTCTCACAATCACTCACACTCACACACACACACACTCACAGTCACACATTCACAATCACTCACACTCCCTCACACATTCTGTCACACTCTCACATCCTCTCACACTCACTCACAAACAGTCACACTCACAATCACTCTCACACTCACTCACACTCTCACTTACAATCACTCACACACTCTCTCACACTCACACACTCTCACAATCACTCTCACTCTCACACACTCTCACACACTCAGAAACTCGCACTCTCACACTCTCACTCACAATCACTCACACACTCTCTCTCACACTCACACACTCTCACACACGCACTCACAATTGCTCACATACTCTCACTCGCACACACACACTCACAATCACTCTCACACACGCACTCACACTCACAATCACTCACACACTCTCTCTCACACTCACTCTCTCACACTCACACACACTCACAATCACTCTCGCACTCTCACACTCACACACTCACACACTCTCTCTCACACACGCTTGACAATCACTCACACACTCTCACTCTCAAACTTACACACTCACAATCACGCTCACACACGCACTCTCACACTCACACACACACGCACTCACAAACTCACACTCGTACACTCTCACACTCTCCCTCACAATCACTCACACACTCTCACACACTCACTCACAATCCCTCACACATTCTCTCACACTCTCACACCCTCACACACTCACTCACAATCACAATCACTCACACACTCACACGCTCTCACACAATCACTCACACACTCACACTCTCACTCACAAACTCTCACACTCTCACTCTCTCACACACACTCACACACACACTCGCTCACAGACTCTCACTCACAATCACTCTCTCACTCACAATCACTCACAAACACACTCTCACACACAATCACTCTCACTCTCATTCTCACACACTCACACTCACTCACACACAATCTCACACTCACTCACACACAATCACTCACACACTCACACTCACTCTCTCAATCACAATCACTTACACAATCTCTGACACACACACACTCTCACAATCACTCTCACACTCTCACTCTCACTCACAATCACTCTCACACTCTCACTCACAATCACTGTCACTCACACACACACACTCACAATCACTCACACACTCACACTAACACACTCACAACCACTCACACTCACACTCTCCCTCACAATCAATCAAACAGTCTCTCTCTCACCCTCACACACGTACTCACAATCACTCACACACTCACACTCTCACTCACTATCCCTCACACATTCTCTCACCCTCACACACTCACTCACAATCGCTCACTCTCACAATCACTCACACACTCTCACACTCACACCCTCTCACACAATCACTCACACACTCACAAACTCTCTCACTCTCACTCTCTCACACACACTCACTCACTCACAATCACTCACTCTCACACACACTCTCAGACTCTCACTCACAATCACTCTCACACTCTCACTCACACTCACTCTCACACTCACACACTCTCTCACACGCACGCACACACTCACAATCACTCTCACTCTCACACACTCTCACACTCATATACTCTCAAACTCCACTCTCACACTCTCAGTCACAATCACTCTCACACTCTCACTCACACACACACACTCACACTCTCACACTCACACTAACACATTCACAATCACTCACACTCTCTCACAATCACTCACACACTCATACTCTCACAATCACTCACACACACTCACACACACACTCTCACCCTCTCACTCAGAATCACTCACACACTCACATACACTCTCACTCACACACTCTCATACTCTCACTCACACTCTCATACACACTCTCACACAATCACTCACACTCACACACACTCACTCTCTCACCACTCACACTCTCACACTCTTACTCACAATCACTCTAATACTCACACACTCACACTTTCACTCACAATCACTCACACTCTCACTCACGCACTCACACACTCATACACTCTCACTCACAAACTCTCACACACTCTCACTCACAATCACTAACACACTCT
Source organism: Chiloscyllium punctatum (assembly GCF_047496795.1). Lineage (NCBI taxonomy): Eukaryota > Metazoa > Chordata > Chondrichthyes > Orectolobiformes > Hemiscylliidae > Chiloscyllium > Chiloscyllium punctatum. The sequence goes on along the minus strand of NC_092791.1, from coordinate 35,835,926 downwards.
CACACTCTCTCTCAATCACTCACACACTCACTCTCACACACTCACAATCACTCCCACCCTCTCACAATTACTCACACACTCACACTCACACTAACACTCACTCCCTCACAATCACTCACACACTCACACTCACTCACACACACAAACTCACACACTCTCACAGTCTCACTTACAATCACTCAAACACTCTCCCAATCACTCTCACACTCACACACTCACTCTCTCACCATCTCTCCCGCACTCACACACTCACAATAACTCTCGCACTCTCACACTCTCACTCACAATCACTGTCACTCACGCACACACACTCACAATCACTCACACACTCACACTAACACACTCACAACCACTCACACTCACACTCTCCCTCACAATCAATGAAACAGTCTCTTTCTCACCCTCACACACGTACTGACAATCACTCACACACTCACACTCTCACTCACAATCCCTCACACATTCTCTCACCCTCTCAAACTCACACACACTCACTCTCTCTCAATCACTCTCTCACACACACTCACACTCTCCCTCACAATCACTCAAACAGTCTCTCTCATACTCTCACACACGTACTCACAATCCCTCACACATTCTCTCACCCTCACACACTCACTCACAATCACTCACTCTCACAATCACTCACACACTCTCACACTCACACCCTCTCACACAATCACTCACACACTCACAAACTCTCTCACTCTCACTCTCTCACACACACTCACTCACTCACAATCACTCACTCTCACACACACTCTCAGACTCTCACACACAATCACTCTCACACTCTCACTCACACTCACTCTCACACTCACACACTCTCTCACACGCACTCACACACTCACAATCACTCTCACTCTCACACACTCTCACACTCATATACTCTCAAACTCCACTCTCACACTCTCAGTCACAATCACTCTCACACTCTCACTCACACACACACACTAACACTCTCACTCTCACACTCACACTAACACTCACTCTCACACTCACACACTCTCTCACACGCACTCACACATTCACAATCACTCTCACTCTCACACACTCTCACACTCATATACTCTCAAACTGCACTCTCACACTCTCAGTCACAATCACTCTCACACTCTCACTCACACACACACTCACACTCTCACTCTCACACTCACACTAACACATTCACAATCACTCACACTCTCTCACAATCACTCACACACTCATACTCTCACCATCACTCACACACACACTCTCACACTCTCACACTCTCACTCAGAATCACTCACACACTCACATACACTCTCACTCACACACTCTCATACTCTCACTCACACTCTCACACACACTCTCACACAATCACTCACACTCACACACACTCACTCTCTCACCACTCACACTCTCACACTCTTACTCACAATCACTCTAATACTCACACACTCACACTCTCACTCACAATCACTCACACTCTCACTCACGCACTCACACACTCATACACTCTCACTCACAAACTCTCACACACTTTCACTCACAATCACTAACACACTCTCACACTCTCTCTCAATCACTCACACACTCACTCTCACACACTCACAATCACTCCCACCCTCTCACAATCACTCACACACACACTCACACTAACACGCACTCCCTCACAATCACTCACACACTCACACTCACTCACACACACAAACTCACACACTCTCACAGTCTCACTTACAATCACTCAAACACTCTCCCAATCACTCTCACACTCACACACTCACTCTCTCACCATTTCTCACGCACTCACACACTCACAATCACTCTCCATCACTCACACTCTCTCAAAATCACACACTCTCACATTCTCACTCACAATCACTCACCATCACTCACCATCACTCTCACACACTCTCACACACTCTCACGTACACACTCTCACTCTCTCACAATCACTCACACTCTCTCTCACTCACACGCTCACACACCCACACTCTCACACGCGCACTCACAATCACTCTCACACTGTCACACACACACACTCTGACACTCTCTCACACACTCACTCACACACTCACACTCTCTCTCACTCACACACTCACACTCTCACACGCACTCACAATCACTCTCACACTCTCACACCATCTCTCACACTTACTCTCACACTCACACATTCACTATGACTCACACACTCACAATCACTCACACACTCTAACATATGCACTCATAATCACTCTCACACACACACTTACACACAAACTCACAATCACTCACACACTCTCTCTCACACACGCTTCACAATCACTCACACACTCTCACTATCATACTTACACACTCACAATCACTCTCACACACGCACTCTCACATTCACACACACACACACTCACAATCTCACACTCGTACACTCTCACATTCTCCCTCACAATTACTTACACACTCTCACACACTCACTCACAATCCCTCACACATTCTCTCACACTCTCACACCCTCACACGCTCACTCACAATCACAATCACTCACACACTCACACCCTCTCACACAATCACTCACACACTCACACACTCACACACTCACAGACTCTCACTCACAATCACTCTCTCACTCACAATCACTCACAAACACACTCTCACACACAATCACTCTCACTCTCATTCTCACACACTCACACTCACTCACACACAATCTCACTCACACACACTCACACTCTCACTCACAATCCCTCACCCATTCTCTCACTCTCACACTCTCACTCACACTCTCACTTACAATCACTCACACACTCTCTCACACTAACTCACACTCTCACTCACATTCACTCTCACACTGTCACTCGCTCACAATCACTCACACACTCACATACACTCTCACAATCACTCTCACACTGTCATTCACAATCGCTCTCACACTCTCACACTCTCACTCAGAATCACTCATACACTCATACTCACTCACACACAATCTCACTAACACACTCACAATCACTCACACTCACAATCACTCTCACACACTCTCACGCTGTCTCACACTCACACACACTCACAATCACTCACACTCTCACTTACAATCACTCACACACTCTCTCACACTCACATATTCTCACAATCACTCTCACTCTCACACACTCTCACACTCTCACTCACAATCACTCTCACACTCTCTCTCACACTCACTCGCACACTCTCACACACGCACTCACAATTGCTCACATACTCTCACTCTCACACACACACACTCACAATCACTCTCACACACGCCCTCACACTCACACACACACATTCAGGCACTCAGACACTCTCACACTCACTCTCACACATGTACTCACAATCACTCACACACTCTCACACTCACACTCACTCACACATTCTCTCACACTCTCACACCCGCACGCACACACTCACAATCACTCACACTCACACACTCTCTCACAATCACTCACACACTCACACTCACACACACTCACAATCACTCTCACACACTCTCACACTCTCACTCACAATCACTCACACTGACAATCACTCTCACACTCTCAATCACTCACACACTCTAACACATGCACTCATAATCACTCTCACACACACACTTACACACAAACTCACAATCACTCACACACTCTCTCTCACACACGCTTCACAATCACTCACACACTCTCACTATCATACTTACACACTCACAATCACTCTCACACACACACTCTCACATTCACACACACACACACTCACAATCTCACACTCGTACACTCTCACACTCTCCCTCACAATTACTCACACACTCTCACACACTCACTCACAATCCCTCACACATTGTCTCACACTCTCACACCCTCACACGCTCACTCACAATCACAATCACTCACACACTCACACTCACACACACTCACAATCACTCTCACACACTCTCACACTCTCACTCACAATCACTCACACTGACAATCACTCTCACACTCTCAATCACTCACACACTCTAACACATGCACTCATAATCACTCTCACACACACACTTACACACAAACTCACAATCACTCACACACTCTCTCTCACACACGCTTCACAATCACTCACACACTCTCACTATCATACTTACACACTCACAATCACTCTCACACACACACTCTCACATTCACACACACACACACTCACAATCTCACACTCGTACACTCTCACACTCTCCCTCACAATTACTCACACACTCTCACACACTCACTCACAATCCCTCACACATTGTCTCACACTCTCACACCCTCACACGCTCACTCACAATCACAATCACTCACACACTCACACCCTCTCACACAATCACTCACACACTCACACACTCACACACTCACAGACTCTCACTCACAATCACTCTCTCACTCACAATCACTCACAAACACACTCTCACACACAATCACTCTCACTCTCATTCTCACACACTCACACTCACTCACACACAATCTCACACTCACTCACACACAATCAATCACACACTCACACTCACTCTCTCAATCACAATCACTTACACAATCTCTGACACACACACACTCTCACAATCACTCTCACACTCTCACTCTCTCACTCACAATCACTCTCACACTCTCACTCACAATCACTGTCACTCACACACACACACTCACAATCACTCACACACTCACACTAACACACTCACAACCACTCACACTCACACTCTCCCTCACAATCAATCAAACAGTCTCTCTCACCCTCACACACGTACTCACAATCACTCACACACTCACACTCTCACTCACTATCCCTCACACATTCTCTCACCCTCACACACTCACTCACAATCGCTCACTCTCACAATCACTCACACACTCTCACACTCACACCCTCTCACACAATCACTCACACACTCACAAACTCTCTCACTCTCACTCTCTCACACACACTCACACACACTCACTCACTCACAATCACTCACTCTCACACACACTCTCAGACTCTCACTCACAATCACTCTCACACTCTCACTCACACTCACTCTCACACTCACACACTCTCTCACACGCACGCACACACTCACAATCACTCTCACTCTCACACACTCTCACACTCATATACTCTCAAACTCCACTCTCACACTCTCAGTCACAATCACTCTCACACTCTCACTCACACACACACACTCACACTCTCACACTCACACTAACACATTCACAATCACTCACACTCTCTCACAATCACTCACACACTCATACTCTCACAATCACTCACACACACTCACACACACACTCTCACCCTCTCACTCAGAATCACTCACACACTCACATACACTCTCACTCACACACTCTCATACTCTCACTCACACTCTCACACACACTCTCACACAATCACTCACACTCACACACACTCACTCTCTCACCACTCACACTCTCACACTCTTACTCACAATCACTCTAATACTCACACACTCACACTTTCACTCACAATCACTCACACTCTCACTCACGCACTCACACACTCATACACTCTCACTCACAAACTCTCACACACTCTCACTCACAATCACTAACACACTCTCACACTCTCTCTCAATCACTCACACACTCACTCTCACACACTCACAATCACTCCCACCCTCTCACAATTACTCACACACTCACACTCACACTAACACTCACTCCCTCACAATCACTCACACACTCACACTCACTCACACACACAAACTCACACACTCTCACAGTCTCACTTACAATCACTCAAACACTCTCCCAATCACTTTCACACTCACACACTCACTCTCTCACCATCTCTCCCGCACTCACACACTCACAATAACTCTCGCACTCTCACACTCTCACTCACAATCACTGTCACTCACGCACACACACTCACAATCACTCACACACTCACACTAACACACTCACAACCACTCACACTCACACTCTCCCTCACAATCAATGAAACAGTCTCTCTCTCACCCTCACACACGTACTGACAATCACTCACACACTCACACTCTCACTCACAATCCCTCACACATTCTCTCACCCTCTCAAACTCACACACACTCACTCTCTCTCAATCACTCTCTCACACACACTCACACTCTCCCTCACAATCACTCAAACAGTCTCTCTCATACTCTCACACACGTACTCACAATCACTCACACACTCACACTCTCACTCACAATCCCTCACACATTCTCTCACCCTCACACACTCACTCACAATCACTCACTCTCACAATCACTCACACACTCTCACACTCACACCCTCTCACACAATCACTCACACACTCACAAACTCTCTCACTCTCACTCTCTCACACACACTCACTCACTCACAATCACTCACTCTCACACACACTCTCAGACTCTCACACACAATCACTCTCACACTCTCACTCACACTCACTCTCACACTCACACACTCTCTCACACGCACTCACACACTCACAATCACTCTCACTCTCACACACTCTCACACTCATATACTCTCAAACTCCACTCTCACACTCTCAGTCACAATCACTCTCACACTCTCACTCACACACACACACTAACACTCTCACTCTCACACTCACACTAACACTCACTCTCACACTCACACACTCTCTCACACGCACTCACACATTCACAATCACTCTCACTCTCACACACTCTCACACTCATATACTCTCAAACTCCACTCTCACACTCTCAGTCACAATCACTCTCACACTCTCACTCACACACACACACTCACACTCTCACTCTCACACTCACACTAACACATTCACAATCACTCACACTCTCTCACAATCACTCACACACTCATACTCTCACCATCACTCACACACACACTCTCACACTCTCACTCAGAATCACTCACACACTCACATACACTCTCACTCACACACTCTCATACTCTCACTCACACTCTCACACACACTCTCACACAATCACTCACACTCACACACACTCACTCTCTCACCACTCACACTCTCACACTCTTACTCACAATCACTCTAATACTCACACACTCACACTCTCACTCACAATCACTCACACTCTCACTCACGCACTCACACACTCATACACTCTCACTCACAAACTCTCACACACTTTCACTCACAATCACTAACACACTCTCACACTCTCTCTCAATCACTCACACACTCACTCTCACACACTCACAATCACTCCCACCCTCTCACAATCACTCACACACACACACTCACACTAACACTCACTCCCTCACAATCACTCACACACTCACACTCACTCACACACACAAACTCACACACTCTCACAGTCTCACTTACAATCACTCAAACACTCTCCCAATCACTCTCACACTCACACACTCACTCTCTCACCATTTCTCACGCACTCACACACTCACAATCACTCTCCATCACTCACACTCTCTCAAAATCACACACTCTCACATTCTCACTCACAATCACTCACCATCACTCACCATCACTCTCACACACTCTCACACACTCTCACGTACACACTCTCACTCTCTCACAATCACTCACACTCTCTCTCACTCACACGCTCACACACCCACACTCTCACACGCGCACTCACAATCACTCTCACACTGTCACACACACACACTCTGACACTCTCTCACACACTCACTCACACACTCACACTCTCTCTCACTCACACACTCACACTCTCACACGCACTCACAATCACTCTCACACTCTCACACCATCTCTCACACTCACTCTCACACTCACACATTCACTATGACTCACACACTCACAATCACTCACACACTCTAACACATGCACTCATAATCACTCTCACACACACACTTACACACAAACTCACAATCACTCACACACTCTCTCTCACACACGCTTCACAATCACTCACACACTCTCACTATCATACTTACACACTCACAATCACTCTCACACACGCACTCTCACATTCACACACACACACACTCACAATCTCACACTCGTACACTCTCACACTCTCCCTCACAATTACTTACACACTCTCACACACTCACTCACAATCCCTCACACATTCTCTCACACTCTCACACCCTCACACGCTCACTCACAATCACAATCACTCACACACTCACACCCTCTCACACAATCACTCACACACTCACACACTCACACACTCACACACTCACAGACTCTCACTCACAATCACTCTCTCACTCACAATCACTCACAAACACACTCTCACACACAATCACTCTCACTCTCATTCTCACACACTCACACTCACTCACACACAATCTCACACTCACTCACACACAATCACTCACACACTCACACTCACTCTCTCAATCACAATCACTTACACAATCTCTGACACACACACACTCTCACAATCACTCTCACACTCTCACTCTCTCACTCACAATCACTCTCACACTCTCACTCACAATCACTGTCACTCACACACACACACTCACAATCACTCACACACTCACACTAACACACTCACAACCACTCACACTCACACTCTCCCTCACAATCAATCAAACAGTCTCTCTCACCCTCACACACGTACTCACAATCACTCACACACTCACACTCTCACTCACTATCCCTCACACATTCTCTCACCCTCACACACTCACTCACAATCGCTCACTCTCACAATCACTCACACACTCTCACACTCACACCCTCTCACACAATCACTCACACACTCACAAACTCTCTCACTCTCACTCTCTCACACACACTCACACACACTCACTCACTCACAATCACTCACTCTCACACACACTCTCAGACTCTCACTCACAATCACTCTCACACTCTCACTCACACTCACTCTCACACTCACACACTCTCTCACACGCACGCACACACTCACAATCACTCTCACTCTCACACACTCTCACACTCATATACTCTCAAACTCCACTCTCACACTCTCAGTCACAATCACTCTCACACTCTCACTCACACACACACACTCACACTCTCACACTCACACTAACACATTCACAATCACTCACACTCTCTCACAATCACTCACACACTCATACTCTCACAATCACTCACACACACTCACACACACACTCTCACCCTCTCACTCAGAATCACTCACACACTCACATACACTCTCACTCACACACTCTCATACTCTCACTCACACTCTCACACACACTCTCACACAATCACTCACACTCACACACACTCACTCTCTCACCACTCACACTCTCACACTCTTACTCACAATCACTCTAATACTCACACACTCACACTTTCACTCACAATCACTCACACTCTCACTCACGCACTCACACACTCATACACTCTCACTCACAAACTCTCACACACTCTCACTCACAATCACTAACACACTCTCACACTCTCTCTCAATCACTCACACACTCACTCTCACACACTCACAATCACTCCCACCCTCTCACAATTACTCACACACTCACACTCACACTAACACTCACTCCCTCACAATCACTCACACACTCACACTCACTCACACACACAAACTCACACACTCTCACAGTCTCACTTACAATCACTCAAACACTCTCCCAATCACTCTCACACTCACACACTCACTCTCTCACCATCTCTCCCGCACTCACACACTCACAATAACTCTCGCACTCTCACACTCTCACTCACAATCACTGTCACTCACGCACACACACTCACAATCACTCACACACTCACACTAACACACTCACAACCACTCACACTCACACTCTCCCTCACAATCAATGAAACAGTCTCTCTCTCACCCTCACACACGTACTGACAATCACTCACACACTCACACTCTCACTCACAATCCCTCACACATTCTCTCACCCTCTCAAACTCACACACACTCACTCTCTCTCAATCACTCTCTCACACACACTCACACTCTCCCTCACAATCACTCAAACAGTCTCTCTCATACTCTCACACACGTACTCACAATCACTCACACACTCACACTCTCACTCACAATCCCTCACACATTCTCTCACCCTCACACACTCACTCACAATCACTCACTCTCACAATCACTCACACACTCTCACACTCACACCCTCTCACACAATCACTCACACACTCACAAACTCTCTCACTCTCACTCTCTCACACACACTCACTCACTCACAATCACTCACTCTCACACACACTCTCAGACTCTCACACACAATCACTCTCACACTCTCACTCACACTCACTCTCACACTCACACACTCTCTCACACGCACTCACACACTCACAATCACTCTCACTCTCACACACTCTCACACTCATATACTCTCAAACTCCACTCTCACACTCTCAGTCACAATCACTCTCACACTCTCACTCACACACACACACACTAACACTCTCACTCTCACACTCACACTAACACTCACTCTCACACTCACACACTCTCTCACACGCACTCACACATTCACAATCACTCTCACTCTCACACACTCTCACACTCATATACTCTCAAACTCCACTCTCACACTCTCAGTCACAATCACTCTCACACTCTCACTCACACACACACACTCACACTCTCACTCTCACACTCACACTAACACATTCACAATCACTCACACTCTCTCACAATCACTCACACACTCATACTCTCACCATCACTCACACACACACTCTCACACTCTCACTCAGAATCACTCACACACTCACATACACTCTCACTCACACACTCTCATACTCTCACTCACACTCTCACACACACTCTCACACAATCACTCACACTCACACACACTCACTCTCTCACCACTCACACTCTCACACTCTTACTCACAATCACTCTAATACTCACACACTCACACTCTCACTCACAATCACTCACACTCTCACTCACGCACTCACACACTCATACACTCTCACTCACAAACTCTCACACACTTTCACTCACAATCACTAACACACTCTCACACTCTCTCTCAATCACTCACACACTCACTCTCACACACTCACAATCACTCCCACCCTCTCACAATCACTCACACACACACACTCACACTAACACTCACTCCCTCACAATCACTCACACACTCACACTCACTCACACACACAAACTCACACACTCTCACAGTCTCACTTACAATCACTCAAACACTCTCCCAATCACTCTCACACTCACACACTCACTCTCTCACCATTTCTCACGCACTCACACACTCACAATCACTCTCCATCACTCACACTCTCTCAAAATCACACACTCTCACATTCTCACTCACAATCACTCACCATCACTCACCATCACTCTCACACACTCTCACACACTCTCACGTACACACTCTCACTCTCTCACAATCACTCACACTCTCTCTCACTCACACGCTCACACACCCACACTCTCACACGCGCACTCACAATCACTCTCACACTGTCACACACACACACTCTGACACTCTCTCACACACTCACTCACACACTCACACTCTCTCTCACTCACACACTCACACTCTCACACGCACTCACAATCACTCTCACACTCTCACACCATCTCTCACACTTACTCTCACACTCACACATTCACTATGACTCACACACTCACAATCACTCACACACTCTAACATATGCACTCATAATCACTCTCACACACACACTTACACACAAACTCACAATCACTCACACACTCTCTCTCACACACGCTTCACAATCACTCACACACTCTCACTATCATACTTACACACTCACAATCACTCTCACACACGCACTCTCACATTCACACACACACACACTCACAATCTCACACTCGTACACTCTCACACTCTCCCTCACAATTACTTACACACTCTCACACACTCACTCACAATCCCTCACACATTCTCTCACACTCTCACACCCTCACACGCTCACTCACAATCACAATCACTCACACACTCACACCCTCTCACACAATCACTCACACACTCACACACTCACACACTCACAGACTCTCACTCACAATCACTCTCTCACTCACAATCACTCACAAACACACTCTCACACACAATCACTCTCACTCTCATTCTCACACACTCACACTCACTCACACACAATCTCACACTCACTCACACACAATCACTCACACACTCACACTCACTCTCTCAATCACAATCACTTACACAATCTCTGACACACACACACTCTCACAATCACTCTCACACTCTCACTCTCTCACTCACAATCACTCTCACACTCTCACTCACAATCACTGTCACTCACACACACACACTCACAATCACTCACACACTCACACTAACACACTCACAACCACTCACACTCACACTCTCCCTCACAATCAATCAAACAGTCTCTCTCACCCTCACACACGTACTCACAATCACTCACACACTCACACTCTCACTCACTATCCCTCACACATTCTCTCACCCTCACACACTCACTCACAATCGCTCACTCTCACAATCACTCACACACTCTCACACTCACACCCTCTCACACAATCACTCACACACTCACAAACTCTCTCACTCTCACTCTCTCACACACACTCACACACACTCACTCACTCACAATCACTCACTCTCACACACACCCTCAGACTCTCACTCACAATCACTCTCACACTCTCACTCACACTCACTCTCACACTCACACACTCTCTCACACGCACGCACACACTCACAATCACTCTCACTCTCACACACTCTCACACTCATATACTCTCAAACTCCACTCTCACACTCTCAGTCACAATCACTCTCACACTCTCACTCACACACACACACTCACACTCTCACACTCACACTAACACATTCACAATCACTCACACTCTCTCACAATCACTCACACACTCATACTCTCACAATCACTCACACACACTCACACACACACTCTCACCCTCTCACTCAGAATCACTCACACACTCACATACACTCTCACTCACACACTCTCATACTCTCACTCACACTCTCACACAATCACTCACACTCACACACACTCACTCTCTCACCACTCACACTCTCACACTCTTACTCACAATCACTCTAATACTCACACACTCACACTTTCACTCACAATCACTCACACACTCACACTCACTCACACACACAAACTCACACACTCTCACAGTCTCACTTACAATCACTCAAACACTCTCCCAATCACTCTCACACTCACACTCACTCTCTCACCATCTCTCCCGCACTCACACACTCACAATAACTCTCGCACTCTCACACTCTCACTCACAATCACTGTCACTCACGCACACACACTCACAATCACTCACACACTCACACTAACACACTCACAACCACTCACACTCACACTCTCCCTCACAATCAATGAAACAGTCTCTCTCTCACCCTCACACACGTACTGACAATCACTCACACACTCACACTCTCACTCACAATCCCTCACACATTCTCTCACCCTCTCAAACTCACACACACTCACTCTCTCTCAATCACTCTCTCACACACACTCACACTCTCCCTCACAATCACTCAAACAGTCTCTCTCATACTCTCACACACGTACTCACAATCACTCACACACTCACACTCTCACTCACAATCCCTCACACATTCTCTCACCCTCACACACTCACTCACAATCACTCACTCTCACAATCACTCACACACTCTCACACTCACACCCTCTCACACAATCACTCACACACTCACAAACTCTCTCACTCTCACTCTCTCACACACACTCACTCACTCACAATCACTCACTCTCACACACACTCTCAGACTCTCACACACAATCACTCTCACACTCTCACTCACACTCACTCTCACACTCACACACTCTCTCACACGCACTCACACACTCACAATCACTCTCACTCTCACACACTCTCACACTCATATACTCTCAAACTCCACTCTCACACTCTCAGTCACAATCACTCTCACACTCTCACTCACACACACACACTAACACTCTCACTCTCACACTCACACTAACACTCACTCTCACACTCACACACTCTCTCACACGCACTCACACATTCACAATCACTCTCACTCTCACACACTCTCACACTCATATACTCTCAAACTCCACTCTCACACTCTCAGTCACAATCACTCTCACACTCTCACTCACACACACACACTCACACTCTCACTCTCACACTCACACTAACACATTCACAATCACTCACACTCTCTCACAATCACTCACACACTCATACTCTCACCATCACTCACACACACTCACACACACACTCTCACACTCTCACTCAGAATCACTCACACACTCACATACACTCTCACTCACACACTCTCATACTCTCACTCACACTCTCACACACACTCTCACACAATCACTCACACTCACACACACTCACTCTCTCACCACTCACACTCTCACACTCTTACTCACAATCACTCTAATACTCACACACTCACACTCTCACTCACAATCACTCACACTCTCACTCACGCACTCACACACTCATACACTCTCACTCACAAACTCTCACACACTTTCACTCACAATCACTAACACACTCTCACACTCTCTCTCAATCACTCACACACTCACTCTCACACACTCACAATCACTCCCACCCTCTCACAATCACTCACACACACACACTCACACTAACACTCACTCCCTCACAATCACTCACACACTCACACTCACTCACACACACAAACTCACACACTCTCACAGTCTCACTTACAATCACTCAAACACTCTCCCAATCACTCTCACACTCACACACTCACTCTCTCACCATTTCTCACGCACTCACACACTCACAATCACTCTCCATCACTCACACTCTCTCAAAATCACACACTCTCACATTCTCACTCACAATCACTCACCATCACTCACCATCACTCTCACACACTCTCACACACTCTCACGTACACACTCTCACTCTCTCACAATCACTCACACTCTCTCTCACTCACACGCTCACACACCCACACTCTCACACGCGCACTCACAATCACTCTCACACTGTCACACACACACACTCTGACACTCTCTCACACACTCACTCACACACTCACACTCTCTCTCACTCACACACTCACACTCTCACACGCACTCACAATCACTCTCACACTCTCACACCATCTCTCACACTTACTCTCACACTCACACATTCACTATGACTCACACACTCACAATCACTCACACACTCTAACACATGCACTCATAATCACTCTCACACACACACTTACACGCAAACTCACAATCACTCACACACACTCTCTCACACACGCTTCACAATCACTCACACACTCTCACTATCATACTTACACACTCACAATCACTCTCACACACGCACTCTCACATTCACACACACACACACTCACAATCTCACACTCGTACACTCTCACACTCTCCCTCACAATTACTCACACACTCTCACACACTCACTCACAATCCCTCACACATTCTCTCACACTCTCACACCCTCACACGCTCACTCACAATCACAATCACTCACACACTCACACCCTCTCACACAATCACTCACACACTCACACACTCACAGACTCTCACTCACAATCACTCTCTCACTCACAATCACTCACAAACACACTCTCACACACAATCACTCTCACTCTCATTCTCACACACTCACACTCACTCACACACAATCTCACTCACACACACTCACACTCTCACTCACAATCCCTCACCCATTCTCTCACTCTCACACTCTCACTCACACTCTCACTTACAATCACTCACACACTCTCTCACACTAACTCACACTCTCACTCACATTCACTCTCACACTGTCACTCGCTCACAATCACTCACACACTCACATACACTCTCACAATCACTCTCACACTGTCATTCACAATCTCTCTCACACTCTCACACTCTCACTCAGAATCACTCATACACTCATACTCACTCACACACAATCTCACTAACACACTCACAATCACACACTCACAATCACTCTCACACACTCTCACTCTGTCTCACACTCACACACACTCACAATCACTCACACTCTCACTTACAATCACTCACACACTCTCTCACACTCACATATTCTCACAATCACTCTCACTCTCACACACTCTCACACTCTCACTCACAATCACTTTCGATCACTCACACACTCACACACTCTCACACTCACACTCACAATCACTCACACTCCCTCACACATTCTGTCACACTCTCACATCCTCTCACACTCACTCACAATCAGTCACACTCACAATCACTCTCACATTCACTGACACTCTCACTTACAATCACTCACACACTCTCACACTCACACAATCACTCTCACTCTCACACTCTCACACACTCAGAAACCCGCACTCTCACACTCTCACTCACACACTCTCTCTCACACGCTCTCACAATTGCTCACATACTCTCACTCTCACTCACACACTCTCACAATCACTCTCACACTCACACACTCTCACACTCTCACTCACAATCACTCGCACACTCTCTCTCACACTCACACTTGCACACACGTACTCACAATCACTCACACACTTACAATCACTCACACTCCCTCACACATTCTCTCACACTCTCACACACTCTCACACTCACGCACAATCACTCACACACTCTCACTCACAATCACTTACACACTCTCTCACACACATACACTCTCACAATCACTCTCACACTCTCACTCACAATCACTCACACACTCACACTCTCACACACGCATTCTCACACACTCACACTCTCACACACGCACTCTCACTCACAATCACACACTCTCACATTCTCACTCACAATCACACACAGTGTCACACACTCTCACACACAATCACTCACACACCCACACACTCTCTCTCTCACACTCACAATCACTCTCACTCTCACACACGCACTCACACACTCACGCACTATCAAACTCGCACTCTCACGCACTCACAATCAATCTCACACACGCCCTCACACTCACACACACACATTCAGGCACTCAGACACTCTCACACTCACTCTCACACACGTACTCACAATCACTCACACACTCTCACACTCACACTCACTCACACATGCTCTCACACTCTCACACCCGCACGCACACACTCACAATCACTCACACTCACACACTCTCTCACAATCACTCACACACTCACACTCACACACACTCACAATCACTCTCACACACTCTCACACTCTCACTCACAATCACTCACACTGACAATCACTCTCACACTCTCAATCACTCACACACTCTCACACACTCACACACTCACAATCACTCTCACACTCACTGTCTCACAATCACCCACACACTCAACACTCACACACTCAACACTCACACACAATCACTCACACACACTCTCTCACACACACTCCCAATCACTCTCACACTCTCACTCACAAGCACTCACATACTCTCACACACTCTCACTCACAATCACTTACACACACTCACACTCACAAACTCTCACACACTCACACTCTCACTCACAATCACTCACATACTCTCACACACTCTCACTCACAATCACTCACATACATCTCACAATCACTCACACACTCTCACACTCTCACCATCATTCACACACTCTCACTCACAATCACTCACACACACATACTCTCACAATCACTCACACACTCAGACAATCTCTCACAATCACTCACACTCTCACACACGTACTCACAATCACTCACACGCTCACACTCTCACTCACTATCCCTCACACATTCTCTCACCCTCACACACTCACTCACAATCACTCACACTCTCACTTACAATCACTCACACACTCTCTCACACTCACACATTCTCACAATCACTCTCACTCTCAGACACTCTCACACTCTCACTCACAATCACTCTCACACTCTCTCTCACACTCACTCACACACTCTCACACACGCACTCACAATTGCTCACATACTCTCACTCTCACACACACACACTCACAATCAATCTCACACACGCCCTCACACTCACACACACACATTCAGGCACTCAGACACTCTCACACTCACTCTCACACACGTACTCACAATCACTCACACACTCTCACACTCACACTCACTCACACATGCTCTCACACTCTCACACCCGCACGCACACACTCACAATCACTCACACTCACACACTCTCTCACAATCACTCACACACTCACACTCACACACACTCACAATCACTCTCACACACTCTCACACTCTCACTCACAATCACTCACACTGACAATCACTCTCACACTCTCAATCACTCACACACTCTCACACACTCACACACTCACAATCACTCTCACACTCACTGTCTCACAATCACCCACACACTCAACACTCACACACTCAACACTCACACACAATCACTCACACACACTCTCTCACACACACTCCCAATCACTCTCACACTCTCACTCACAAGCACTCACATACTCTCACACACTCTCACTCACAATCACTTACACACACTCACACTCACAAACTCTCACACACTCACACTCTCACTCACAATCACTCACATACTCTCACACACTCTCACTCACAATCACTCACATACATCTCACAATCACTCACACACTCTCACACTCTCACCATCATTCACACACTCTCACTCACAATCACTCACACACACATACTCTCACAATCACTCACACACTCAGACAATCTCTCACAATCACTCACACACTCACACACACACTCACAGTCACACACTCTCACTCACAATCACTTTCGATCACTCACACACTCACACACTCTCACACTCACACACTCACAATCACTCACACTCCCTCACACATTCTGTCACACTCTCACATCCTCTCACACTCACTCACAATCAGTCACACTCACAATCACTCTCACACTCACTGACACTCTCACTTACAATCACTCACACACTCTCACACTCACACAATCACTCTCACTCTCACACTCTCACACACTCAGAAACCCGCACTCTCACACTCTCACTCACACACTCTCTCTCACACGCTCTCACAATTGCTCACATACTCTCACTCTCACCCACACACTCAACACTCACACACTCAACACTCACACACAATCACTCACACACACTCTCTCACACACACTCCCAATCACTCTCACACTCTCACTCACAAGCACTCACATACTCTCACACACTCTCACTCACAATCACTTACACACACTCACACTCACAAACTCTCACACACTCACACTCTCACTCACAATCACTCACATACTCTCACACACTCTCACTCACAATCACTCACATACATCTCACAATCACTCACACACTCTCACACTCTCACCATCATTCACACACTCTCACTCACAATCACTCACACACACATACTCTCACAATCACTCACACACTCAGACAATCTCTCACAATCACTCACACACTCACACACACACTCACAGTCACACACTCTCACTCACAATCACTTTCGATCACTCACACACTCACACACTCTCACACTCACACACTCACAATCACTCACACTCCCTCACACATTCTGTCACACTCTCACATCCTCTCACACTCACTCACAATCAGTCACACTCACAATCACTCTCACACTCACTGACACTCTCACTTACAATCACTCACACACTCTCACACTCACACAATCACTCTCACTCTCACACTCTCACACACTCAGAAACCCGCACTCTCACACTCTCACTCACACACTCTCTCTCACACGCTCTCACAATTGCTCACATACTCTCACTCTCACTCACACACTCTCACAATCACTCTCACACTCACACACTCTCACACTCTCACTCACAATCACTCGCACACTCTCTCTCACACTCACACTTGCACACACGTACTCACAATCACTCACACACTTACAATCACTCACACTCCCTCACACATTCTCTCACACTCTCACACACTCTCACACTCACGCACAATCACTCACACACTCTCACTCACAATCACTTACACACTCTCTCACACACATACACTCTCACAATCACTCTCACACTCTCACTCACAATCACTCACACACTCACACTCTCACACACGCATTCTCACACACTCACACTCTCACACACGCACTCTCACTCACAATCACACACTCTCACATTCTCACTCACAATCACACACAGTGTCACACACTCTCACACACAATCACTCACACACCCACACACTCTCTCTCTCACACTCACAATCACTCTCACTCTCACACACGCACTCACACACTCACGCACTATCAAACTCGCACTCTCACACACTCACTCTCTCACTCACAATCACACAATCTCACACACACAATCTCAGACTCTCACTCACAATCACTCTCACACTCTCACTCACAATCACTATCACACATGCACTCACACACTCACAATCACTCTCACACTCACACACTCTCACACTCACACCCTCTCACACAATCACCCACACACAAACTCACAATCACTCACAATCACTCACATACACTCACTCTCACACAGACTCTCACACACTCACACGCTCTCAATCACACACACTCTCGCACTATCACAATCAGTCACACTCTCACACGCTCACACACACTCACACTCTCACAATCACTCTCACACTCTCACTCACAATCACTCTCACACTCACTCACATACACTCACTCACACACTCTCACAATCACTCACACTCACACACACTCTCACACTCTCACTCACACACAATCTCACACTCTCACTCACAATCACTCATACACACTCAGTCTCACTCAATCACTCTCACTCACAATCACTCTCACACTCTCACACACTCATACTCACACATTCACAATCACTCACACTCTCTCACAATCACTCACACACTCACGGTCTCTCAATCACTCACACACTCTCACACACGTACTCACACTCACTCTCACACTCTCACTCACAATCACTCTCACACTCACACACATACACTCACTCACACACTCTCACAATCACTCACACACACTCTCACACTCTCACTCACACACAATCTCACACTCTCACTCACAATCACTCACACACACTCACAGTCTCACTCAATCACTCTCACTCACAATCACTCTCACACTCTCACACACTCATACTCACACATTCACAATCACTCACACTCTCAATCACAATCACTCTCACACTCTGTCTCACACTTACTCACACACTCTCACACACGCACTCACAATTGCTCACATACTCTCACTCTCACACTCACTCACATACACTCACTCACACACGCTCACAATCACTCACACGCTCACAATCACTCACACACACTCTCACACTCTCACTCACACACAATCTCACACTCTCACTCACAATCACTCACACACACTCACAGTCTCACACAATCACTCTCACTCACAATCACTCTCACACTCTCACGCACTCATACTCACACATTCACAATCACTCACACTCTCAATCACAATCACTCTCACACTCTCTCTCACACTCACTCACACACTCTCACACACGCATTCACAATTGCTCACATACTCTCACTCTCACACACACACACTCACAATCACTCTCACACAGGCACTCACACTCACACACACACATTCAGGCACTCAGGCACTCTCACACTCACACTCACAATCACTCACACACTCTCACACTCACACTCACTCACACATTCTCTCACACCCTCACGCACACACTCACAATCACTCACGCACACTCTCACACACACACACTCTCACACTCTCACTCACAATCACTTACACACACTCACAGTCTCACTCAATCACTCTCACTCACAATCACTCTCACACTCTCACACACTCATACTCACACATTCACAATCACTCACACTCTCTCTCACACTCACTCACACACTCTCACACACGCACTCACAATTGCTCACATACTCTCACTCTCACACACACACACACAATCACTCTCACACAGGCACTCACACTCACACACACACATTCAGGCACTCAGGCACTCTCACACTCACACTCACAATCACTCACACACTCTCACACTCACACTCACTCACACATTCTCTCAGACTCTCACACCCTCACGCACACACTCACAATCACTCACACACACTCTCACACACACACACTCTCACACTCTCACTCACAATCACTTACACACACTCACACTCTCACTCACAATCACTCTCACTCACAATCACTCTCACACTCTCAATCACTCACACACTCTCACACACTCACACACTCACACTCACTGTCTCACAATCACTCACACACTCAACACTCACACACAATCACTCACACACACTCCCAATCACTCTCACACTCTCACTCACACACTCACCCACTCTCACTCACATACTCTCACATACTCTCACTTACAGTCACTCACACACTCTCTCACAATCACACACTCACAATCACTCACACACTCACACTCTCTCTCACTCACACACTCACAATCACTCTCACACTCTCACACCATCTCTCACACTCACTCTCACACTCACACATTCACTATGACTCACACACTCACAATCACTCACACACTCTAACACATGCACTCATAATCACTCTCACACACACACTCACACACAAACTCACAATCACTCACACACTCTCTCTCACACACGCTTGACAATCACTCACACACTCTCACTATCATACTTACACACTCACAATCACTCTCACACACGCACTCTCACACACACACACACACTCACAAACTCACACTCATACACTCTCACACTCTCCCTCACAATCACTCACACACTCTCACACACTCACTCACAATCCCTCACACATTCTCTCACACTCTCACACCCTCACACACTCACTCACAATCACAATCACTCACACACTCACACTCTCACTCACAAACTCTCTCACACACACTCACACATACACTCACTCACAGACTCTCACTCACAATCACTCTCTCACTCACAATCACTCACAAACACACTCTCACACACAATCACTCTCACTCTCATTCTCACACAGTCACACTCACTCACACACAATCTCACTCACACTCACTCACACACTCTCACACACAATCACTCACACACTCTCACACTCACTCTCTCAATCACAATCACTTACACAATCTCTCACACACACACTCTCTCACAATCACTCTCACACTCTCACTCTCCCTCTCACAATCACTCTTACTCTCACTCACAATCACTCTCACACTCTCACTCACAATCACTGTCACTCACACACACACACTCACTCTCTCAATCACAATCACTTACACAATCTCTGACACACACACACTCTCACAATCACTCTCACACTCTCACTCTCTCACTCACAATCACTCTCACACTCTCACTCACAATCACTGTCACTCACACACACACACTCACAATCACTCACACACTCACACTAACACACTCACAACCACTCACACTCACACTCTCCCTCACAATCAATCAAACAGTCTCTCTCTCACCCTCACACACGTACTCACAATCACTCACACACTCACACTCTCACTCACAATCCCTCACACATTCTCTCACCCTCTCAAACTCACACACACTCACTCTCTCTCAATCACTCTCTCACACACACACTCACACTCTCCCTCACAATCACTCAAACAGTCTCTCTCACACTCTCACACACGTACTCACAATCACTCACACGCTCACACTCTCACTCACTATCCCTCACACATTCTCTCACCCTCACACACTCACTCACAATCACTCACACTCTCACTTACAATCACTCACACACTCTCTCACACTCACACATTCTCACAATCACTCTCACTCTCAGACACTCTCACACTCTCACTCACAATCACTCTCACACTCTCTCTCACACTCACTCACACACTCTCACACACGCACTCACAATTGCTCACATACTCTCACTCTCACACACACACACTCACAATCAATCTCACACACGCCCTCACACTCACACACACACATTCAGGCACTCAGACACTCTCACACTCACTCTCACACACGTACTCACAATCACTCACACACTCTCACACTCACACTCACTCACACATGCTCTCACACTCTCACACCATCACACACACACTCACAATCACTCACACTCACACACTCTCTCACAATCACTCACACACTCACACTCACACACACACTCACACGCTCACAATCACTCTCACACTCTCACTCACAATCACTCTCACACTCACTCACATACACTCACTCACACACTCTCACAATCACTCACACACTCACAATCACTCACACACACTCTCACACTCTCACTCACACACAATCTCACACTCTCACTCACAATCACTCACACACACTCAGTCTCACTCAATCACTCTCACTCACAATCACTCACACACATTCAGTCTCACTCAATCACTCTCACTCACAATCACTCACACACTCTCACACACTCATACTCACATATTCACACTCACACACACCCACGCACACTCACTGGCTCTCAATCACTCACACACTCGTACACTCTCACACTCTCCCTCACAATCACTCACACACTCTCACACAGTACTCACACTCACTCTCACACTCTCACTCACAATCACTCTCACACTCACACACATACACTCACTCACACACTCTCACAATCACTCACACACAATCTCACACTCTCACAATCACTCACACACACTCACAGTCTCACTCAATCACTCTCACTCACAATCACTCTCACACTCTCACACACTCATACTCACACATTAACAATCACTCACACTCTCTCACAATCACTCACACACTCACGCACACTCACTGTCTCTCAATCACTCACACACTCTCACACACGTACTCACACTCACTCTCACACTCTCACTCACAATCACTCTCACACTCACACACATACACTCACTCACACACTCTCACAATCACTCACACACACTCTCACACTCTCACTCACACACAATCTCACACTCTCACTCACAATCACTCACACACACTCACAGTCTCACTCAATCACTCTCACTCACAATCACTCTCACACTCTCACACACTCATACTCACACATTCACAATCACTCACACTCTCAATCACAATCACTCTCACACTCTGTCTCACACTTACTCACACACTCTCACACACGCACTCACAATTGCTCACATACTCTCACTCTCACACTCACTCACATACACTCACTCACACACTCTCACAATCACTCACACGCTCACAATCACTCACACACACTCTCACACTCTCACTCACACACAATCTCACACTCTCACTCACAATCACTCACACACACTCACAGTCTCACACAATCACTCTCACTCACAATCACTCTCACACTCTCACGCACTCATACTCACACATTCACAATCACTCACACTCTCAATCACAATCACTCTCACACTCTCTCTCACACTCACTCACACACTCTCACACACGCATTCACAATTGCTCACATACTCTCACTCTCACACACACACACTCACAATCACTCTCACACAGGCACTCACACTCACACACACACATTCAGGCACTCAGGCACTCTCACACTCACACTCACAATCACTCACACACTCTCACACTCACACTCACTCACACATTCTCTCACACCCTCACGCACACACTCACAATCACTCACGCACACTCTCACACACACACACTCTCACACTCTCACTCACAATCACTTACACACACTCACAGTCTCACTCAATCACTCTCACTCACAATCACTCTCACACTCTCACACACTCATACTCACACATTCACAATCACTCACACTCTCTCTCACACTCACTCACACACTCTCACACACGCACTCACAATTGCTCACATACTCTCACTCTCACACACACACACACAATCACTCTCACACAGGCACTCACACTCACACACACACATTCAGGCACTCAGGCACTCTCACACTCACACTCACTCACACATTCTCTCAGACTCTCACACCCTCACGCACACACTCACAATCACTCACACACACTCTCACACACACACACTCTCACACTCTCACTCACAATCACTTACACACACTCACACTCTCACTCACAATCACTCTCACTCACAATCACTCTCACACTCTCAATCACTCACACACTCTCACACACTCACACACTCACACTCACTGTCTCACAATCACTCACACACTCAACACTCACACACAATCACTCACACACACTCCCAATCACTCTCACACTCTCACTCACACACTCACCCACTCTCACTCACATACTCTCACATACTCTCACTTACAGTCACTCACACACTCTCTCACAATCACACACTCACAATCACTCACACACTCACACTCTCTCTCACTCACACACTCACAATCACTCTCACACTCTCACACCATCTCTCACACTCACTCTCACACTCACACATTCACTATGACTCACACACTCACAATCACTCACACACTCTAACACATGCACTCATAATCACTCTCACACACACACTCACACACAAACTCACAATCACTCACACACTCTCTCTCACACACGCTTGACAATCACTCACACACTCTCACTATCATACTTACACACTCACAATCACTCTCACACACGCACTCTCACACACACACACACACTCACAAACTCACACTCATACACTCTCACACTCTCCCTCACAATCACTCACACACTCTCACACACTCACTCACAATCCCTCACACATTCTCTCACACTCTCACACCCTCACACACTCACTCACAATCACAATCACTCACACACTCACACTCTCACTCACAAACTCTCTCACACACACTCACACATACACTCACTCACAGACTCTCACTCACAATCACTCTCTCACTCACAATCACTCACAAACACACTCTCACACACAATCACTCTCACTCTCATTCTCACACAGTCACACTCACTCACACACAATCTCACTCACACTCACTCACACACTCTCACACACAATCACTCACACACTCTCACACTCACTCTCTCAATCACAATCACTTACACAATCTCTCACACACACACTCTCTCACAATCACTCTCACACTCTCACTCTCCCTCTCACAATCACTCTTACTCTCACTCACAATCACTCTCACACTCTCACTCACAATCACTGTCACTCACACACACACACTCACTCTCTCAATCACAATCACTTACACAATCTCTGACACACACACACTCTCACAATCACTCTCACACTCTCACTCTCTCACTCACAATCACTCTCACACTCTCACTCACAATCACTGTCACTCACACACACACACTCACAATCACTCACACACTCACACTAACACACTCACAACCACTCACACTCACACTCTCCCTCACAATCAATCAAACAGTCTCTCTCTCACCCTCACACACGTACTCACAATCACTCACACACTCACACTCTCACTCACAATCCCTCACACATTCTCTCACCCTCTCAAACTCACACACACTCACTCTCTCTCAATCACTCTCTCACACACACACTCACACTCTCCCTCACAATCACTCAAACAGTCTCTCTCACACTCTCACACACGTACTCACAATCACTCACACGCTCACACTCTCACTCACTATCCCTCACACATTCTCTCACCCTCACACACTCACTCACAATCACTCACACTCTCACTTACAATCACTCACACACTCTCTCACACTCACACATTCTCACAATCACTCTCACTCTCAGACACTCTCACACTCTCACTCACAATCACTCTCACACTCTCTCTCACACTCACTCACACACTCTCACACACGCACTCACAATTGCTCACATACTCTCACTCTCACACACACACACTCACAATCAATCTCACACACGCCCTCACACTCACACACACACATTCAGGCACTCAGACACTCTCACACTCACTCTCACACACGTACTCACAATCACTCACACACTCTCACACTCACACTCACTCACACATGCTCTCACACTCTCACACCATCACACACACACTCACAATCACTCACACTCACACACTCTCTCACAATCACTCACACACTCACACTCACACACACACTCACACGCTCACAATCACTCTCACACTCTCACTCACAATCACTCTCACACTCACTCACATACACTCACTCACACACTCTCACAATCACTCACACACTCACAATCACTCACACACACTCTCACACTCTCACTCACACACAATCTCACACTCTCACTCACAATCACTCACACACACTCAGTCTCACTCAATCACTCTCACTCACAATCACTCACACACATTCAGTCTCACTCAATCACTCTCACTCACAATCACTCACACACTCTCACACACTCATACTCACATATTCACACTCACACACACCCACGCACACTCACTGGCTCTCAATCACTCACACACTCGTACACTCTCACACTCTCCCTCACAATCACTCACACACTCTCACACAGTACTCACACTCACTCTCACACTCTCACTCACAATCACTCTCACACTCACACACATACACTCACTCACACACTCTCACAATCACTCACACAGAATCTCACACTCTCACTCACAATCACTCACACACACTCACAGTCTCACTCAATCACTCTCACTCACAATCACTCTCACACTCTCACACACTCATACTCACACATTAACAATCACTCACACTCTCTCACAATCACTCACACACTCACGCACACTCACTGTCTCTCAATCACTCACACACTCACACACACGTACTCACACCCATTCTCACACTCTCACTCACACACTCTCACTCACATACTCTCACACACTCTCTCTCTCACACACACTCACACACACTCACAAACACTCACACACACTCACACACACTCTCACTCACTCTCACACACTCAAACTCTCACTCACAATCACTCACAAACTCTTACACTCACACACTCACTGACACACTCTCACACTCTCACCATCACTCGCAATCACTCTCACACTCTCACTCACAATAACACACATTCAAACACTCTCACACTCTCACAATCATTCACACACTCACACACTTTGACAATCTCTCACAATCACTCACACACTCTCACAAACACACACTCACAGTCACACACTCTCACTCACCATCACTCTCCATCACTCACACTCTGTCGCAATCACTCACACACTCTCTCACACTCACATATTCTCACAATCACTCTCACTCTCACACACTCTCACACTCTCACTCACAATCACTCTCATACTCTCTCTCACACTCACTCACACACTCTCACACACGCACTCACAATTGCTCACATACTCTCACTCTCACACACACACACACTCACAATCACTCTCACACAGGCACTCACACTCACACACACACACATTCAGGCACTCAGACACTCTCACACTCACACTCACAATCACTCACACACTCTCACAGTCACACTCACTCAAACATTCTCTCACACTCTCACACCCTCACGCACACACTCACAATCACTCACACTCTCTCACAATCACTCACACACTCACACTCACTCACACACACTCACAATCACTCACACACACTCTCACACACACACACTCACACTCTCACTCACAATCACTCTCACACACACTCACACTCTCACTCACAATCACTCTCACTCACAATCACTCTCACACTCTCAATCACTCACACACTCTCACACACTCACACTCTCTCACACTCACTGTCTCACAATCACTCACACACTCAACACTCACACACAATCACTCACGCACACTCTCTCACTCACACTCCCAATCACTCTCACACTCTCACTCACACACTCACCCACTCTCACTCACAATCACTCACATACTCTCACACACTCTCACTCACAATCACTTACACACACTCACACTCACAAACTCTCACACACTCACACTCTCACTCACAATCACTCACATACTCTCACACACTCTCACTCACAATCACTCACACACACTCTCAGAATCACTCACACACTCTCACACTCTCACCATCACTCACACACTCTCACTCACAATCACTCACACACACATACTCTCACAATCACTCACACACTCAGACAATCTCTCACAATCACTCACACTCACACACACACACACACTCACAGTCACACATTCACAATCACTCACACTCCCTCACACATTCTGTCACACTCTCACATCCTCTCACACTCACTCACAAACAGTCACACTCACAATCACTCTCACACTCACTCACACTCTCACTTACAATCACTCACACACTCTCTCACACTCACACACTCTCACAATCACTCTCACTCTCACACATTCTCACACACTCAGAAACTCGCACTCTCACACTCTCACTCACAATCACTCACACACTCTCTCTCACACTCACTCACACACTCTCACACACGCACTCACAATTGCTCACATACTCTCACTCTCACACCCACACCCACAATCACTCTCACACACGCACTCACACTCACAATCACTCACACACTCTCTCTCACACTCACTCTCTCACACTCACACACACTCACAATCACTCTCGCACTCTCACACTCACACACTCACACACTCTCTCTCACACACGCTTGACAATCACTCACACACTCTCACTCTCAAACTTACACACTCACAATCACGCTCACACACGCACTCTCACACTCACACACACACGCACTCACAAACTCACACTCGTACACTCTCACACTCTCCCTCACAATCACTCACACACTCTCACACACTCACTCACAATCCCTCACACATTCTCTCACACTCTCACACCCTCACACACTCACTCACAATCACAATCACTCACAC
Organism: Chiloscyllium punctatum; assembly: GCF_047496795.1. Taxonomy (NCBI): domain Eukaryota; kingdom Metazoa; phylum Chordata; class Chondrichthyes; order Orectolobiformes; family Hemiscylliidae; genus Chiloscyllium; species Chiloscyllium punctatum. Next base: position 35,805,564 of record NC_092791.1, on the reverse strand, counting down.
ACTCACACGCTCTCACACAATCACTCACACACTCACACTCTCACTCACAAACTCTCACACTCTCTCTCTCTCACACACACTCACACACACACTCACTCACAGACTCTCACTCACAATCACTCTCTCACTCACAATCACTCACAAACACACTCTCACACACAATCACTCTCACTCTCATTCTCACACACTCACACTCACTCACACACAATCTCACACTCACTCACACACAATCACTCACACACTCACACTCACTCTCTCAATCACAATCACTTACACAATCTCTGACACACACACACTCTCACAATCACTCTCACACTCTCACTCTCTCACTCACAATCACTCTCACACTCTCACTCACAATCACTGTCACTCACACACACACACTCACAATCACTCACACACTCACACTAACACACTCACAACCACTCACACTCACACTCTCCCTCACAATCAATCAAACAGTCTCTCTCACCCTCACACACGTACTCACAATCACTCACACACTCACACTCTCACTCACTATCCCTCACACATTCTCTCACCCTCACACACTCACTCACAATCGCTCACTCTCACAATCACTCACACACTCTCACACTCACACCCTCTCACACAATCACTCACACACTCACAAACTCTCTCACTCTCACTCTCTCACGCACACTCACACACACTCACTCACTCACAATCACTCACTCTCACACACACTCTCAGACTCTCACTCACAATCACTCTCACACTCTCACTCACACTCACTCTCACACTCACACACTCTCTCACACGCACGCACACACTCACAATCACTCTCACTCTCACACACTCTCACACTCATATACTCTCAAACTCCACTCTCACACTCTCAGTCACAATCACTCTCACACTCTCACTCACACACACACACTCACACTCTCACACTCACACTAACACATTCACAATCACTCACACTCTCTCACAATCACTCACACACTCATACTCTCACAATCACTCACACACACTCACACACACACTCTCACCCTCTCACTCAGAATCACTCACACACTCACATACACTCTCACTCACACACTCTCATACTCTCACTCACACTCTCACACACACTCTCACACAATCACTCACACTCACACACACTCACTCTCTCACCACTCACACTCTCACACTCTTACTCACAATCACTCTAATACTCACACACTCACACTTTCACTCACAATCACTCACACTCTCACTCACGCACTCACACACTCATACACTCTCACTCACAAACTCTCACACACTCTCACTCACAATCACTAACACACTCTCACACTCTCTCTCAATCACTCACACACTCACTCTCACACACTCACAATCACTCCCACCCTCTCACAATTACTCACACACTCACACTCACACTAACACTCACTCCCTCACAATCACTCACACACTCACACTCACTCACACACACAAACTCACACACTCTCACAGTCTCACTTACAATCACTCAAACACTCTCCCAATCACTCTCACACACACACACTCACTCCCTCACCATCTCTCCCGCACTCACACACTCACAATAACTCTCGCACTCTCACACTCTCACTCACAATCACTGTCACTCACGCACACACACTCACAATCACTCACACACTCACACTAACACACTCACAACCACTCACACTCACACTCTCCCTCACAATCAATGAAACAGTCTCTCTCTCACCCTCACACACGTACTGACAATCACTCACACACTCACACTCTCACTCACAATCCCTCACACATTCTCTCACCCTCTCAAACTCACACACACTCACTCTCTCTCAATCACTCTCTCACACACACACTCACACTCTCCCTCACAATCACTCAAACAGTCTCTCTCATACTCTCACACACGTACTCACAATCACTCACACACTCACACTCTCACTCACAATCCCTCACACATTCTCTCACCCTCACACACTCACTCACAATCACTCACTCTCACAATCACTCACACACTCTCACACTCACACCCTCTCACACAATCACTCACACACTCACAAACTCTCTCACTCTCACTCTCTCACACACACTCACTCACTCACAATCACTCACTCTCACACACACTCTCAGACTCTCACACACAATCACTCTCACACTCTCACTCACACTCACTCTCACACTCACACACTCTCTCACACGCACTCACACACTCACAATCACTCTCACTCTCACACACTCTCACACTCATATACTCTCAAACTCCACTCTCACACTCTCAGTCACAATCACTCTCACACTCTCACTCACACACACACACTAACACTCTCACTCTCACACTCACACTAACACTCACTCTCACACTCACACACTCTCTCACACGCACTCACACATTCACAATCACTCTCACTCTCACACACTCTCACACTCATATACTCTCAAACTCCACTCTCACACTCTCAGTCACAATCACTCTCACACTCTCACTCACACACACACACTCACACTCTCACTCTCACACTCACACTAACACATTCACAATCACTCACACTCTCTCACAATCACTCACACACTCATACTCTCACCATCACTCACACACACACTCTCACACTCTCACTCAGAATCACTCACACACTCACATACACTCTCACTCACACACTCTCATACTCTCACTCACACTCTCACACACACTCTCACACAATCACTCACACTCACACACACTCACTCTCTCACCACTCACACTCTCACACTCTTACTCACAATCACTCTAATACTCACACACTCACACTCTCACTCACAATCACTCACACTCTCACTCACGCACTCACACACTCATACACTCTCACTCACAAACTCTCACACACTTTCACTCACAATCACTAACACACTCTCACACTCTCTCTCAATCACTCACACACTCACTCTCACACACTCACAATCACTCCCACCCTCTCACAATCACTCACACACACACACTCACACTAACACTCACTCCCTCACAATCACTCACACACTCACACTCACTCACACACACAAACTCACACACTCTCACAGTCTCACTTACAATCACTCAAACACTCTCCCAATCACTCTCACACTCACACACTCACTCTCTCACCATTTCTCACGCACTCACACACTCACAATCACTCTCCATCACTCACACTCTCTCAAAATCACACACTCTCACATTCTCACTCACAATCACTCACCATCACTCACCATCACTCTCACACACTCTCACACACTCTCACGTACACACTCTCACTCTCTCACAATCACTCACACTCTCTCTCACTCACACGCTCACACACCCACACTCTCACACGCGCACTCACAATCACTCTCACACTGTCACACACACACACTCTGACACTCTCTCACACACTCACTCACACACTCACACTCTCTCTCACTCACACACTCACACTCTCACACGCACTCACAATCACTCTCACACTCTCACACCATCTCTCACACTCACTCTCACACTCACACATTCACTATGACTCACACACTCACAATCACTCACACACTCTAACACATGCACTCATAATCACTCTCACACACACACTTACACACAAACTCACAATCACTCACACACTCTCTCTCTCACACACGCTTCACAATCACTCACACACTCTCACTATCATACTTACACACTCACAATCACTCTCACACACGCACTCTCACATTCACACACACACACACTCACAATCTCACACTCGTACACTCTCACACTCTCCCTCACAATTACTCACACACTCTCACGCACTCACTCACAATCCCTCACACATTCTCTCACACTCTCACACCCTCACACGCTCACTCACAATCACAATCACTCACACACTCACACCCTCTCACACAATCACTCACACACTCACACACTCACACACTGACAGACTCTCACTCACGATCACTCTCTCACTCACAATCACTCACAAACACACTCTCACACACAATCACTCTCACTCTCATTCTCACACACTCACACTCACTCACACACAATCTCACTCACACACACTCACACTCTCACTCACAATCCCTCATCCATTCTCTCACTCTCACACTCTCACTCACACTCTCACTTACAATCACTCACACACTCTCTCACACTAACTCACACTCTCACTCACATTCACTCTCACACTGTCACTCGCTCACAATCACTCACACACTCACATACACTCTCACAATCACTCTCACACTGTCATTCACAATCGCTCTCACACTCTCACTCAGAATCACTCATACACTCATACTCACTCACACACAATCTCACTAACACACTCACAATCACTCACACTCACAATCACTCTCACACACTCTCACTCTGTCTCACACTCACACACACTCACAATCACTCACACTCTCACTTACAATCACTCACACACTCTCTCACACTCACATATTCTCACAATCACTCTCACTCTCACACACTCTCACACTCTCACTCACAATCACTCTCACACTCTCTCTCACACTCACTCGCACACTCTCACACACGCACTCACAATTGCTCACATACTCTCACTCTCACACACACACACTCACAATCACTCTCACACACGCCCTCACACGCACACACACACATTCAGGCACTCAGACACTCTCACACTCACTCTCACACATGTACTCACAATCACTCACACTCACACTCACTCACACATTCTCTCACACTCTCACACCCGCACGCACACACTCACAATCACTCACACTCACACACTCTCTCACAATCACTCACACACTCACACTCACACACACTCACAATCACTCTCACACACTCTCACACTCTCACTCACAATCACTCACACTGACAATCACTCTCACACTCTCAATCACTCACACACTCTCACACACTCACACACTCACAATCACTCTCACACTCACTGTCTCACAATCACCCACACACTCAACACTCACACACTCAACACTCACACACAATCACTCACACACACTCTCTCGCACACACTCCCAATCACTCTCACACTCTCACTCACACACTCACCCACTCTCCCTCACAAGCACTCACATACTCTCACACACTCTCACTCACAATCACTCACACTGACAATCACTCTCACACTCTCAATCACTCACACACTCTCACACACTCACACACTCACAATCACTCTCACACTCACTGTCTCACAATCACCCACACACTCAACACTCACACACTCAACACTCACACACAATCACTCACACACACTCTCTCGCACACACTCCCAATCACTCTCACACTCTCACTCACACACTCACCCACTCTCCCTCACAAGCACTCACATACTCTCACACACTCTCACTCACAATCACTCACACACACTCACACTCACAAACTCTCACACACTCACACTCTCACTCACAATCACTCACATACTCTCACACACTCTCACTCACAATCACTCACATACATCTCACAATCACTCACACACTCTCACACTCTCACCATCATTCACACACTCTCACTCACAATCACTCACACACACATACTCTCACAATCACTCACACACTCAGACAATCTCTCACAATCACTCACACACTCACACACACACTCACAGTCACACACTCTCACTCACAATCACTTTCGATCACTCACACATTCTGTCACACTCTCACATCCTCTCACACTCACTCACAATCAGTCACACTCACAATCACTCTCACACTCACTGACACTCTCACTTACAATCACTCACACACTCTCACACTCACACAATCACTCTCACTCTCACACTCTCACACACTCAGAAACCCGCACTCTCACACTCTCACTCACACACTCTCTCTCACACGCTCTCACAATTGCTCACATACTCTCACTCTCACACTCTCACAATCACTCTCACACTCACACACTCTCACACTCTCACTCACAATCACTCGCACACTCACTCACATACACTCACTCACACACTCTCACAATCACTCACACACTCACAATCACTCACACACACTCTCACACTCTCACTCACACACAATCTCACACTCTCACTCACAATCACTCACACACACTCACAGTCTCACACAATCACTCTCACTCACAATCACTCTCACACTCTCACACACTCATACTCACACATTCACAATCACTCACACTCTCAATCACAATCACTCTCACACTCTGTCTCACACTCACTCACACACTCTCACACACGCACTCACAATTGCTCACATACTCTCACTCTCACACTCACTCACATACACTCACTCACACACTCTCACAATCACTCACACACTCACAATCACTCACACACACTCTCACACTCTCACTCACACACAATCTCACACTCTCACTCACAATCACTCACACACACTCACAGTCTCACACAATCACTCTCACTCACAATCACTCTCACACTCTCACACACTCATACTCACACATTCACAATCACTCACACTCTCAATCACAATCACTCTCACACTCTCTCTCACACTCACTCACACACTCTCACACACGCACTCACAATTGCTCACATACTCTCACTCTCACACACACACACTCACAATCACTCTCACACAGGCACTCACACTCACACACACACATTCAGGCACTCAGGCACTCTCACACTCACACTCACAATCACTCACACACTCTCACACTCACACTCACTCACACATTCTCTCACACTCTCACACCCTCACGCACACACTCACAATCACTCACGCACACTCTCACACACACACACTCTCACACTCTCACTCACAATCACTTACACACACTCACAGTCTCACTCAATCACTCTCACTCACAATCACTCTCACACTCTCACACACTCATACTCACACATTCACAATCACTCACACTCTCTCTCACACTCACTCACACACTCTCACACACGCACTCACAATTGCTCACATACTCTCACTCTCTCACACACACACACAATCACTCTCACACAGGCACTCACACTCACACACACACATTCAGGCACTCAGGCACTCTCACACTCACACTCACAATCACTCACACACTCTCACACTCACACTCACTCACACATTCTCTCACACTCACACCCTCACGCACACACTCACAATCACTCACACACACTCTCACACACACACACTCTCACACTCTCTCTCACAATCACTTACACACACTCACACTCTCACTCACAATCACTCTCACTCACAATCACTCTCACACTCTCAATCACTCACACACTCTCACACACTCACACACTCACACTCTCTCACACTCACTGTCTCACAATCACTCACACACTCAACACTCACACACAATCACTCACACACACTCCTAATCACTCTCACACTCTCACTCACACACTCACCCACTCTCACTCACATACTCTCACATACTCTCACTTACAGTCACTCACACACTCTCTCACAATCACACACTCACAATCACTCACACACTCACACTCTCTCTCACTCACACACTCACAATCACTCTCACACTCTCACACCATCTCTCACACTCACTCTCACACTCACACATTCACTATGACTCACACACTCACAATCACTCACACACTCTAACACATGCACTCATAATCACTCTCACACACACACTCACACACAAACTCACAATCACTCACACACTCTCTCTCACACACGCTTGACAATCACTCACACACTCTCACTATCATACTTACACACTCACAATCACTCTCACACACGCACTCTCACACTCACACACACACACACACACTCACAAACTCACACTCGTACACTCTCACACTCTCCCTCACAATCACTCACACACCCTCACACACTCACTCACAATCACAATCACTCACACACTCACACTCTCACTCACAAACTCTCTCACACACACTCACACATACACTCACTCACAGACTCTCACTCACAATCACTCTCTCACTCACAATCACTCACAAACACACTCTCACACACAATCACTCTCACTCTCATTCTCACACAGTCACACTCACTCACACACAATCTCACTCACACTCACTCACACACTCTCACACACAATCACTCACACACTCTCACACTCACTCTCTCAATCACAATCACTTACACAATCTCTCACACACACACTCTCTCACAATCACTCTCACACTCTCACTCTCCCTCTCACAATCACTCTTACTCTCACTCACAATCACTCTCACACTCTCACTCACAATCACTGTCACTCACACACACACACTCACTCTCTCAATCACAATCACTTACACAATCTCTGACACACACACACTCTCACAATCACTCTCACTCTCTCACTCACAATCACTCTCACACTCTCACTCACAATCACTGTCACTCACACACACACACTCACAATCACTCACACACTCACACTAACACACTCACAACCACTCACACTCACACTCTCCCTCACAATCAATCAAACAGTCTCTCTCTCACCCTCACACACGTACTCACAATCACTCACACACTCACACTCTCACTCACAATCCCTCACACATTCTCTCACCCTCTCAAACTCACACACACTCACTCTCTCAATCACTCTCTCACACACACACTCACACTCTCCCTCACAATCACTCAAACAGTCTCTCTCACACTCTCACACACGTACTCACAATCACTCACACACTCACACTCTCACTCACTATCCCTCACACATTCTCTCACCCTCACACACTCACTCACAATCACTCACACTCTCACTTACAATCACTCACACACTCTCTCACACTCACACATTCTCACAATCACTCTCACTCTCAGACACTCTCACACTCTCACTCACAATCACTCTCACACTCTCTCTCACACTCACTCACACACTCTCACACACGCACTCACAATTGCTCACATACTCTCACTCTCACACACACACACTCACAATCAATCTCACACACGCCCTCACACTCACACACACACATTCAGGCACTCAGACACTCTCACACTCACTCTCACACACGTACTCACAATCACTCACACACTCTCACACTCACACTCACTCACACATGCTCTCACACTCTCACACCATCACGCACACACTCACAATCACTCACACTCACACACTCTCTCACAATCACTCACACACTCACACTCACTCACACACACTCACACTCTCACAATCACTCTCACACTCTCACTCACAATCACTCTCACACTCACTCACATACACTCACTCACACACTCTCACAATCACTCACACACTCACAATCACTCACACACACTCTCACACTCTCACTCACACACAATCTCACACTCTCACTCACAATCACTCACACACACTCAGTCTCACTCAATCACTCTCACTCACAATCACTCACACACACTCAGTCTCACTCAATCACTCTCACTCACAATCACTCACACACTCTCACACACTCATACTCACACATTCACACTCACACACACCCACACACACTCACTGGCTCTCAATCACTCACACACTCGTACACTCTCACACTCTCCCTCACAATCACTCACACACTCTCACACACGTACTCACACTCACTCTCACACTCTCACTCACAATCACTCTCACACTCACACACATACACTCACTCACACACTCTCACAATCACTCACACACAATCTCACACTCTCACTCACAATCACTCACACACACTCACAGTCTCACTCAATCACTCTCACTCACAATCACTCTCACACTCTCACACACTCATACTCACACATTAACAATCACTCACACTCTCTCACAATCACTCACACACTCACGCACACTCACTGTCTCTCAATCACTCACACACTCACACACACGTACTCACACCCATTCTCACACTCTCACTCACACACTCACACACTCTCACTCACATACTCTCACACACTCTCTCTCTCACACACACTCACACACACTCACAAACACTCACACACACTCACACACACTCTCACTCACTCTCACACACTCAAACTCTCACTCACAATCACTCACAAACTCTTACACTCACACACTCACTGACACACTCTCACACTCTCACCATCACTCGCAATCACTCTCACACTCTCACTCACAATCACTCACACACAAACACTCTCACACTCTCACAATCATTCACACACTCACACACTTTGACAATCTCTCACAATCACTCACACACTCTCACAAACACACACTCACAGTCACACACTCTCACTCACCATCACTCTCCATCACTCACACTCTGTCGCAATCACTCACACACTCTCTCACACTCACACATTCTCACAATCACTCTCACTCTCACACACTCTCACACTCTCACTCACAATCACTCTCATACTCTCTCTCACACTCACTCACACACTCTCACACACGCACTCACAATTGCGCACATACTCTCACTCTCACACACACACACACTCACAATCACTCTCACACAGGCACTCACACTCACACACACACACATTCAGGCACTCAGACACTCTCACACTCACACTCACAATCACTCACACACTCTCACAGTCACACTCACTCAAACATTCTCTCACACTCTCACACCCTCACGCACACACTCACAATCACTCACACTCTCTCACAATCACTCACACACTCACACTGACACTCACGCACACACACTCACAATCACTCACACACACTCTCACACACACACACTCTCACACTCTCACTCACAATCACTCTCACACACACTCACACTCTCACTCACAATCACTCTCACTCACAATCACTCTCACACTCTCAATCACTCACACACTCTCACACACTCACACTCTCTCACACTCACTGTCTCACAATCACTCACACACTCAACACTCACACACAATCACTCACGCACACTCTCTCACTCACACTCCCAATCACTCTCACACTCTCACTCACACACTCACCCACTCTCACTCACAATCACTCACATACTCTCACATACTCTCACTCACAATCACTTACACACACTCACACTCACAAACTCTCACACACTCACACTCTCACTCACAATCACTCACATACTCTCACACACTCTCACTCACAATCACTCACACACACTCTCAGAATCACTCACACACTCTCACACTCTCACCATCACTCACACACTCTCACTCACAATCACTCACACACACATACTCTCACAATCACTCACACACTCAGACAATCTCTCACAATCACTCACACTCACACACACACACACTCACAATCACTCTCACACAGGCACTCACACTCACACACACACACATTCAGGCACTCAGACACTCTCACACTCACACTCACAATCACTCACACACTCTCACAGTCACACTCACTCAAACATTCTCTCACACTCTCACACCCTCACGCACACACTCACAATCACTCACACTCTCTCACAATCACTCACACACTCACACTGACACTCACGCACACACACTCACAATCACTCACACACACTCTCACACACACACACTCTCACACTCTCACTCACAATCACTCTCACACACACTCACACTCTCACTCACAATCACTCTCACTCACAATCACTCTCACACTCTCAATCACTCACACACTCTCACACACTCACACTCTCTCACACTCACTGTCTCACAATCACTCACACACTCAACACTCACACACAATCACTCACGCACACTCTCTCACTCACACTCCCAATCACTCTCACACTCTCACTCACACACTCACCCACTCTCACTCACAATCACTCACATACTCTCACATACTCTCACTCACAATCACTTACACACACTCACACTCACAAACTCTCACACACTCACACTCTCACTCACAATCACTCACATACTCTCACACACTCTCACTCACAATCACTCACACACACTCTCAGAATCACTCACACACTCTCACACTCTCACCATCACTCACACACTCTCACTCACAATCACTCACACACACATACTCTCACAATCACTCACACACTCAGACAATCTCTCACAATCACTCACACTCACACACACACACACTCACAATCACTCTCACACAGGCACTCACACTCACACACACACACATTCAGGCACTCAGACACTCTCACACTCACACTCACAATCACTCACACACTCTCACAGTCACACTCACTCAAACATTCTCTCACACCCTCACGCACACACTCACAATCACTCACACTCTCTCACAATCACTCACATACTCTCACATACTCTCACTCACAATCACTTACACACACTCACACTCACAAACTCTCACACACTCACACTCTCACTCACAATCACTCACATACTCTCACACACTCTCACTCACAATCACTCACATACATCTCACAATCACTCACACACTCTCACACTCTCACCATCATTCACACACTCTCACTCACAATCACTCACACACACATACTCTCACAATCACTCACACACTCAGACAATCTCTCACAATCACTCACACACTCACACACACACTCACAGTCACACACTCTCACTCACAATCACTTTCGATCACTCACACACTCACACACTCTCACACTCACACTCACAATCACTCACACTCCCTCACACATTCTGTCACACTCTCACATCCTCTCACACTCACTCACAATCAGTCACACTCACAATCACTCTCACACTCACTGACACTCTCACTTACAATCACTCACACACTCTCACACTCACACAATCACTCTCACTCTCACACTCTCACCCACTCAGAAACCCGCACTCTCACACTCTCACTCACACACTCTCTCTCACACGCTCTCACAATTGCTCACATACTCTCACTCTCACACTCTCACAATCACTCTCACACTCACACACTCTCACACTCTCACTCACAATCACTCGCACACTCACTCACATACACTCACTCACACACTCTCACAATCACTCACACACTCACAATCACTCACACACACTCTCACACTCTCACTCACACACAATCTCACACTCTCACTCACAATCACTCACACACACTCACAGTCTCACACAATCACTCTCACTCACAATCACTCTCACACTCTCACACACTCATACTCACACATTCACAATCACTCACACTCTCAATCACAATCACTCTCACACTCTGTCTCACACTCACTCACACACTCTCACACACGCACTCACAATTGCTCACATACTCTCACTCTCACACTCACTCACATACACTCACTCACACACTCTCACAATCACTCACACACTCACAATCACTCACACACACTCTCACACTCTCACTCACACACAATCTCACACTCTCACTCACAATCACTCACACACACTCACAGTCTCACACAATCACTCTCACTCACAATCACTCTCACACTCTCACACACTCATACTCACACATTCACAATCACTCACACTCTCAATCACAATCACTCTCACACTCTCTCTCACACTCACTCACACACTCTCACACACGCACTCACAATTGCTCACATACTCTCACTCTCACACACACACACTCACAATCACTCTCACACAGGCACTCACACTCACACACACACATTCAGGCACTCAGGCACTCTCACACTCACACTCACAATCACTCACACACTCTCACACTCACACTCACTCACACATTCTCTCACACTCTCACACCCTCACGCACACACTCACAATCACTCACGCACACTCTCACACACACACACTCTCACACTCTCACTCACAATCACTTACACACACTCACAGTCTCACTCAATCACTCTCACTCACAATCACTCTCACACTCTCACACACTCATACTCACACATTCACAATCACTCACACTCTCTCTCACACTCACTCACACACTCTCACACACGCACTCACAATTGCTCACATACTCTCACTCTCACACACACACACACAATCACTCTCACACAGGCACTCACACTCACACACACACATTCAGGCACTCAGGCACTCTCACACTCACACTCACAATCACTCACACACTCTCACACTCACACTCACTCACACATTCTCTCACACTCACACCCTCACGCACACACTCACAATCACTCACACACACTCTCACACACACACACTCTCACATTCTCACTCACAATCACTTACACACACTCACACTCTCACTCACAATCACTCTCACTCACAATCACTCTCACACTCTCAATCACTCACACACTCTCACACACTCACACACTCACACTCTCTCACACTCACTGTCTCACAATCACTCACACACTCAACACTCACACACAATCACTCACACACACTCCTAATCACTCTCACACTCTCACTCACACACTCACCCACTCTCACTCACATACTCTCACATACTCTCACTTACAGTCACTCACACACTCTCTCACAATCACACACTCACAATCACTCACACACTCACACTCTCTCTCACTCACACACTCACAATCACTCTCACACTCTCACACCATCTCTCACACTCACTCTCACACTCACACATTCACTATGACTCACACACTCACAATCACTCACACACTCTAACACATGCACTCATAATCACTCTCACACACACACTCACACACAAACTCACAATCACTCACACACTCTCTCTCACACACGCTTGACAATCACTCACACACTCTCACTATCATACTTACACACTCACAATCACTCTCACACACGCACTCTCACACTCACACACACACACACACTCACAAACTCACACTCGTACACTCTCACACTCTCCCTCACAATCACTCACACACCCTCACACACTCACTCACAATCACAATCACTCACACACTCACACTCTCACTCACAAACTCTCTCACACACACTCACACATACACTCACTCACAGACTCTCACTCACAATCACTCTCTCACTCACAATCACTCACAAACACACTCTCACACACAATCACTCTCACTCTCATTCTCACACAGTCACACTCACTCACACACAATCTCACTCACACTCACTCACACACTCTCACACACAATCACTCACACACTCTCACACTCACTCTCTCAATCACAATCACTTACACAATCTCTCACACACACACTCTCTCACAATCACTCTCACACTCTCACTCTCCCTCTCACAATCACTCTTACTCTCACTCACAATCACTCTCACACTCTCACTCACAATCACTGTCACTCACACACACACACTCAGAATCACTCACACACTCACACTAACACACTCACAACCACTCACACTCACACTCTCCCTCACAATCAATCAAACAGTCTCTCTCTCACCCTCACACACGTACTCACAATCACTCACACACTCACACTCTCACTCACAATCCCTCACACATTCTCTCACCCTCTCAAACTCACACACACTCACTCTCTCAATCACTCTCTCACACACACACTCACACTCTCCCTCACAATCACTCAAACAGTCTCTCTCACACTCTCACACACGTACTCACAATCACTCACACACTCACACTCTCACTCACTATCCCTCACACATTCTCTCACCCTCACACACTCACTCACAATCACTCACACTCTCACTTACAATCACTCACACACTCTCTCACACTCACACATTCTCACAATCACTCTCACTCTCAGACACTCTCACACTCTCACTCACAATCACTCTCACACTCTCTCTCACACTCACTCACACACTCTCACACACGCACTCACAATTGCTCACATACTCTCACTCTCACACACACACACTCACAATCAATCTCACACACGCCCTCACACTCACACACACACATTCAGGCACTCAGACACTCTCACACTCACTCTCACACACGTACTCACAATCACTCACACACTCTCACACTCACACTCACTCACACATGCTCTCACACTCTCACACCATCACGCACACACTCACAATCACTCACACTCACACACTCTCTCACAATCACTCACACACTCACACTCACTCACACACACTCACACTCTCACAATCACTCTCACACTCTCACTCACAATCACTCTCACACTCACTCACATACACTCACTCACACACTCTCACAATCACTCACACACTCACAATCACTCACACACACTCTCACACTCTCACTCACACACAATCTCACACTCTCACTCACAATCACTCACACACACTCAGTCTCACTCAATCACTCTCACTCACAATCACTCACACACACTCAGTCTCACTCAATCACTCTCACTCACAATCACTCACACACTCTCACACACTCATACTCACACATTCACACTCACACACACCCACACACACTCACTGGCTCTCAATCACTCACACACTCGTACACTCTCACACTCTCCCTCACAATCACTCACACACTCTCACACACGTACTCACACTCACTCTCACACTCTCACTCACAATCACTCTCACACTCACACACATACACTCACTCACACACTCTCACAATCACTCACACACAATCTCACACTCTCACTCACAATCACTCACACACACTCACAGTCTCACTCAATCACTCTCACTCACAATCACTCTCACACTCTCACACACTCATACTCACACATTAACAATCACTCACACTCTCTCACAATCACTCACACACTCACGCACACTCACTGTCTCTCAATCACTCACACACTCACACACACGTACTCACACCCATTCTCACACTCTCACTCACACACTCACACACTCTCACTCACATACTCTCACACACTCTCTCTCTCACACACACTCACACACACTCACAAACACTCACACACACTCACACACACTCTCACTCACTCTCACACACTCAAACTCTCACTCACAATCACTCACAAACTCTTACACTCACACACTCACTGACACACTCTCACACTCTCACCATCACTCGCAATCACTCTCACACTCTCACTCACAATCACTCACACACAAACACTCTCACACTCTCACAATCATTCACACACTCACACACTTTGACAATCTCTCACAATCACTCACACACTCTCACAAACACACACTCACAGTCACACACTCTCACTCACCATCACTCTCCATCACTCACACTCTGTCGCAATCACTCACACACTCTCTCACACTCACACATTCTCACAATCACTCTCACTCTCACACACTCTCACACTCTCACTCACAATCACTCTCATACTCTCTCTCACACTCACTCACACACTCTCACACACGCACTCACAATTGCGCACATACTCTCACTCTCACACACACACACACTCACAATCACTCTCACACAGGCACTCACACTCACACACACACACATTCAGGCACTCAGACACTCTCACACTCACACTCACAATCACTCACACACTCTCACAGTCACACTCACTCAAACATTCTCTCACACTCTCACACCCTCACGCACACACTCACAATCACTCACACTCTCTCACAATCACTCACACACTCACACTGACACTCACGCACACACACTCACAATCACTCACACACACTCTCACACACACACACTCTCACACTCTCACTCACAATCACTCTCACACACACTCACACTCTCACTCACAATCACTCTCACTCACAATCACTCTCACACTCTCAATCACTCACACACTCTCACACACTCACACTCTCTCACACTCACTGTCTCACAATCACTCACACACTCAACACTCACACACAATCACTCACGCACACTCTCTCACTCACACTCCCAATCACTCTCACACTCTCACTCACACACTCACCCACTCTCACTCACAATCACTCACATACTCTCACATACTCTCACTCACAATCACTTACACACACTCACACTCACAAACTCTCACACACTCACACTCTCACTCACAATCACTCACATACTCTCACACACTCTCACTCACAATCACTCACACACACTCTCAGAATCACTCACACACTCTCACACTCTCACCATCACTCACACACTCTCACTCACAATCACTCACACACACATACTCTCACAATCACTCACACACTCAGACAATCTCTCACAATCACTCACACTCACACACACACACACTCACAATCACTCTCACACAGGCACTCACACTCACACACACACACATTCAGGCACTCAGACACTCTCACACTCACACTCACAATCACTCACACACTCTCACAGTCACACTCACTCAAACATTCTCTCACACTCTCACACCCTCACGCACACACTCACAATCACTCACACTCTCTCACAATCACTCACACACTCACACTGACACTCACGCACACACACTCACAATCACTCACACACACTCTCACACACACACACTCTCACACTCTCACTCACAATCACTCTCACACACACTCACACTCTCACTCACAATCACTCTCACTCACAATCACTCTCACACTCTCAATCACTCACACACTCTCACACACTCACACTCTCTCACACTCACTGTCTCACAATCACTCACACACTCAACACTCACACACAATCACTCACGCACACTCTCTCACTCACACTCCCAATCACTCTCACACTCTCACTCACACACTCACCCACTCTCACTCACAATCACTCACATACTCTCACATACTCTCACTCACAATCACTTACACACACTCACACTCACAAACTCTCACACACTCACACTCTCACTCACAATCACTCACATACTCTCACACACTCTCACTCACAATCACTCACACACACTCTCAGAATCACTCACACACTCTCACACTCTCACCATCACTCACACACTCTCACTCACAATCACTCACACACACATACTCTCACAATCACTCACACACTCAGACAATCTCTCACAATCACTCACACTCACACACACACACACTCACAATCACTCTCACACAGGCACTCACACTCACACACACACACATTCAGGCACTCAGACACTCTCACACTCACACTCACAATCACTCACACACTCTCACAGTCACACTCACTCAAACATTCTCTCACACTCTCACACCCTCACGCACACACTCACAATCACTCACACTCTCTCACAATCACTCACACACTCACACTCACTCACACACACTCACAATCACTCACACACACTCTCACTCACACACAATCTCACACTCTCACTCACAATCACTCACACACACTCACAGTCTCACACAATCACTCTCACTCACAATCACTCTCACACTCTCACACACTCATACTCACACATTCACAATCACTCACACTCTCAATCACAATCACTCTCACACTCTGTCTCACACTCACTCACACACTCTCACACACGCACTCACAATTGCTCACATACTCTCACTCTCACACTCACTCACATACACTCACTCACACACTCTCACAATCACTCACACACTCACAATCACTCACACACACTCTCACACTCTCACTCACACACAATCTCACACTCTCACTCACAATCACTCACACACACTCACAGTCTCACACAATCACTCTCACTCACAATCACTCTCACACTCTCACACACTCATACTCACACATTCACAATCACTCACACTCTCAATCACAATCACTCTCACACTCTCTCTCACACTCACTCACACACTCTCACACACGCACTCACAATTGCTCACATACTCTCACTCTCACACACACACACTCACAATCACTCTCACACAGGCACTCACACTCACACACACACATTCAGGCACTCAGGCACTCTCACACTCACACTCACAATCACTCACACACTCTCACACTCACACTCACTCACACATTCTCTCACACTCTCACACCCTCACGCACACACTCACAATCACTCACGCACACTCTCACACACACACACTCTCACACTCTCACTCACAATCACTTACACACACTCACAGTCTCACTCAATCACTCTCACTCACAATCACTCTCACACTCTCACACACTCATACTCACACATTCACAATCACTCACACTCTCTCTCACACTCACTCACACACTCTCACACACGCACTCACAATTGCTCACATACTCTCACTCTCACACACACACACACAATCACTCTCACACAGGCACTCACACTCACACACACACATTCAGGCACTCAGGCACTCTCACACTCACACTCACAATCACTCACACACTCTCACACTCACACTCACTCACACATTCTCTCACACTCACACCCTCACGCACACACTCACAATCACTCACACACACTCTCACACACACACACTCTCACACTCTCACTCACAATCACTTACACACACTCACACTCTCACTCACAATCACTCTCACTCACAATCACTCTCACACTCTCAATCACTCACACACTCTCACACACTCACACACTCACACTCTCTCACACTCACTGTCTCACAATCACTCACACACTCAACACTCACACACAATCACTCACACACACTCCTAATCACTCTCACACTCTCACTCACACACTCACCCACTCTCACTCACATACTCTCACATACTCTCACTTACAGTCACTCACACACTCTCTCACAATCACACACTCACAATCACTCACACACTCACACTCTCTCTCACTCACACACTCACAATCACTCTCACACTCTCACACCATCTCTCACACTCACTCTCACACTCACACATTCACTATGACTCACACACTCACAATCACTCACACACTCTAACACATGCACTCATAATCACTCTCACACACACACTCACACACAAACTCACAATCACTCACACACTCTCTCTCACACACGCTTGACAATCACTCACACACTCTCACTATCATACTTACACACTCACAATCACTCTCACACACGCACTCTCACACTCACACACACACACACACTCACAAACTCACACTCGTACACTCTCACACTCTCCCTCACAATCACTCACACACCCTCACACACTCACTCACAATCACAATCACTCACACACTCACACTCTCACTCACAAACTCTCTCACACACACTCACACATACACTCACTCACAGACTCTCACTCACAATCACTCTCTCACTCACAATCACTCACAAACACACTCTCACACACAATCACTCTCACTCTCATTCTCACACAGTCACACTCACTCACACACAATCTCACTCACACTCACTCACACACTCTCACACACAATCACTCACACACTCTCACACTCACTCTCTCAATCACAATCACTTACACAATCTCTCACACACACACTCTCTCACAATCACTCTCACACTCTCACTCTCCCTCTCACAATCACTCTTACTCTCACTCACAATCACTCTCACACTCTCACTCACAATCACTGTCACTCACACACACACACTCAGAATCACTCACACACTCACACTAACACACTCACAACCACTCACACTCACACTCTCCCTCACAATCAATCAAACAGTCTCTCTCTCACCCTCACACACGTACTCACAATCACTCACACACTCACACTCTCACTCACAATCCCTCACACATTCTCTCACCCTCTCAAACTCACACACACTCACTCTCTCAATCACTCTCTCACACACACACTCACACTCTCCCTCACAATCACTCAAACAGTCTCTCTCACACTCTCACACACGTACTCACAATCACTCACACACTCACACTCTCACTCACTATCCCTCACACATTCTCTCACCCTCACACACTCACTCACAATCACTCACACTCTCACTTACAATCACTCACACACTCTCTCACACTCACACATTCTCACAATCACTCTCACTCTCAGACACTCTCACACTCTCACTCACAATCACTCTCACACTCTCTCTCACACTCACTCACACACTCTCACACACGCACTCACAATTGCTCACATACTCTCACTCTCACACACACACACTCACAATCAATCTCACACACGCCCTCACACTCACACACACACATTCAGGCACTCAGACACTCTCACACTCACTCTCACACACGTACTCACAATCACTCACACACTCTCACACTCACACTCACTCACACATGCTCTCACACTCTCACACCATCACGCACACACTCACAATCACTCACACTCACACACTCTCTCACAATCACTCACACACTCACACTCACTCACACACACTCACACTCTCACAATCACTCTCACACTCTCACTCACAATCACTCTCACACTCACTCACATACACTCACTCACACACTCTCACAATCACTCACACACTCACAATCACTCACACACACTCTCACACTCTCACTCACACACAATCTCACACTCTCACTCACAATCACTCACACACACTCAGTCTCACTCAATCACTCTCACTCACAATCACTCACACACACTCAGTCTCACTCAATCACTCTCACTCACAATCACTCACACACTCTCACACACTCATACTCACACATTCACACTCACACACACCCACACACACTCACTGGCTCTCAATCACTCACACACTCGTACACTCTCACACTCTCCCTCACAATCACTCACACACTCTCACACACGTACTCACACTCACTCTCACACTCTCACTCACAATCACTCTCACACTCACACACATACACTCACTCACACACTCTCACAATCACTCACACACAATCTCACACTCTCACTCACAATCACTCACACACACTCACAGTCTCACTCAATCACTCTCACTCACAATCACTCTCACACTCTCACACACTCATACTCACACATTAACAATCACTCACACTCTCTCACAATCACTCACACACTCACGCACACTCACTGTCTCTCAATCACTCACACACTCACACACACGTACTCACACCCATACTCACACTCTCACTCACACACTCACACACTCTCACTCACATACTCTCACACACTCTCTCTCTCACACACACTCACACACACTCACAAACACTCACACACACTCACACACACTCTCACTCACTCTCACACACTCAAACTCTCACTCACAATCACTCACAAACTCTTACACTCACACACTCACTGACACACTCTCACACTCTCACCATCACTCGCAATCACTCTCACACTCTCACTCACAATCACTCACACACAAACACTCTCACACTCTCACAATCATTCACACACTCACACACTTTGACAATCTCTCACAATCACTCACACACTCTCACAAACACACACTCACAGTCACACACTCTCACTCACCATCACTCTCCATCACTCACACTCTGTCGCAATCACTCACACACTCTCTCACACTCACACATTCTCACAATCACTCTCACTCTCACACACTCTCACACTCTCACTCACAATCACTCTCATACTCTCTCTCACACTCACTCACACACTCTCACACACGCACTCACAATTGCGCACATACTCTCACTCTCACACACACACACACTCACAATCACTCTCACACAGGCACTCACACTCACACACACACACATTCAGGCACTCAGACACTCTCACACTCACACTCACAATCACTCACACACTCTCACAGTCACACTCACTCAAACATTCTCTCACACTCTCACACCCTCACGCACACACTCACAATCACTCACACTCTCTCACAATCACTCACACACTCACACTGACACTCACGCACACACACTCACAATCACTCACACACACTCTCACACACACACACTCTCACACTCTCACTCACAATCACTCTCACACACACTCACACTCTCACTCACAATCACTCTCACTCACAATCACTCTCACACTCTCAATCACTCACACACTCTCACACACTCACACTCTCTCACACTCACTGTCTCACAATCACTCACACACTCAACACTCACACACAATCACTCACGCACACTCTCTCACTCACACTCCCAATCACTCTCACACTCTCACTCACACACTCACCCACTCTCACTCACAATCACTCACATACTCTCACATACTCTCACTCACAATCACTTACACACACTCACACTCACAAACTCTCACACACTCACACTCTCACTCACAATCACTCACATACTCTCACACACTCTCACTCACAATCACTCACACACACTCTCAGAATCACTCACACACTCTCACACTCTCACCATCACTCACACACTCTCACTCACAATCACTCACACACACATACTCTCACAATCACTCACACACTCAGACAATCTCTCACAATCACTCACACTCACACACACACACACTCACAATCACTCTCACACAGGCACTCACACTCACACACACACACATTCAGGCACTCAGACACTCTCACACTCACACTCACAATCACTCACACACTCTCACAGTCACACTCACTCAAACATTCTCTCACACTCTCACACCCTCACGCACACACTCACAATCACTCACACTCTCTCACAATCACTCACACACTCACACTGACACTCACGCACACACACTCACAATCACTCACACACACTCTCACACACACACACTCTCACACTCTCACTCACAATCACTCTCACACACACTCACACTCTCACTCACAATCACTCTCACTCACAATCACTCTCACACTCTCAATCACTCACACACTCTCACACACTCACACTCTCTCACACTCACTGTCTCACAATCACTCACACACTCAACACTCACACACAATCACTCACGCACACTCTCTCACTCACACTCCCAATCACTCTCACACTCTCACTCACACACTCACCCACTCTCACTCACAATCACTCACATACTCTCACATACTCTCACTCACAATCACTTACACACACTCACACTCACAAACTCTCACACACTCACACTCTCACTCACAATCACTCACATACTCTCACACACTCTCACTCACAATCACTCACACACACTCTCAGAATCACTCACACACTCTCACACTCTCACCATCACTCACACACTCTCACTCACAATCACTCACACACACATACTCTCACAATCACTCACACACTCAGACAATCTCTCACAATCACTCACACTCACACACACACACACTCACAATCACTCTCACACAGGCACTCACACTCACACACACACACATTCAGGCACTCAGACACTCTCACACTCACACTCACAATCACTCACACACTCTCACAGTCACACTCACTCAAACATTCTCTCACACTCTCACACCCTCACGCACACACTCACAATCACTCACACTCTCTCACAATCACTCACATACTCTCACATACTCTCACTCACAATCACTTACACACACTCACACTCACAAACTCTCACACACTCACACTCTCACTCACAATCACTCACATACTCTCACACACTCTCACTCACAATCACTCACATACATCTCACAATCACTCACACACTCTCACACTCTCACCATCATTCACACACTCTCACTCACAATCACTCACACACACATACTCTCACAATCACTCACACACTCAGACAATCTCTCACAATCACTCACACACTCACACACACACTCACAGTCACACACTCTCACTCACAATCACTTTCGATCACTCACACACTCACACACTCTCACACTCACACTCACAATCACTCACACTCCCTCACACATTCTGTCACACTCTCACATCCTCTCACACTCACTCACAATCAGTCACACTCACAATCACTCTCACACTCACTGACACTCTCACTTACAATCACTCACACACTCTCACACTCACACAATCACTCTCACTCTCACACTCTCACCCACTCAGAAACCCGCACTCTCACACTCTCACTCACACACTCTCTCTCACACGCTCTCACAATTGCTCACATACTCTCACTCTCACACTCTCACAATCACTCTCACACTCACACACTCTCACACTCTCACTCACAATCACTCGCACACTCACTCACATACACTCACTCACACACTCTCACAATCACTCACACACTCACAATCACTCACACACACTCTCACACTCTCACTCACACACAATCTCACACTCTCACTCACAATCACTCACACACACTCACAGTCTCACACAATCACTCTCACTCACAATCACTCTCACACTCTCACACACTCATACTCACACATTCACAATCACTCACACTCTCAATCACAATCACTCTCACACTCTGTCTCACACTCACTCACACACTCTCACACACGCACTCACAATTGCTCACATACTCTCACTCTCACACTCACTCACATACACTCACTCACACACTCTCACAATCACTCACACACTCACAATCACTCACACACACTCTCACACTCTCACTCACACACAATCTCACACTCTCACTCACAATCACTCACACACACTCACAGTCTCACACAATCACTCTCACTCACAATCACTCTCACACTCTCACACACTCATACTCACACATTCACAATCACTCACACTCTCAATCACAATCACTCTCACACTCTCTCTCACACTCACTCACACACTCTCACACACGCACTCACAATTGCTCACATACTCTCACTCTCACACACACACACTCACAATCACTCTCACACAGGCACTCACACTCACACACACACATTCAGGCACTCAGGCACTCTCACACTCACACTCACAATCACTCACACACTCTCACACTCACACTCACTCACACATTCTCTCACACTCTCACACCCTCACGCACACACTCACAATCACTCACGCACACTCTCACACACACACACTCTCACACTCTCACTCACAATCACTTACACACACTCACAGTCTCACTCAATCACTCTCACTCACAATCACTCTCACACTCTCACACACTCATACTCACACATTCACAATCACTCACACTCTCTCTCACACTCACTCACACACTCTCACACACGCACTCACAATTGCTCACATACTCTCACTCTCACACACACACACACAATCACTCTCACACAGGCACTCACACTCACACACACACATTCAGGCACTCAGGCACTCTCACACTCACACTCACAATCACTCACACACTCTCACACTCACACTCACTCACACATTCTCTCACACTCACACCCTCACGCACACACTCACAATCACTCACACACACTCTCACACACACACACTCTCACACTCTCACTCACAATCACTTACACACACTCACACTCTCACTCACAATCACTCTCACTCACAATCACTCTCACACTCTCAATCACTCACACACTCTCACACACTCACACACTCACACTCTCTCACACTCACTGTCTCACAATCACTCACACACTCAACACTCACACACAATCACTCACACACACTCCTAATCACTCTCACACTCTCACTCACACACTCACCCACTCTCACTCACATACTCTCACATACTCTCACTTACAGTCACTCACACACTCTCTCACAATCACACACTCACAATCACTCACACACTCACACTCTCTCTCACTCACACACTCACAATCACTCTCACACTCTCACACCATCTCTCACACTCACTCTCACACTCACACATTCACTATGACTCACACACTCACAATCACTCACACACTCTAACACATGCACTCATAATCACTCTCACACACACACTCACACACAAACTCACAATCACTCACACACTCTCTCTCACACACGCTTGACAATCACTCACACACTCTCACTATCATACTTACACACTCACAATCACTCTCACACACGCACTCTCACACTCACACACACACTCACAAACTCACACTCGTACACTCTCACACTCTCCCTCACAATCACTCACACACCCTCACACACTCACTCACAATCACAATCACTCACACACTCACACTCTCACTCACAAACTCTCTCACACACACTCACACATACACTCACTCACAGACTCTCACTCACAATCACTCTCTCACTCACAATCACTCACAAACACACTCTCACACACAATCACTCTCACTCTCATTCTCACACAGTCACACTCACTCACACACAATCTCACTCACACTCACTCACACACTCTCACATACAATCACTCACACACTCTCACACTCACTCTCTCAATCACAATCACTTACACAATCTCTCACACACACACTCTCTCACAATCACTCTCACACTCTCACTCTCCCTCTCACAATCACTCTTACTCTCACTCACAATCACTCTCACACTCTCACTCACAATCACTGTCACTCACACACACACACTCACTCTCTCAATCACAATCACTTACACAATCTCTGACACACACACACTCTCACAATCACTCTCACTCTCTCACTCACAATCACTCTCACACTCTCACTCACAATCACTGTCACTCACACACACACACTCACAATCACTCACACACTCACACTAACACACTCACAACCACTCACACTCACACTCTCCCTCACAATCAATCAAACAGTCTCTCTCTCACCCTCACACACGTACTCACAATCACTCACACACTCACACTCTCACTCACAATCCCTCACACATTCTCTCACCCTCTCAAACTCACACACACTCACTCTCTCAATCACTCTCTCACACACACACTCACACTCTCCCTCACAATCACTCAAACAGTCTCTCTCACACTCTCACACACGTACTCACAATCACTCACACACTCACACTCTCACTCACTATCCCTCACACATTCTCTCACCCTCACACACTCACTCACAATCACTCACACTCTCACTTACAATCACTCACACACTCTCTCACACTCACACATTCTCACAATCACTCTCACTCTCAGACACTCTCACACTCTCACTCACAATCACTCTCACACTCTCTCTCACACTCACTCACACACTCTCACACACGCACTCACAATTGCTCACATACTCTCACTCTCACACACACACACTCACAATCAATCTCACACACGCCCTCACACTCACACACACACATTCAGGCACTCAGACACTCTCACACTCACTCTCACACACGTACTCACAATCACTCACACACTCTCACACTCACACTCACTCACACATGCTCTCACACTCTCACACCATCACGCACACACTCACAATCACTCACACTCACACACTCTCTCACAATCACTCACACACTCACACTCACTCACACACACTCACACTCTCACAATCACTCTCACACTCTCACTCACAATCACTCTCACACTCACTCACATACACTCACTCACACACTCTCACAATCACTCACACACTCACAATCACTCACACACACTCTCACACTCTCACTCACACACAATCTCACACTCTCACTCACAATCACTCACACACACTCAGTCTCACTCAATCACTCTCACTCACAATCACTCACACACACTCAGTCTCACTCAATCACTCTCACTCACAATCACTCACACACTCTCACACACTCATACTCACACATTCACACTCACACACACCCACACACACTCACTGGCTCTCAATCACTCACACACTCGTACACTCTCACACTCTCCCTCACAATCACTCACACACTCTCACACACGTACTCACACTCACTCTCACACTCTCACTCACAATCACTCTCACACTCACACACATACACTCACTCACACACTCTCACAATCACTCACACACAATCTCACACTCTCACTCACAATCACTCACACACACTCACAGTCTCACTCAATCACTCTCACTCACAATCACTCTCACACTCTCACACACTCATACTCACACATTAACAATCACTCACACTCTCTCACAATCACTCACACACTCACGCACACTCACTGTCTCTCAATCACTCACACACTCACACACACGTACTCACACCCATTCTCACACTCTCACTCACACACTCACACACTCTCACTCACATACTCTCACACACTCTCTCTCTCACACACACTCACACACACTCACAAACACTCACACACACTCACACACACTCTCACTCACTCTCACACACTCAAACTCTCACTCACAATCACTCACAAACTCTTACACTCACACACTCACTGACACACTCTCACACTCTCACCATCACTCGCAATCACTCTCACACTCTCACTCACAATCACTCACACACAAACACTCTCACACTCTCACAATCATTCACACACTCACACACTTTGACAATCTCTCACAATCACTCACACACTCTCACAAACACACACTCACAGTCACACACTCTCACTCACCATCACTCTCCATCACTCACACTCTGTCGCAATCACTCACACACTCTCTCACACTCACACATTCTCACAATCACTCTCACTCTCACACACTCTCACACTCTCACTCACAATCACTCTCATACTCTCTCTCACACTCACTCACACACTCTCACACACGCACTCACAATTGCTCACATACTCTCACTCTCACACACACACACACTCACAATCACTCTCACACAGGCACTCACACTCACACACACACACATTCAGGCACTCAGACACTCTCACACTCACACTCACAATCACTCACACACTCTCACAGTCACACTCACTCAAACATTCTCTCACACTCTCACACCCTCACGCACACACTCACAATCACTCACACTCTCTCACAATCACTCACACACTCACACTGACACTCACGCACACACACTCACAATCACTCACACACACTCTCACACACACACACTCTCACACTCTCACTCACAATCACTCTCACACACACTCACACTCTCACTCACAATCACTCTCACTCACAATCACTCTCACACTCTCAATCACTCACACACTCTCACACACTCACACTCTCTCACACTCACTGTCTCACAATCACTCACACACTCAACACTCACACACAATCACTCACGCACACTCTCTCACTCACACTCCCAATCACTCTCACACTCTCACTCACACACTCACCCACTCTCACTCACAATCACTCACATACTCTCACATACTCTCACTCACAATCACTTACACACACTCACACTCACAAACTCTCACACACTCACACTCTCACTCACAATCACTCACATACTCTCACACACTCTCACTCACAATCACTCACACACACTCTCAGAATCACTCACACACTCTCACACTCTCACCATCACTCACACACTCTCACTCACAATCACTCACACACACATACTCTCACAATCACTCACACACTCAGACAATCTCTCACAATCACTCACACTCACACACACACACACTCACAATCACTCTCACACAGGCACTCACACTCACACACACACACATTCAGGCACTCAGACACTCTCACACTCACACTCACAATCACTCACACACTCTCACAGTCACACTCACTCAAACATTCTCTCACACTCTCACACCCTCACGCACACACTCACAATCACTCACACTCTCTCACAATCACTCACATACTCTCACATACTCTCACTCACAATCACTTACACACACTCACACTCACAAACTCTCACACACTCACACTCTCACTCACAATCACTCACATACTCTCACACACTCTCACTCACAATCACTCACATACATCTCACAATCACTCACACACTCTCACACTCTCACCATCATTCACACACTCTCACTCACAATCACTCACACACACATACTCTCACAATCACTCACACACTCAGACAATCTCTCACAATCACTCACACACTCACACACACACTCACAGTCACACACTCTCACTCACAATCACTTTCGATCACTCACACACTCACACACTCTCACACTCACACTCACAATCACTCACACTCCCTCACACATTCTGTCACACTCTCACATCCTCTCACACTCACTCACAATCAGTCACACTCACAATCACTCTCACACTCACTGACACTCTCACTTACAATCACTCACACACTCTCACACTCACACAATCACTCTCACTCTCACACTCTCACCCACTCAGAAACCCGCACTCTCACACTCTCACTCACACACTCTCTCTCACACGCTCTCACAATTGCTCACATACTCTCACTCTCACACTCTCACAATCACTCTCACACTCACACACTCTCACACTCTCACTCACAATCACTCGCACACTCACTCACATACACTCACTCACACACTCTCACAATCACTCACACACTCACAATCACTCACACACACTCTCACACTCTCACTCACACACAATCTCACACTCTCACTCACAATCACTCACACACACTCACAGTCTCACACAATCACTCTCACTCACAATCACTCTCACACTCTCACACACTCATACTCACACATTCACAATCACTCACACTCTCAATCACAATCACTCTCACACTCTGTCTCACACTCACTCACACACTCTCACACACGCACTCACAATTGCTCACATACTCTCACTCTCACACTCACTCACATACACTCACTCACACACTCTCACAATCACTCACACACTCACAATCACTCACACACACTCTCACACTCTCACTCACACACAATCTCACACTCTCACTCACAATCACTCACACACACTCACAGTCTCACACAATCACTCTCACTCACAATCACTCTCACACTCTCACACACTCATACTCACACATTCACAATCACTCACACTCTCAATCACAATCACTCTCACACTCTCTCTCACACTCACTCACACACTCTCACACACGCACTCACAATTGCTCACATACTCTCACTCTCACACACACACACTCACAATCACTCTCACACAGGCACTCACACTCACACACACACATTCAGGCACTCAGGCACTCTCACACTCACACTCACAATCACTCACACACTCTCACACTCACACTCACTCACACATTCTCTCACACTCTCACACCCTCACGCACACACTCACAATCACTCACGCACACTCTCACACACACACACTCTCACACTCTCACTCACAATCACTTACACACACTCACAGTCTCACTCAATCACTCTCACTCACAATCACTCTCACACTCTCACACACTCATACTCACACATTCACAATCACTCACACTCTCTCTCACACTCACTCACACACTCTCACACACGCACTCACAATTGCTCACATACTCTCACTCTCACACACACACACACAATCACTCTCACACAGGCACTCACACTCACACACACACATTCAGGCACTCAGGCACTCTCACACTCACACTCACAATCACTCACACACTCTCACACTCACACTCACTCACACATTCTCTCACACTCACACCCTCACGCACACACTCACAATCACTCACACACACTCTCACACACACACACTCTCACACTCTCACTCACAATCACTTACACACACTCACACTCTCACTCACAATCACTCTCACTCACAATCACTCTCACACTCTCAATCACTCACACACTCTCACACACTCACACACTCACACTCTCTCACACTCACTGTCTCACAATCACTCACACACTCAACACTCACACACAATCACTCACACACACTCCTAATCACTCTCACACTCTCACTCACACACTCACCCACTCTCACTCACATACTCTCACATACTCTCACTTACAGTCACTCACACACTCTCTCACAATCACACACTCACAATCACTCACACACTCACACTCTCTCTCACTCACACACTCACAATCACTCTCACACTCTCACACCATCTCTCACACTCACTCTCACACTCACACATTCACTATGACTCACACACTCACAATCACTCACACACTCTAACACATGCACTCATAATCACTCTCACACACACACTCACACACAAACTCACAATCACTCACACACTCTCTCTCACACACGCTTGACAATCACTCACACACTCTCACTATCATACTTACACACTCACAATCACTCTCACACACGCACTCTCACACTCACACACACACACACACTCACAAACTCACACTCGTACACTCTCACACTCTCCCTCACAATCACTCACACACCCTCACACACTCACTCACAATCACAATCACTCACACACTCACACTCTCACTCACAAACTCTCTCACACACACTCACACATACACTCACTCACAGACTCTCACTCACAATCACTCTCTCACTCACAATCACTCACAAACACACTCTCACACACAATCACTCTCACTCTCATTCTCACACAGTCACACTCACTCACACACAATCTCACTCACACTCACTCACACACTCTCACACACAATCACTCACACACTCTCACACTCACTCTCTCAATCACAATCACTTACACAATCTCTCACACACACACTCTCTCACAATCACTCTCACACTCTCACTCTCCCTCTCACAATCACTCTTACTCTCACTCACAATCACTCTCACACTCTCACTCACAATCACTGTCACTCACACACACACACTCACAATCACTCACACACTCACACTAACACACTCACAACCACTCACACTCACACTCTCCCTCACAATCAATCAAACAGTCTCTCTCTCACCCTCACACACGTACTCACAATCACTCACACACTCACACTCTCACTCACAATCCCTCACACATTCTCTCACCCTCTCAAACTCACACACACTCACTCTCTCTCAATCACTCTCTCACACACACACTCACACTCTCCCTCACAATCACTCAAACAGTCTCTCTCACACTCTCACACACGTACTCACAATCACTCACACACTCACACTCTCACTCACTATCCCTCACACATTCTCTCACCCTCACACACTCACTCACAATCACTCACTCTCACAATCACTCACACACTCTCACACTCACACCCTCTCACACAATCACTCACACACTCACAAACTCTCTCACTCTCACTCTCTCACACACACTCACACACACTCACTCTCACACAATCACTCACACTCACAATCACTCTCACACATGCACTCACACTCTCACAATCACTCTCACACTCACACACTCACTGACAATCACTCACACACTCTCACAATCACTCTCACACTCACACTCTCACACTCACACACTCTCACACTCTCACTCACAATCACTCACACACTCTCTCTCACTCGCACACACTTACTCACAATCACTCACACACTCACAATCACTCTCACACTCTCACTCACAATCACTCTCACACATGCACTCACACACTCACAATCACTCTCACACTCACACACTCACTCACAATTACTCAAACACTCTCACAATCACTCTCACACTCACACTCACACACTCTTACAATCTCACTCACAATCACTCACACACTCCATCTCACACTCACACTTGCACACACGTACTCACAATCACTCACACACTCACAATCACTCACACTCCCTCACACATTCTCTCACACTCTCACACACTCTCACACTCACGCACAATCACTCACACACACACTCTCACAATCACTCTCACTCACAATCACTCACACACTCACACTCTCACACACGCATTCTCACACACTCACACTCTCACACACGCACTCTCACTCACAATCACACACTCTCACACTCTCACACTTTCAGACTCTCACTCACAATCACTCTCACACTCTCACTCACAATCACTCTCACACATGCACTCACGCACTCACAATCACTCTCACACTCACACACTCACTGACAATCACTCACACACTTTCACAATCACTCTCACACTCACACTCTCACACTCACACACTCTCACACTCTCACTCACAATCACTCAAACACTCTCTCTCACTCGCACACACCTACTCACAATCACTCACACACTCACAATCACTCACACACCCTCACACATTCTCTCACTCTCTCACACTCACGCACAATCACTCACACACTCTCACTCACAATCACTTACACACTCTCTCACACACACACTCTCACAATCACTCTCACACTCTCACTCACAATCACTCTCACACTCACACTCTCACACACGCATGCTCACACACTCACACACTTACTCTCACTCACAATCACACACTCTCACTCACAATCACTCACACACTCACACACTCTCTCTCTCACACTCACAATCACTCTCACTCTTACACATGCACTCACACTCAAAAACTCACGCACTCTCAAACTCACACTCTCACACTCTCACTCACAATCACTCTCACACTCACACTCACACACTCTTACATTTTCACTCACAATCACTCACACACTCCATCTCACACTCACACTTGCACACACGTACTCACAATCACTCACACACTCACAATCACTCACACTCCCTCACACATTCTCTCACACTCTCACACACTCACGCACAATCACTCACACACTCTCACTCACAATCACTTACACACTCTCTCACACACACACTCTCACAATCACTCTCACTCACAATCACTCACACACTCACACTCTCACACACGCATTCTCACACACTCACACACTCACTCACAATCACTCACACACTCACAATCTCTCACTCACACACTCTCTCTCACACTCACAATCACTCTCACACTCTCACACATACACTCCCACTCAGAATCACTCACACTTTCTCTCTCACAATCACTCACACACTCACACACTCACATACAATCACTCACACACACACTCACAATCACTCACACACGCACTCACACTCTCACTCACACTCTGTCACAATCATTCTCACTCACAATCACTCTCACACTCTTACACACACTCTCAATCACTCACATACTCACACACACTCACTCTCTCGCAATCACTCACACACACACTCTCACACTCTCTCAATCACTCACACACTCACACACAATCACTCCCACTCTCACAATCACTCACACTCACTCACACTCACACACACTCTCACACTCTCACTCACAATCACTCACACACACTCAGTCACAATCACTCTCACTCACAATCACTCTCACATTCTCTCAATCACTCACACACTCACACACACTCACTCTCTCACAATCACTCACACACTAACACTCACACTCTCACGCACAATCACTCACGCACACTCTCACACACTCACTCACAATCACTCACACACTCACACACACATACAATCATTCACACACTCACTCACACACTCTCACTCACACTCACTCACACACTCTCACACTCTCACAATCACTCACAATCACTCTCACTCACAATCACTCTCACAATCACTCTCACACTCTCACTCACACTCACTCACATTCACACACACACTCTCACACTCACTCACACACTCACACTCACTCACAATCACTCACACACTGACACTCACTCACAATCACTCACACACTCACACTCTCACTCTCACTCTCTCACACACACACTCTCACAATTACTCACACAATCACACTCTCACTCACAATCACTCACACACTCTCACACACACTCTCACAATCACTCTTAAACTCTCACTCACAATCACTCACACACTCTCATCCCAATCACTCTCACTCTCTCACTCACACACTCTCACTCACAATCACTCTCACTCTCTTACTCACAATCACTCACACATTTCACACACACACTCACACAATCACTCTCACACTCTCACTCACAATCACTCTCACACTCTCACTCACAATCACTCGCACACTCTCACTCACAATCTCTCTCACACTCACACACACACACTCACAATCAATCACACACTCTCACTCTCACACTTAAACACACACACTCACAATCACTTTCACACACGCACTCTCACACTCACACATACACTCGCACTCACAAACTCACAATCGCACACTCACACACTCTCATTCACAATCACTCACACACTCTCTCACACTCTCACACACGTACTCACAATCACTCACACACTCTCACACTCACACACTCACAATCCCTCACACATTCTCTCACACACACACTTTCACTCACAATCCCTCACACATTCTCTCACACTCTCACTCACACTCACACTCTCACTCACAATCACTCACACACTCTCTCACACTCTCACTCACACACTCACACTCACTCACAATCACTCACACACTGACACTCACTCACAATCACTCACACACTCTCTCACACTCTCACTCTCACTCTCTCACACACACACACTCTCACAATTACTCACACAATCACACACACTCTCACAATCACTCTTAAACTCTCACTCACAATCACTCACACACTCTCACTCACAATCACTCTCACTCTCTCACTCACACACTCTCACTCACAATCACTCTCACTCTCTTACTCACAATCACTCACACATTTCACACACACACTCTCACAATCACTCTCACACTCTCACTCACAATCTCTCTCACACTCTCACTCACAATCACTCGCACACTCTCACTCACAATCACTCACACACTCTCACTCACAATCTCTCTCACACTCACACACAAACTCACAATCACTCACACACTCTCACTCTCACATTTAAACACACACACTCACAATCACTTTCACACACGCACTCTCACACTCACACTCGCACTCACAAACTCACAATCGCACACTCACACACTCTCACTCACAATCACTCACACACTCTCTCACACTCTCACACACGTACTCACAATCACACACACTCTCACACTCACACACTCACAATCCCTCACACATTCTCTCACACACACACACTTTCACTCACAATCCCTCACACATTCTCTCACACTCTCACTCACACTCACACTCTCACTCACAATCACTCACACACTCTCTCACACTCTCACACTCACACTCTCACTCACAATCACTCGCACACTCACACGCTTTCACTCACAATTCCTCACACATTCTCTCACACTCTCACTCACACTCTCACTCACAATCACTCTCACATTCTCCCTCTCCCTCTCACTCTCTCACTCTCTCACACACACACTCACACTCACACACTCACTCTCACACTCTCACAATCTCACTCACAATCACTCACAATCACTCTCACTCTCACACACGCACACTCTCACACACTCACACACTCTCACTCACAATCCCTGACAAATTCTCTCACACTCTCACACTCTCACTCATACACTCTCACACACACTCACTCACACACTCTCACTCACAATCACTCTCACACTCTCACTCACAATCACTCACACACTAACTCACACTCTCACACTCTCTCACACACTCACACTCTCACACACTCACACTCTCACGCACAATTACTTACACACTCTCACACACACACTCTCACAATCACTCTTAAACTCTCACTCACAATCACTCACACACTCTCACTCACAATCACTCTCACTCTCTCACTCTCACACTCTCACTCACAATCACTCTCACTCTCTTACTCACAATCACTCTCACTCTCTCCCTCTCCCTCTCACTCTCTCACACACACACTCACACTCACACACTCACTCTCACACTCTCACAATCTCACTCACAATCACTCACAATCACTCTCACTCTCACACACGCACACTCTCACACACTCACACACTCTCACTCACAATCCCTGACACATTCTCTCACACTCTCACACTCTCACTCATACACTCTCACACACACTCACTCACACACTCTCACTCACAATCACTCTCACACTCTCACTCACACACTAACTCACACTCTCACACTCTCTCACACACTCACACTCTCACACACTCACACTCTCACGCACAATTACTTACACACTCTCACACACACACTCTCACAATCACTCTTAAACTCTCACTCACAATCACTCACACACTCTCACTCACAATCACTCTCACTCTCTCAATCTCATACTCTCACTCACAATCACTCTCACTCTCTTACTCACAATCACTCTCACACTCTCCCTCTCCCTCTCACTCTCTCACACACTCACACTCACACACTCACTCTCACACTCTCACAATCTCACTCACAATCACTCACAATCACTCTCACTCTCACACACGCACACTCTCACACACTCACACACTCTCACTCACAATCCCTGACACATTCTCTCACACTCTCACACTCTCACTCATACACTCTCACACACACTCACTCACACACTCTCACTCACAATCACTCTCACACTCTCACTCACAATCACTCACACACTAACTCACACTCTCACACTCTCTCACACACTCACACTCTCACACACTCACACTCTCACGCACAATTGCTTACACACTCTCACACACACACTCTCACAATCACTCTTAAACTCTCACTCACAATCACTCACACACTCTCACTCACAATCACTCTCACTCTCTCACTCTCACACTCTCACTCACAATCACTCTCACTCTCTTACTCACAATCACTCACACATTTCACACACACACTCTCACAATCACTCACACACTCACACTAACACACTCACAATCACTCTCACACAATCTCTCACACTCACACTCTCACACTCACACCTGCACTCACAATCACTCACACACTCTCACACACTCTTACACACTCACTCACACTCTCTCTCACTCACACACTCACACACTCATACTCTCACGCACGCACACAATCACTCACACACTCTAACACTCACACACGCACTCATAATCACTCACACACTCTCACACACACACTCTCATACGCAAACTCACAATCACTCTCACACTCACACACACTCACACACACACTCACACTCTCACTCACACACACACTCTCTCACACACACACTCCCTCACAATCACTCACACACTCACACACACACACTCACACACTCAATCACTCACATACTCTCACACACACTCACACTCTCTCACAATCACTCACACACACACTCACACACACCCTCTCACACACACTCACACATTCACACACACACTGTCACCTTATCTCACAATCACTCACACACTCACACTCTCTCTCACACACTCTCAAACACGCTCACACTCTCAAACACGCTCACACTCTCTCTCACTCACACATTCTCTCACACACTCACACTCTCTCGCAATCACTCACACTCTCTCTCACTCACTCTCACACACGCACACACACACTCACTCTCACACACACACTCACTCTCACAATCACTCACACACTCACACTCTAACACGCACACTCACAATCACTCTCACTCTCATACACTCTCACACTCATATACTCTCAAACTCCACTCTCACACTCTCAGTCACAATCACTCTCACACACTCACACACACACACTCACACTCTCACACACTCACCCACTCACACACTCACACTAACACACTCACAATCACTCACACTCTCTCACAATCACTCACACGCTCACACACTCATACTCTCACAATCACTCACACACACACCCACACTCACAATCACTCACACACACTCTCACAGTCTCACTCAGAATCACTCACACACTCACATACTCTCACTCACACACAACCACACACACTCACACACACTCACCCTCTCACCACTCACACTCTCACACTCTTACTCACAATCACTCTAACACTCGCACACTCACACTCTCACTCACAATCACTCACACTCTCACTCACACACTCACACACTCTCACTCACAATCACTAACACACTCTCACACTCTCTCTCAATCACTCACACACTAACTCTCACACACTCACAATCACTCCCACCCTCTCACAATCACTCACACACACTCACACTCACTCCCTCACAATCACTCACACACTCACACTCACTCACACACTCTCACACTCTCACTTACAATCACTCAAACACTCTCCCAATCACTCTCACACTCACACTCACACACTCACTCTCTCACCATCTCTCACACACTCACAATCACTCTCCATCACTCACACACTCTCTCACAATCACACACTCTCACACTCTCACTCACAATCACTCACCATCACTCACCATCACTGACACACATTCTCACACACACACTCTCACTCTCTCACAATCACTCACACTTTCTCTCACTCACACACTCTCACACACGCACTCACACACTCACACTCTCACACGCGCAATCACAATCACTCTCACACTGTCACACACACACACTCTGACACACTCTCACACACTCACTCTCACACTCTCTCACAATCACTCACACACTCACACTCTCTCTCACTCACACACTCACAATCTCACATGCACTCACAATCACTCTCACACTCTCACACAATCTCTCACACTCACACTCACTATCACTCACACACTCACAATCACTCACACACTAACACATGCACTCGTAATCACACTCACACACACAATCACACACAAACTCACAATCACTCACACACACACTCACACACACACTCACTCTCACACTCTCTCACACACTCTCTCACACACACTCTCTCTCTCTCACACATTCTCTCACACACACTCTCACACTCTCTCACACACACTCTCTCTCATACTCTCTCTCTCACACACTCTCTCACACACACTCTCTCTCGCACACTCTCTCTCACACACACTCTCTCTCTCACATACTCTCTCTCACACACTCTCTCTCGCACACTCTCTCTCACACACACTCTCTCTCGCACACTCTCTCTCGCACACACTCTCTCTCACACACACTCTCACACTCACTCACTCTCACACTCACTCACTCTCACACTCTCAATCACAATCACTCTCCATTACTCACACACTCTCTCACACACTCACACTCTCTCACAATCACTCACACTCTCTCTAACTCACGCACACACACACACTCACTCTCTCACACACACTCACTCTCACACTCACTCACAATCACTCACACACTCACTCTCACACGCACACTCACAATCACTCTCACACAATCTACACACTCACACTCTCACACTCACAATCACTCACACACTCTCACACACTCACTCACTCACACTCTCTCTCACTCACACACTCATACTCTCACGCGCACTCACAATCACTCTCACACTCTCACACAATCTCTCACACTCACTCACACTCACACACTCACTATCACTCACACACTCACTATCACTCACACACTCTAACACTCTCACACACGCACTCATAATCACTCACACACTCTCTCACACACTCTCATACGCAAACTCACAATCACTCTCACACTCACACGCACTCACACTCACATACACTCTCACACACTCTCACAATCTCTCACACACTCAATCACTCACACTCTCTGACAATCACTCACACACACACTCACACACACACTCTCACACACACTCTCACACACACTCACACTCTCACATTCACACACACACTCTCACCTTCTCTCACAATCACTCACACAATCACACACTCTCTCACACACTCTCACACACACTCACCCACATTCACTCACACTGTCTCTCACTCACACACTCTCACACACACTCTCACAATCACTCACAATCACTCACACTCTCTCTCACACATTCTCTCACTCTCTTACACACACACTCTCACACCCACTCACACTCTCACACACACTCTCTCACACTCTCACACTCTCTCACACACGCACTCTCTCACAATCACTCACACACACACATATTCACACATTCTCTCACTCATACACTCTCTCTCACACACACACTCTCACACACACTTACACTCACAATCACTCACACACTCTCTCACTCACACACTCTCACACACTCACACACTCTCACTCACAATCACTCTCTCTCTCACACTCTCACTCACAATCACTCACACTCTCTCTCATTCACCCACATACACTCACTCTCTCACACTCACTCACTCTCACACACACTCACATACACTCACAATCATTCACACACTCTCTCACATGTGCACTCACAATGACTCTCACACTATCTCTCACACTCACACTCTCACACACGCACTCACAATCACTCACACACTCTCTCACACATACACTCTCACACACTCACTCTCACACTCTCTCACAATCACTCACAATCAGTCTCACACTCTCACACTCACAATCACACACACACAATCACTCACACACTCTAACACTCTCACACACGCATTCATAATCACTCACACACTCTCACACACGCACTCTCACACACAAACTCACAATCACTCACACACACTCACACTCACACACACACTCACACTCTCACTTTTTCACACACACACTCACACACTCTCACACACACTCACACTCTCACATACACACTCTCACACACTCACTCACAATCACTCACAATCACTCTCTCTCTCACACTCTCACTCACAATCACTCACACTCTCTCTCACTCACCCACATACACTCACACTCTCACACTCACTCACTCTCACACACACCACACACACTCACAATCATTCACACACTCTCTCACACGTGCACTCACAATGACTCTCACACTATCTCTCACACTCACACTCTCACACACGCACTCACAATCACTCACACACTCTCTCACACATACACTCTCACACACTCACTCTCACACTCTCTCACAATCACTCACAATCAGTCTCACACTCTCACACTCACAATCACTCACACACACAATCACTCACACACTCTAACACTCTCACACGCGCATTCATAATCACTCACACACTCTCACACACGCACTCTCACACACAAACTCACAATCACTCACACACACTCACACACACTCACACTTTCTCACACACACACTCACACACTCTCACACACACTCACACTCTCACACACACACTCTCACACTCTCTCACCCACACACTCTCACACATGCACTCACAATCTCTCAAACTCT
The DNA here is from genome assembly GCF_047496795.1 of Chiloscyllium punctatum. NCBI lineage: Eukaryota > Metazoa > Chordata > Chondrichthyes > Orectolobiformes > Hemiscylliidae > Chiloscyllium > Chiloscyllium punctatum. Next base: position 35,761,940 of record NC_092791.1, on the reverse strand, counting down.
CACACACTCACACTCTCACTTTCTCACACACACACTCACACACTCTCACACACACTCACACTCTCACACACACACTCTCACACACTCACTCACAATCACTCACACTCTCAACACTCACACACTCTCACACATGCACTCACAATCTCTCAAACTCTCACACACCCTCACACACTCACAATCACTCACACACTCACACACACTTACACACACTCACACTCTCTCTCATTCACTCTCACTCACTCTCACTCTCACACTCACACACCCTCTCACAAACACACACACTCTCACACACACACTCTCACACACGCACACACACTCTCTCACACACACTCACAATCACTCACACAATCTCTCACACACACTCTCTCACAATCACTCACACACACACTCACACACTCTCTCACTCACACACTCTATCTCTCACACACACACACAATCACTCACAATCACTCACACACTCTCATACTCTCACTCACAATCACACACTCTCACTCACAATCACTCACATAATCACACACTCTCATACTCTCACTCACAATCACACTCTCTTACACTCTCACTCACATTCACTCAAACACTCACACTTTCACACTCTCACCTCAGAAACTCTCACTCACAATCACTCTCACACTCTCACTAACAATCACTCACTCTCTCACTCACACTCACTCACACACTCTCTCACACTCACTCTCACACTCACACACTCTCTCACACGCACTCACACACTCACAATCACTCTCACTCTCACACACTCTCACACTCATATACTCTCAAACTCCACTCTCACACTCTCAGTCACAATCACTCTCACACTCTCACTCACACACACACTCACACTCTCACACTCACACTAACACATTCACAATCACTCACACTCTCTCACAATCACTCACACACTCATACTCTCACAATCACTCACACACACACTCTCACACTCTCACTCAGAATCACTCACACACTCACATACACTCTCACTCACACACTCTCATACTCTCACTCACACTCTCACACACACTCTCACACAATCACTCACACTCTCACACACACTCACTCTCTCACCACTCACACTCTCACACTCTTACTCACAATCACTCTAACACTCACACACTCACACTCTCACTCACAATCACTCACACTCTCACTCACGCACTCACACACTCATACACTCTCACTCACAAACTCTCACACACTCTCACTCACAATCACTAACACACTCTCACACTCTCTCTCAATCACTCACACACTCACTCTCACACACTCACAATCACTCCCACCCTCTCACAATCACTCACACACACACACTCACACTAACACTCACTCCCTCACAATCACTCACACACTCACACTCACTCACACACACAAACTCACACACTCTCACAGTCTCACTTACAATCACTCAAACACTCTCCCAATCTCTCTCAGACTCACACACTCACTCTCTCACCATCTCTCACGCACTCACACACTCACAATCACTCTCCATCACTCACACTCTCTCAAAATCACACACTCTCACTCTCAATCACTCACCATCACTCACCATCACTCTCACACACTCTCACACACACACTCTCACTCTCTCACAATCACTCACACTCTCTCTCACTCACACACTCACACTCTCACATGCACACTCACAATCACTCTCACACTGTCACACACACACACTCTGACACACTCACACACTCACTCTCACACTCTCTCACAATCACTCACACACTCACACTCTCTCTCACTCACACACTCACAATCTCACACGTACTCACAATCACTCTCACACAATCTCTCACAATCACTCTCACACTCACACATTCACTATGACTCACACACTCACAATCACTCACACACTCTAACACATGCACTCATAATCACTCTCACATACACACTCACACACCCACTCTCACAATCTCTCACACACTCTCTCACTCACACACACTCTCACACTCAATCACTCTCACACTCACTGACTCTCACACTCTCACTCACAATCACTCTCCATTACTCACACACTCTCACAATCACTCACACTCTCTCTCACTCACGCACACACACACACTCACTCTCTCACACACACTCACTCTCACACACACACACTCACTCACACACTCACACTCTCATACGCACACTCACAATCACTCTCACAATCTCCACACTCACACTCTCACACTCACACATGCACTCACAATCACTCACACACTCTCACACAATCACTCACTCACACTCTCTCTCACGCACACACACTCATACTCTCACGCACACCCATTATCACTCTCGCACTCTCACACAATCTCTCACACTCACACACTCACACACTAACTTTCACTCACACACTCAATCACTCACACACTCACACTCTCTCACAATCACTCACACACTCACACTCTCTCTCACTCACACACTCACAATCTCACGCGCACTCACAATCACTCTCACACTCTCACACAATCTCTCACACTCACTCACACTCACACACTCACTATCACTCACACACTCACTATCACTCACACACTCTAACACTCTCACACACGCACTCATAATCACTCACACACTCTCTCACACACTCTCATACGCAAACTCACAATCACTCTCACACTCACACGCACTCACACTCACATACACTCTCACACTCTCTCACAATCTCTCACACACTCAATCACTCACACTCTCTGACAATCACTCACACACACACTCACACACACACTCTCACACACACTCTCACGCACACTCACACTCTCACATTCACACACACACTCTCACCTTCTCTCACAATCACTCACACACTCACACTCTCTCTCACACACTCTCACACACACTCACCCACATTCACTCACACTGTCTCTCACTCACACACTCTCACACACGCACTCACAATCTCTCACACTCTCACACACTCACTCACACACACTCACAATCACTCACACACTCACACACACTCTCACAATCACTCACAATCACTCACACTCTCTCTCACACATTCTCTCACTCTCTCACACACACACTCTCACACCCACTCACACTCTCACACACTCTCACACTCTCTCACACACACACTCTCTCACAATCACTCACACACACACATATTCACACATTCTCTCACTCATACACTCTCACTCATACACTCTCTCTCACACACACTTACACTCACAATCACTCACACACTCTCTCACTCACACACTCTCACACACTCTCACTCACAATCACTCTCTCTCTCACACTCTCACTCACAATCACTCACACTCTCTCTCATTCACCCACATACACTCACTCTCTCACACTCACTCACTCTCACACACACTCACACACACTCACAATCATTCACACACTCTCTCACACGCGCACTCACAATGACTCTCACACTATCTCTCACACTCACACTCTCACACACGCACTCACAATCACTCACACACTCTCTCACACATACACGCTCACACACTCACTCTCACACTCTCTCACAATCACTCACAATCAGTCTCACACTCTCACACTCACAATCACTCACACACACAATCACTCACACTCTAACACTCTCACACACGCATTCATAATCACTCACACACTCTCACACACGCACTCTCACACACAAACTCACAATCACTCACACACACACACTCACACTCTCACTTTCTCACACACACACTCACACACTCTCACACACACTCACACTCTCACACACACACTCTCACACACTCACTCACAATCACTCACACTCTCTCACTCACACACTCTCACACACGCACTCACAATCTCTCACACTCTCACACACTCTCACACACTCACTCACACACACTCACAATCACTCACACACTCACACACACTCTCACAATCACCCACAATCACTCACACTCTCTCTCACACATTCTCTCAATCTCACACACACACTCTCACATCCACTCACACTCTCACACACACTCTCTCACACTCTCACACTCACAAACACACACTCTCTCACAATCACTCACACACACATATTCACACACTCTCTCACTCCTACACTCTCTTTCACACACACACTCTCACACACACTTACACTCACAATCACTCACACACTCTCTCACTCACACACTCTCACACACTCACACACTCTCACTCACAATCACTCTCTCTCTCACACTCTCACTCACAATCACTCACACTCTATCTCATTCACCCACATACACTCACTCTCTCACACTCACTCACTCTCACACACACTCACACACACTCACAATCATTCACACACTCTCTCACACGCGCACTCACAATGACTCTCACACTATCTCTCACACTCACACTCTCACACACGCACTCACAATCACTCACACACTCTCTCACACATACACTCTCACACACTCACTCTCACACTCTCTCACAATCACTCACAATCAGTCTCACACTCTCACACTCACAATCACTCACACACACAATCACTCACACACTCTAACACTCTCACACACGCATTCATAATCACTCACACACTCTCACACACGCACTCTCACACACAAACTCACAATCACTCACACACACTCACACTCACACACACACTCACACTCTCACTTTTTCACACACACACTCACACACTCTCACACACACTCACACTCTCTCACACACACTCTCACACACTCACTCACAATCACTCACAATCACTCTCTCTCTCACACTCTCACTCACAATCACTCACACTCTCTCTCACTCACCCACATACACTCACACTCTCACACTCACTCACTCTCACACACACCACACACACTCACAATCATTCACACACTCTCTCACACGTGCACTCACAATGACTCTCACACTATCTCTCACACTCACACTCTCACACATGCACTCACAATCTCTCAAACTCTTACACACCCTCACACACTCACAATCACTCACACACTCACACACACTTACACACACTCACACTCACACTCTCTCTCACTCACTCTCACTCTCACACTCACACACCCTCTCACAAACACACACACTCTCACACACGCACACACACTCTCTCACACACACTCACAATCACTCACACAATCTCACACACACACTCTCTCACAATCACTCACACACTCACACACTCTCTCACTCACACACTCTATCTCTCTCACACACACACAATCACTCACAATCACTCACACACTCTCATACTCTCACTCACAATCACACACTCTCACTCACAATCACTCACATAATCACACACTCTCATACTCTCACTCACAATCACACTCTCTTACACTTTCACTCACATTCACTCAAACACTCACACTTTCACACTCTCACCTCAGAAACTCTCACTCACAATCACTCTCACACTCTCACTAACAATCACTCACTCTCTCACTCACACTCACTCACACACTCTCTCACACTCTCTCACACTCACACTCACACACTCTCTCACACGCACTCACACACTCACAATCACTTTCACTCTCACACACTCTCACACTCATATACTCTCAAACTCCACTCTCACACTCTCAGTCACAATCACTCTCACACTCTCACTCACACACACACACACTCACACTCTCACACTCACACTAACACATTCACAATCACTCACACTCTCTCACAATCACTCACACACTCATACTCTCACAATCACTCACACACACTCACACATACACTCTCACACTCTCACTCAGAATCACTCACACACTCACATACACTCTCACTCATACACTCTCATACTCTCACTCACACTCTCACACACACTCTCACACAATCACTCACACTCTCGCACACACTCACTCTCTCACCACTCACACTCGCACACTCTTACTCACAATCACTCTAACACTCACACACTCACACTCTCACTCACAATCACTCACACTCTCACTCACGCACTCACACACTCATACACTCTCACTCACAAACTCTCACACACTCTCACTCACAATCACTAACACACTCTCACACTCTCTCTCAATCACTCACACACTCACTCTCACACACTCACAATCACTCCCATCCTCTCACAATCACTCACACACACACACTCACACTAACACTCACTCCCTCACAATCACTCACACACTCACACTCACTCACACACACAAACTCACACACTCTCACAGTCTCACTTACAATCACTCAAACACTCTCCCAATCACTCTCACACTCACACACTCACTCTCTCACCATCTCTCCCGCACTCACACACTCACAATCACTCTCCATCACTCACACTCTCTCAAAATCACACACTCTCACACTCTCACTCACAATCACTCACCATCACTCACCATCACTCTCACACACTCTCACTCTCTCACAATCACTCACACTCTCTCTCACTCACACACTCACACTCTCACATGTGCACTCACAATCACTCTCACACTGTCACACACACACACTCTGACACACTCTCACACACTCACTCTCACACTCTCTCACAATCACTCACACACTCACACTCTCTCTCACTCACACACTCACAATCTCACACGTACTCACAATCACTCTCACACAATCTCTCACACTCACTCTCACACTCACACATTCACTATGACTCACACACTCACAATCACTCACACACTCTAACACATGCACTCATCATCACTCTCACACACACACTCACACACTCACACACCCACTCTCACAATCTCTCACACACTCTCTCACTCACACACACTCTCACACTCAATCACTCTCACACTCACTGACTCTCACACTCTCACTCACAATCACTCTCCATTACTCACACACTCTCACAATCACTCACACTCTCTCTCACTCACGCACACACACACACACACTCACTCTCTCACACACACTCACTCTCACAGACACACACTCACTCTCTCACACACACTCACTCTCACACACACTCACTCACTCACGATCACTCACACACTCACACTCTCATACGCACACTCACAATCACTCTCACAATCTCACACAATCTACACACTCACACTCTCACACTCACACATGCACTCACAATCACTCACACACTCTCACACACTCACTCACTCACACTCTCTCTCACACACACACACTCATACTCTCACGCACACTCATTATCACTCTCACACTCTCAAACAATCTCTCACACTCACACACTCACACACTCACTATCACTCACACACACAATCACTCACACACTCTAACACTCTCACACACGCAATCATAATCACTCACACACTCTCACACACACACTCTCATACGCAAACTCACAATCACTCTCACACTCACACGCACTCACACTCACACACACTCTCACACTCTCTCACAATCTCACACACTCAATCACTCACACACTCACACTCTGTCACAATCACTCTCACACACACTCTCACACACACTCTCACACACGCTCTCACACACACTCACACTCTCTCACACACGCACTCACAATCACTCACACACTCTCACACATGCACTCACAATCTCTCAAACTCTCACACAACCTCACACACTCACAATCACTCACACACTCACACACACTTACACACACTCACAATCACTCACACTCTCTCACTCACTCTCACTCACTCTCACTCTCACACTCACACACCCTCTCACAAACACACACAATCTCACACACACACTCTCTCACAATCACTCACACGCACACTCTCACACACACTCTCACACACAATCACACTCTCTCACACACGCACTCACAATCACTCACACACTCTCACACTTACACACTCACAAACTCACTATCACTCTCACACACTCGCCCTCACATACTATCACTCTCACAAACTCTCACACTCTCTGTTACACTCACTCTCTCTCACACTCACACACGCACTTACAAGCACTCACACACTCTCACACTCACATGCACACACTCTCACTCACAATCACTCACACACTCACACACTCTCACTCACAATCACTCTCTCTCTCCAATCCAACACTCTCTCTCTCCAATCCCCCACACTCTCTCTAGCTCTCTCTCCAATTCTCCAATCTCTCTCTCTCTCCAATCCTACACTCCCTCTCTCTCTCTCCAATCCTACACTCCCCGTTTTCTTTCTCCAATCCTCCACTCTCACTTTCTCTCTCTCTCTCCAATTCTACTCTCCCTCTCTCTCCAATCCTACTCTCCAACTCTCTCCAATCAAACACTCCCACTATCTTTCTCTCCCCAATCCTACACTCCCACTGTCTCTCTCTCCAATCATACACTCCCTCTCTCTCTCCAATACTACACACTCTCACTCTCTCCAATCCTACATTCTCTCTCTCTCCAATCCTAAATTCTCTCTCTCTCTCCAATCCTACACTCCCTCTCTCTCTCTCCAATCCTACACTCCCTCTCTATCTCCAATCCTACACACTCTCTCTCTCTCCAATCCTACTCTCCCTCTCTCTCTCTCCAATCCTACTCTCCCTTTCTCTCTCTCTCCAATCCTATACTCTCTCTATCTCTCCAATCCTACACACACTCTCTCTCTCCAATCCTACCCTCCCTCTGTCTCTCCAATCCTACCCTCCCTCTCTCTCTCTCCAACCCTACACTCCGTCTCTCTCTCTTCAATCCTACACTCCCTCTCTCTCTCTCCAATCCTATACTCCCTCTCTCTCTCTCCAACCCCACACTAGCTCTCTCTCTCTCCAATCCTACACTCTCTCTCTCCCAATCCAACACTCTCTCTCTCTCCAATCCAACACTCCCACTCTCTCTCCAATCCTACACTCCCTCTCTCTCCAATCCTACTCTCCCTCTCTCTCTCTCTCTCTCCAATCCTATACTCCCTCTCTCTCTCTCCAATCCTACACTCCCTTTCTCTCTCAAATCCTACACTCCCTCTTTCTCTCTCCAATCCAACACTCTCTCTTTCTCTCTCCAATCCTACACTCTCTCTTTCAAATCCTACACTCCCACTAACTCTCTCTCTCCAATCCTACACACCCACTATCTCTCTCTCTCTCCAATTCTACACTCCCACTCTCGCTCTCTCTCCAATGCTACACTCTCACTCTCTCTCTCCAATCCTCCAATCTCTCTCTCTCTCTCCAATCCTCCACTCTCTCTCTCTCCAATCCTCCACTCTCTCTCTCTCCAATCCTCCACTCTCTCTCTCACCAATCCTCCACTCTCTCTCTCTCCAATCCTCCTCTCTCTCTCTCTCTCCAATCATCCACTCTCTCTCTCTCCAATCCTCCACTCTCTCTCTCTCTCCAATCCTCCACTCTCTCTCTCTCTCCAATCCTACACTCCGCCCTCTCTCTCCAAACCTATACGCTCACTCTCTCTCTCCAATCCTACACTCCTTCTTTCTCTCTCCAATCCTACAATCCCTCTCTCCCTGCAATCCTACTCTCTCTCTCCAATTCTACTCTCCCCCCCTCCAATCCTACTCTCTCTCTCTCTCCAATCCTACACTCCGACTATCTCTCTCTCTCCAATGCTACACACTCTCTCTCCAATCCTACACACTCACTCTCTCTCCCCAATCCTACACAAACTCTCTTTCTCTCACTACAATCCAACACTCTCTCTCTCCAATCCTACAGTCTCTCTCTCTCTAATCCTACACACTCTCTCTCTCTCCAATCCTACTCTCTCTCTCTCTCTCCAATCCTACACACCCACTATCTCTCTCTCTCCAATTCTACACTCCCACTCTCGCTCTCTCTCCAATGCTACACTCTCACTCTCTCTCTCCAATCCTCCGATCTCTCTCTCTCTCTCTCCAATCCTCCACTCTCTCTCTCTCCAATCCTCCACTCTCTCTCTCTCCAATCCTCCACTCTCTCTCTCACCAATCCTCCACTCTCTCTCTCCAATCCTCCACTCTCTCTCTCTCTCCAATCATCCACTCTCTCTCCAATCCTCCACTCTCTCTCTCTCTCCAATCCTCCACTCTCTCTCTCTCTCCAATCCTACACTCCGCCCTCTCTCTCCAAACCTATACGCTCACTCTCTCTCTCCAATCCTACACTCCCTCTTTCTCTCTCCAATCCTACAATCCCTCTCTCCCTGCAATCCTACTCTCTCTCTCCAATTCTACTCTCCCCCCCTCCAATCCTACTCTCTCTCTCTCTCTCCAATCCTACACTCCCACTATCTCTCTCTCTCCAATGCTACACACTCTCTCTCCAATCCTACACACTCTCCCTCTCTCTCCAATCCTACACTCCCTCTCTCTCTCCAATCCTACACTCTCCCTCTCTCTCTCCAATCCTACACACTCTCGCTCTCTCTCCAATCCTACACTCTCCCTCTCTCTCTCCAATCCTACACATTCTCGCTCTCTCTCCAATCCTACACACTCTCTCTCCCTCTCCAATCCTACACACTCTCTCTCCCTCTCGAATCCTACACACTCGCTCTCTCTCGCCAATCCTACACTCTCTCTCTCTCTCTCCAATCCTACACTCTCTCGCTCTCCCTCCAATCCTACTTACTCACTCTCCCTCTCCAATCCTGCACACTCTTTCTCTCTCTCCAATCCTACACACTCTCCCTCTCTCTCCAATCCTACACACTCTCCCTCTCTCTACAATCCTACACACTCTCCCTCTCTCTCTCCAATCCTACACTCTCCCTCTCTCTCTCCAATCCTACACACTCTCGCTCTCTCTCCAATCCTACACTCTCCCTCTCTCTCCAATCCTACACACTCTCTCTCCCTCTCCAATCCTACACACTCTCCCTCTCTCTCCAATCCGACACACTGTCTCTCTCTCTCTCTCTCCAATCCTACACACTCTCCCTCTCTCTCTCCAATCCTACACACTCTCCCTCTCTCTCCAATCCTACACACTCTCCCTCTCTCTACAATCCTACACACTCTCCCTCTCTCTCTCCAATCCTACACTCTCCCTCTCTCTCTCCAATCCTACACTCTCCCTCTCTCTCTCCAATCCTACACACTCTCGCTCTCTCTCCAATCCTACACTCTCCCTCTCTCTCCAATCCTACACACTCTCTCTCCCTCTCCAATCCTACACACTCTCTCTCCCTCTCCAATCCTACTTACTCACTATCCCTCTCCAATCCTGCACACTCTTTCTCTCTCCAATCCGACACACTGTCTCTCTCTCTCTCTCCAATCCTACACACTCTCTCTCTCTCTCTCCAATTCTACACACTCTCTCTCTCTCCAATCCTACACACTCTCTCTCTCTCCAATCCTACACACTCTCTCTGTCTCTCCAATCCTACACACTCTCTCTGTCTCTTTCCAATCTTACACACACTCTCTCTCTCTCCAATCCTACACACACTCTCTCTCTCTGTCCAATCCTACACACTCTCTCTCTTTCTCCAATCCTACACACTCTTTCACTCTTCAATCCTACACTCCCACATTCTCTCTCTCTCCAATCCAACTCTCTCTCTCTCCAATCCAACACACTCTGTCTCTCTACCTCTTTCCAATCCTACACACTCTCTCTCTCCAATCCTACACTCTCTCTCTCTCCCTCTAATCCGATACACTGTCTCTCTCTCTCTCCAATCCGACAATCTCTCTCTATCTCTCTCCAAACCTACACACTCTCTCTCTCTCCAATCCTACAAACTCTCTCTCTCTCTCCAATCCGACACACTCTCTCTCTCCAATCCGACACACTCTCTCTCTCTCCAATCCGACACACTCTCTCTCTCTCATCCGACACACACTCTCTCTCTCCAATCCTCCACTCTCTCTCTCCCTCCAATCCTATTCACACTCTGTCTCTCTCTCTCTAATCCTACTTACTCACTCTCCCTCTCCAATCCTACACACTCTTTCTCTCTCCAATCCTACACACTCTCTCTCTCCAATCCTACACACTCTCCCTCTCTCTCCAATCCTACACACTCTCCGTCTCTCTCTAATCCTACAAACTCTCGCTCTCTCTCCAATCCTACACACTCTCTCTCCCTCTCCAATCCTACACACTCTCTCTCCCTCTCCAATCCTACACACTCTCTCTCTTTCTCCAATCGTACACACTCTTTCACTCTCCAATCCTACACTCCCATTTTCTCTCTCTCTGCAATCCAACTCTTTCTCTCTCTCTCCAATCCAACTCTCTCTCTCTCCAATTCAACACACTCTCTCTGTCTCTCTCCAATCCTACACACTCTCTCTGTCTCTTTCCAATCTTACACACACTCTCTCTCTCTCCAATCCTACACACACACTCTCTCTCTCTCCAATCCTACACACACTCTCTCTCTCTCCAATCCTACACACACTCTCTCTCTCTCCAATCCTACACACTCTCTCTCTCTTTCTCCAATCCTACACACTCTTTCACTCTTCAATCCTACACTCCCACATTCTCTCTCTCTCCAATCCAACTCTCTCTCTCTCCAATCCAACACACTCTGTCTCTCTACCTCTTTCCAATCCTACACACTCTCTCTCTCCAATCCAACACACTCTCTCTCTCCAATCCTACACACTCTCTCTCCCTCTCCAATCCTACACACTCTCTCTCCCTCTCCAATGCTACACACTCTCTCTCTCTCCAATCCTACACACTCTCTCTCTTTCTCCAATCGTACACACTCTTTCACTCTCCAATCCTACACTCCCATTTTCTCTCTCTCTCCAATCCAACTCTCTCTCTCTCCAATCCAACTCTCTCTCTCTCTCCAATTCAACACATTCTGTCTGTCTCCCTCTCTCCAATCCTACACACTCGCCCTCTCTCTCCAATCCTACACACTCTCCCTCTCTCTCCAATCCTACACACTCTCCCTCTCTCTCTCCAATCCTACACTCTCCCTCTCTCTCTCCAATCCTACACTCTCCCTCTCTCTCTCCAATCCTACACACTCTCGCTCTATCTCCAAACCTACACACTCTCTCTCCCTCTCCAATCCTACACACTCTCTCTTCCTCTCCAATCATACACACACTCTCTCTCTCTCCAATCCGACAATCTCTCTCTATCTCTCTCCAAACCTACGCACACTCTCTCTCTCTCTCCAATCCGACACACTCTCTCTGTCCAATCCGACACACTCTCTCTCTCCAGTCCTACACTCACTCTCTCCCTCCAATCCTACCCTCACTCTCTCTATCCCTCCAATCCTATACACACTCTGTCTCTCTCTCTCTAATCCTACTTACTCACTCTCCCTCTCCAATCCTACACACTCTTTCTCTCTCCAATCCTACACACTCTCTCTCTCTCTCCCGAATACGATACACTCTCTCTCTCTCCAATCCTACACACTCTCTCTCTCTCTCCAATCCTACACACTCTCTCTCTCCAATCCTACACAATATCTCTCTCTCCAATCCGACACACTGTCTCTCTCCAATCCGACACACTGTTTCTCGCCAGTCCGACACACTGTCTCTCTCTCTCTCCAATCCGACACACTCTCTCTCTCTCTCTCCAATCCTACACACACTCTCTCTCTCTCCAATCCTGCACTCTCTCTCTCTCTCTCCAATCCCTCACACTCTCTCTCTCTCTCTCTCAAATCCTACACACACTCTCTCTCTCTCCAATCCGACACACTCTCTCTCTGTCTCCAATCCGACACACTCTCTCTCTCCAATCCGATACACTCTCTCTCTCTCTCCAATCCTACACACCCTCTCTCTCTCCAATCCTACACACACTCTCTCTCTCTCCAATCCTACACACTCTCTCTCTCTCCCTCTCCAATCCTGCACACTCTCTCTCTCTCTTGAATCCTGCACTCTCTCTCTCTCTCCCGAATTCTACACACACACTCTCTCTCTCTCTCCAATTCGACACACTCTCTCTATCTCTCTCCAATCCTACACACTCTCTGTATCTCTCTCCAATCCTACACTCTCTCTCTCTCTCTCTCGAATCCTACACACTCTCTCTCTCTCTCCCGAATACGATACACTCTCTCTCTCTCCAATCCTACACACTCTCTCTCTCTCTCCAATCCTACACACTCTCTCTCTCCAATCCTACACAATATCTCTCTCTCCAATCCGACACACTGTCTCTCTCCAATCCGACACACTGTCTCTCTCCAATCCAACACACTGTCTCTCTCTCTCTCCAATCCTACACACTCTCTCTCTCCAATCCTACACTCTCTCTCTCTCTCGCCAATCCTACACTCTCTCTCTCCCGAATCCTACACACTCTCTCTCTCTCTCCAATCCTACACACTCTCTCTCTCTCCAATCCTACACACACTCTCTCTCTCTCTCCAATCCTACACACTGTCTCTCTCCAATCCGACACATTGTCTCTCTCCAATCCGACACACTGTCTCTCTCTCTCTCCAATCCTACACTCACTCTCTCCCTCCAATCCTACACTCACTCTCTCTCTCCCTCCAAACCTATACACACTCTGTCTCTCTCTCTAATCCTACATACTCACTCTCCCTGTCCAATCCTGCACACTCTTTCTCTCTCCAATCCGACACACTCTCGCTCTCTCTCCAATCCTACACACTCTCTCTCCCTCTCCAATCCTACACACACTCTCTCTCTCTCTCCAATCCTACACACACTCTCTCTCTCCCATCCTACACTCTCTCTCTCTCCAATCTGACACACAGTTATCTCTCTCCCCAATCCTACACACACTCTCTCTCTCTCCAATGCTGCACACTCTCTCTCTCTCCCATCCTACACACACTCTCTCTCTCTCCAATCCTACACACTCTCTCTTTCTCTCCAATCCTAAAATCTCTCTCTCTCTCTCTCCAATTCGACACACTCTCTCTGTCTCTCATCCGACACACACTCCCTCTCTCCAATCCTACACTCACTCTCTCCCTCCAATCCTACACTCACTCTCTCTCCCTCTCCAATCCTACACACACACTCTTTCTCTCTCTCCAATCCTGCACACTGTCTCTATTTCTCCAATCCTACACACACATTCACTCTCTAATCCTACACTCCCAATTTCTCTATCTCTCCAATCCAACTCTCTCTCTCTCGCCAATCCAACGCACTCTGTCTCTCTCCCTCTTTCCAATCCTACACACTCTCGCTCTCTCCAATCCTACACTCTCTCTCTCTCCCTCCAATCCGACATACTGTCTCTCTCTCTCTCCAATCCGACAATCTCTCTCTATCTCTCTCCAAACCTACACACTCTCTCTCTCTCCAATCCTACACACACTCTCTCTCTCTCCAATCCGACACACTCTCTTTCTCTCCAATCCGACACACTCTCTCTCTCTCATCCGACACACTCTCTCTCTCCAATCCTACAAACTCTCTCTCTCTCTCTCCAATCCTCCACTCACTCTCTCCCTCCAATCCTACACTCACTCTCTCTCTCCCTCCAATCCGATTCACACTCTGTCTCTCTCTCTCTAATCCTACTTACTCACTCTCCCTCTCCAATCCTAAACACTCTTTCTCTCTCCAATCCTACACACACACTCTCTCTCTCCAATCCTACACACACTCCCTCTCTCTCCAATGCTACAACTCTCTCGCTCTCTCTCTCTCCAATCCTACACTCACTCTCTCTCCCTCTCCAATCCTAAAAACTCGCTCTCCCTCTCCAATCCGACACACTGTCTCTCTCTCTCTCGCCAATCCTACACACTCTCTCTCTCTCCAATCCTACACACACTCTCTCTCTCTCTCTCTCCAATCCTACACTCTCTCTCTCTCAAATCCGACACACACTCTATCTCTCTCCAATCCTACACACACACTCTCTCTCTCTCCAATCCTACACACTTTCTCTCTCTCTCCAATCCAACTCTTTCTGTCTCTCCCCATATCCAACTCTCTCCCTCTCTCCAATCCTACACACTCTCCCTCTCTCTCCAATCCTACACACTCTCCCTCTCTCTCCAATCCTACACACTCTCCCTCTCTCTCCAATCCTACACACTCTCCCTCGCTCTCTCCAATCCTACACTCTCCCTCTCTCTCTCCAATCCTACACACTCTCTCTCCCTCTCCAATCCTACACACTCTCTCTCTCCAATCCTACACACTCTCTCTCCCTCTCCAATCCTACACACACTCTCTCTCTCCAATCCTACACACTCCCTCTCTCTCCAATCCTACACTCTCTCTCTCTCCCCAATCCTTCACTCCCTCTCTCTCTCTCCAATCCTACTCTCTCTCTCTGTCTCTCTCTCCAATCCTACACACTCTCTCTCTCTCCAATCCGACACACTCTCTCCCTCTCTCCAATCCTACACTTTCTCTCTCTCTCCAACCCTACACACTCTCTCTCTCTCTCCAATCCTACACACACTCTCTCTCTCCAATCCGACACACTCTCTCTGTCCAATCCGACACACTCTCTCTCTCTCCAATCCGACACACTCTCTCTCTCATCCGACACACTCTCTCTCTCCAATCCTACAAACTCTCTCTCTCTCTCTCCAATCCGACACACTCTCTCTCTCCAATCCGACACACTCTCTCTCTCTCTCCAATCCGTCACACTCTCTCTTTCTCATCCGACACAATCTCTCTCTCTCCAATCCTCCACTCACTCTCTCCCTCCAATCCAACACTCACTCTCTCTCTCCCTCCAATCCTATTCACACTCTGTCTCTCTCTCTCTAATCCTACTTACTCACTCTCCCTCTCCAATCCTACACACTCTTTCTCTCTCCAATCCTGCACACTCTCTCTCTCCATTCCGACACACTGTTTCTCTCCAATCCGACACACTGTCTCTCTCTCTCTCTCCAATCCGACACACTCTCTCTATCTCTCTCCAATCCTATACACACTCTCTCTCTCTCTCCAATCCTACACACACTCTCTCTCTCTCCAATCCTGCACTCTCTCTCTCTCTCTCCAATCCTTCATTCCCTCTCTCTCTCCAATCCTACACTCTCTCTCTCTCTCCAATCCTACACACACGCTCTCTCTCTCCAATCCTACACACTCTCCCTCTCTCTCCAAACCTACACACTCTCCCTCTCTCTCCAATCCTACACACTCTCCCTCTCTCTCTCCAATTCTACACTCTCCCTCTCTCTCTCCAATCCTACACACTCTCTCTCCCTCTCCAATCCTACACACTCTCTCTCCAATCCTACACACTCTCTCACTCTCCAATCCTACACACTCTCTCTCTCCAATCCTACACACACTCTCTCTCTCCAATCCTACACACTCTCCCTCTCTCTCCAAACCTACACACTCTCCCTCTCTCTCCAATCCTACACACTCTCCCTCTCTCTCCCCAATTCTTCACTCTTTCTCTCTCTCTCCAATCCTACTCTCTCTCTCTGTCTCTCTCTCCAATCCTACACACTCTCTCTCTCTCCAATCCTACACACACTGTCTCTCTCCAATCCGACACACTGTCATCTCTTCCCCAATCCTACACTCTCTCTCTCTCCAATCCTGCACACTCTATCTATCTCTCTCCAAACCTTCACATTCTCTCTCTCTCTCTTTCCAATCCGACACACTCTCT
Source organism: Chiloscyllium punctatum (assembly GCF_047496795.1). Taxonomy (NCBI): domain Eukaryota; kingdom Metazoa; phylum Chordata; class Chondrichthyes; order Orectolobiformes; family Hemiscylliidae; genus Chiloscyllium; species Chiloscyllium punctatum. The sequence continues at coordinate 35,744,639 of NC_092791.1, read as the reverse complement.
CCCTCTCTCCAATCCTACACTCTCTCTCTCTCTCCAACCCTACACACTCTCTCTCTCTCCAGTCCTACACTCTCTCTCTCTCCCTCCAATCCGACACACTGTCTCTCTCTCTCTCCAATCCGACAATCTCTCTCAATCTCTCTCCAAACCACACACTCTCTCTCTCTCCAATCCTACACACACTCTCTCTCTCCAATTCGACACACTCTCTCTGTCCAATCCGACACACTCTCTCTCTCTCCAATCCTACAAACTCTCTCTCTCTCTCTCCAATCTGACACACTCTCTCTCTCCAATCCGACACACCCTCTCTCTCTCTCCAATCCGACACACTCTCTCTTTCTCATCCGACACAATGTCTCTCTCTCCAATCCTCCACTCACTCTATCCCTCCGATCCTACACTCACTCTCTCTCTCCCTCCAATCCTATTCACACTCTGTCTCTCTCTCTCTAATCCTACTTACTCACTCTCCCTCTGCAATCCTACACACTCTTTCTCTCTCCAATCCTGCACACTCTCTCTCTCCATTCCGACAAACTGTTTCTCTCGAATCCGACACACTGTCTCTCTCTCTCTCCAATCCGACACACTCTCTCTCTCTCTCCAATCCTATACACACTCTCTCTCTCTCCAATCCTACACACACTCTCTCTCTCTCTACAATCCTGCACTCTCTCTCTCTCTCCAATCCTTCACTCTCTCTCTCTCTCTCCAATCCTACACTCTCTCTCTCTCTCTCTCTCCAATCCTACACAGACGCTCTCTCTCTCCAATCCTACACACACACTCTCTCTCTCTCTCCAATCCGACACACTCTCTCTCTTCAATCCGATACACTCTCTCTCTCTCCAATCCTACACACTCTCTCTCTCTCCAATCCGACACAGTCTCTCTATCTCTCTCGAATCCTGCACACTCTCTCTCTCTCTCGAATCCTGCACTCTCTCTCTCTCTCTCCCGAATCCTACACACACTCTCTCTCTCTCTCCAATTCTACACACTCTCTGTATCTCTCTCCAATCCTACACTCTCTCTCTCTCTCGAATCCTACACACACTCTCTCTCTCCCGATTCCTACACACTCTCTCTCTCTCCCGAATCCTACACACTCTCACTCTCTCTCCCGAATCCTACACACTCTCTCTTTCTCCAATCCTACACACTCTCTCGCTCTCTCCAATCCTACACACTCTCTCTCTCTCTCCAATCCTACACACTATCTCTCTCTCTCCAATCCGACACACACACTCTCTCTCTCCAATCCTACACAGTCTCTCTCTCTCCCGAATCCTACACACACACTCTCTCTATCCAATCCTACACACACTCTCTCTCTCCAATCCTACACACTCTCTCTCTCTCTCCAATCCTACACACTCTCTCTCTCCAGTCCCACACACACTCTCTCTCTCTCCAATCCTACACACTCTCTCTCTCTCTCCAATCCTACACACTCTCTCTCTCTTTCCAATCCTACACACTCTCTCTCTCCAATCCGACACACTGTCTCTCTCTCTCTCCAATCCTACTCTCTCTCTCTCTCGAATCCTACACATTCTCTCTCTCCCGAATCCTTCACACACTCTCTCCCTCTCTCTCCAATCCTACACACTCTCTCTCTCTCCAATGCTGCACACTCTCTCTCTCTCTCCAAACCTTCACATTCTCTCTCTCTCTCTCCAATCCGACACACACTCTCTCTCTCTCCAATCCTACACTCTCTCTCTCTCTCTCCAATTCTACACACTCTCTCTCTCTCTCCAATCCTACACACTCTCTCTTTCTCTCCAATCCTAAAATCTCTCTCTCTCTCGCTCTCTCTCTCCAATCCGACACACTCTCTCTCTCCAATCCGACACACTCTCTCTCTCTCCAATCCGACACACACTCTCTCTCTCTCTTCCTCCAATCCTATACACACACTGTCACTCTCTCTAATCCTACTTTCTCTCTCTCTCCAATCCGACACACACACTCTCGCTCTCTAATCCTAATTACTCTCTCTCTACAATCCTACACACACTCTCTCTCTCTCTCCAATCCTACACACTCACTCTCTCTCCAATACTACACTCTTTCTCTCTCCAATCCGACACACTCTGTCTGTCTCTCATCCGACACACTCTCTCTCTCTCCAATCCTACACTCACTCTCTCCCTCCAATCCTATACACACTATGTCTCTCTCTCTCTAATCCTACTTACTCACTCTCCATCTCCAATCCTACACACTCTTTCTCTCTCCAATCCTACACACTCTCTCTCCCTCTCCAATCCTACACACTCTCTCTCTCCATTCCGACACACTCTGTCTCTCCAATCAGACAAACTGTTTCTCTCCATCCGACACACTGTCTCTCTCTCTCTCCAATCCTACACACACTCTCTCTCTCTAATCCTACACACTCTCTCTCTCGAATCCTACACACTCTCTCTCTCTGCCGAATCCTACACACTCTCTCTCTCTCTCTCTCCAATCCTACACACACTCTCTCTCTCCAATCCTACACACTCTCTCTCTCTCTCCAATCCTACACACACACTCTCTCTCTCTCTCCAATCCTACACACTCTCCCTTCTCCAATCCTACACACGCTCTCCCTCTCCGATCCTACGCACTCTCTCTCTCTTTCTCCAATCCTACACACTCTCTCTCTCTCCAATCCTACACACTCTCTCTCTCTCCAATCCTACACTCTCTCTCTCTTCCCAATCCTTCACTCACTCTCCCGCTCCAATCCTACACACTCTCTCTCCCTCACCAATCCTACACTCTCTCTCTCCAATCCTGCACACTCTATCTATCTCTCTCCAAACCTTCACATTCTCTCTCTCTCTCTTTCCAATCCGACACGCTCTCTCTCTCTCTCCAACCCTACACACTCTCTCTCTCTCCAGTCCTACACTCTCTCTCTCCCTCCAATCCGACACACTCTCTCTCTCTCCAATCCGACAATCTCTCTCTATCTCTCTCCAAACCTACACACTTTCTCTCTCTCCAATCCTACACACTCTCTCTCTCTCCAATCCGACACACTCTCGCTGTCCAATCCTACAAACTCTCTCTCTCTCTCCAATCCGACACACTCTCTCTCTCCAATCCGACACACTCTCTCTCTCTCCAATCCGACACACTCTCTCTCTCTCATCCGACACACACTCTCTCTCTCCAATCCTCCACTCTCTCTCTCCCTCCAATCCTATTCACACTCTGTCTCTCTCTCTCTAATCCTACTTACTCACTCTCCCTCTCCAATCCTACACACTCTTTCTCTCTCCAATCCTACACACTCTCTCTCTCCAATCCTACACACTCTCCCTCTCTCTCCAATCCTACACACTCTCCGTCTCTCTCTAATCCTACAAACTCTCGCTCTCTCTCCAATCCTACACACTCTCTCTCCCTCTCCAATCCTACACACTCTCTCTCCCTCTCCAATCCTACACACTCTCTCTCTTTCTCCAATCGTACACACTCTTTCACTCTCCAATCCTACACTCCCATTTTCTCTCTCTCTGCAATCCAACTCTTTCTCTCTCTCTCCAATCCAACTCTCTCTCTCTCCAATTCAACACACTCTCTCTGTCTCTCTCCAATCCTACACACTCTCTCTGTCTCTTTCCAATCTTACACACACTCTCTCTCTCTCCAATCCTACACACACACTCTCTCTCTCTCCAATCCTACACACACTCTCTCTCTCTCCAATCCTACACACACTCTCTCTCTCTCCAATCCTACACACTCTCTCTCTCTTTCTCCAATCCTACACACTCTTTCACTCTTCAATCCTACACTCCCACATTCTCTCTCTCTCCAATCCAACTCTCTCTCTCTCCAATCCAACACACTCTGTCTCTCTACCTCTTTCCAATCCTACACACTCTCTCTCTCCAACCCTACACACTCTCTCTCTCTCCAGTCCTACACTCTCTCTCTCCCTCCAATCCGACACACTCTCTCTCTCTCCAATCCGACAATCTCTCTCTATCTCTCTCCAAACCTACACACTTTCTCTCTCTCCAATCCTACACACTCTCTCTCTCTCCAATCCGACACACTCTCGCTGTCCAATCCTACAAACTCTCTCTCTCTCTCCAATCCGACACACTCTCTCTCTCCAATCCGACACACTCTCTCTCTCTCCAATCCGACACACTCTCTCTTTCTCATCCGACACACTCTCTCTCTCTCCAATCCTCCACTCACTCTCTCCCTCCAATCCTACACTCATTCTCTCTCTCCCTCCAATCCTATTCACACTCTGTCTCTCTCTCTCTAATCCTACTTACTCACTCTCCCTCTCCAATCCTACACACTCTCTCTCTCTCCAATCTTGCACACTCTCTCTCTCCATTCCGACACACTGTTTCTCTCCAATCCGACACACTGTCTCTCTCTCTCTCTCCAATCCGACACACTCTCTCTCTCTCTCTCTCCAATCCTATACACTCTCTCTCTCTCTCTCCAATCCTACACACACTCTCTCTCTCTCCAATCCTGCACTCTCTCTCTCTCTCTCCAATCCTTCACACTCTCTCTCTCTCTCCAATCCTACACTCTCTCTCTCTCTCTCCAATCCCACACACACTCTCTCTCTCTCCAATCCTACACACACTCTCTCTCTCTCCAATCCGACACACTCTCTCTCTCCAATCCGATACACTCTCTCTCTCTCCAATCCTACACACTCTCTCTCTCTCCAATCCGACACAGTCTCTCTATCTCTCTCGAATCCTGCACACTCTCTCTCTCTCTCGAATCCTGCACTCTCTCTCTCTCTCTCTCCCGAATCCTACACACACTCTCTCTCTCTCTCCAATTCTACACACTCTCTCTATCTCTCTCCAATCCTACACACTCTCTCTCTCTCCCGAATCCGACACACTCTCTCTCTCTCCCGAATCCTACACACTCTCACTCTCTCTCCCGAATCCTACACACTCTCTCTCTCTCCAATCCTACACACTCTCTCTCTCTCTCCAATCCTACACACTCTCTCTCTCCAATCCTACACACTATCTCTCTCTCTCCAATCCGACACACTCTCTCTCTCCAATCCGATACACTGTCTCTCTCCAATCCGACACACTGTCTCTCTCTCTCTCCAATCCTACACAGTCTCTCTCTCTCTCTCTCCCGAATCCTACACACACACTCTCTCTCTCCAATCCTACACACACTCTCTCTCTCTCGAATCCTACACACACTCTCTCTCTCTCTCCAATCCTACACACTCTCTCTCTCTCCAATCCTACACTCACTTTCTCTCTCTCCAATCCTACACACACTCTCTCTCTCCAATCCTACACACTCTCTATCTCTCTCCAATCCTACACACTCTCTCTCTCCAAACCGACACACTGTCTCTCTCCAAACCGACACACTGTCTCTCTCCAATCCTACACACACTCTCTCTCTCCAATCCTACACACTCTCTCTCTCTCTCTCCAATTCTACACAATGTCTCTCTCCAATCCGACACACTATCATCTCTCTCCCCAATCCGACACACTCTCTCTCTCTCTCCAATGCTGCACACTCTCTCTCTCCAAACCTTCACATTCTCTCTCTCTCTCTCTCTCCAATCCGACACACACACTCTCTCTCTCTAATCCTACACACTCTCTCTCTCTCCAATCCTACACTCTCTCTCTCTCTCCAATCCTACACACTCTCTCTTTCTCTCCAATCCTAAAATCTCTCTCTCTCTCGCTCTCTCTCTCCAATCCGACACACACTCTCTCTCTCTTCCTCCAATCCTATACACACACTGTCTCTCTCTCTAATCCTACTTTCTCTCTCTCTCCAATCCTACACACACTCTCTCTCTCTGTCCAATCCTACACTCTCTCTCTCCCTCCAATCCTACGCACTCACTCTCACTCCAATCCTACACACTCTCTCTCTCCCTCCAATCCTGTACACACACACTCTCTCTCTCTAATCCTAATTACTCTCTCTCTACAATCCTACACACACACTCTCTCTCTCTCTCCAATCCTACACACTCACTCTCTCTCCAATACTACACTCTTTCTCTCTCCAATCCGACACACTCTGTCTGTCTCTCATCCGACACACACTCTCTCTCTCCAATCCTACACTCACTCTCCCCCTCCAATCCTACACACACTATGTCTCTCTCTCTCTAATCCTACTTACTCACTCTCCATCTCCAATCCTACACACTCTTTCTCTCTCCAATCCTACACACTCTCTCTCCCTCTCCAATCCTACACACTCTCTCTCTCCATTCCGACACACTCTGTCTCTCCAATCAGACAAACTGTTTCTCTCCATCCGACACACTGTCTCTCTCTCTCTCCAATCCGACACACACTCTCTCTCTCCAATCCTACACTCTCTCTCTCTCTCTCTCTCATCCTACACTCTCTCTCTCTCTCTCCAATCCTACACACTCTCTCTCCAATCCTAAACACTCTCTCTCTCTCTCCAATCCTACACACACTCTCTCTCTCTCCAATCCTACACACACTCTCTTGCTCTCTCCAATCCTACACACACACTCTCTCTCTCTAATCCTACACACTCTCTCTCCCTCTCCAATCCTACACACTCTCTTTCCAATCCTACACACTCTCTCTCTCCAATCGTACACACTCTCTCTCTCTCCAATCGTACACACTCTCTCTCCCTCTCTCCAATCCTACACACACACTCTCTCTCCAATCCTACACACTCTCTCTCTCTCCAATCGTACACACTCTCTCTCTCTCTCTCGCCAATCCTACACACTCTCTCTCTCCAATCGTACACACTCTCTCTCCCTCTCTCCAATTCTACACACTCTCTCTCTCTCCAATCCTACACACACTCTCTCTCTCCCTCCAATCCTATACACACTGTGTGTGTCTCTCTCTCTAATCCTACTTACTCACTCTCCCTCTCCAATCCTACACACTCTCTCTCCCTCTCCAGTCCTACACACACTCTCTCTCCATTCCTACACACTCTCTCTCTCCAATCCTACACACTCTCTCTGTCTCTCCAATCCTACACACACTCTCTCTCTCTCCCTCTCCAATCCTACACACTCTCTCTTTGCAATCCAACACACACACTCTCTCTCTCCAATCCTACACGCACTCTCTCTCTCTCTCTCCCACCAATCCTATACACACTCTGTCTCTCCCTCTAATCCTACTTACTCCCTCTCTCTCTCCAATCCTGCACACACTCTCTCTCTCCAATCCTACACAGTCTCTCTGTCTCTCCAATCCTACACACACGCTCTCTCTCTCGAATCCGACACACTCTCTCTCTCTCCAATCCGATGCACCATCTCTCTCTCTCCAATCCTACACACTCTCTCTCTCTCGAATCCTACACACACTCTCTCTCTCCCGAATCCTACAGACTCTCTCTCTCTCTCTCTCCAATCCTACACACGCTCTCTATGTCTCTCCAATCCTACACACGCTCTCTATGTCTCTCCAATCCTACACACACTCTCTCTCTCTCCAATCCTACACACACTCTCTCTCTCCAATCCTACACACTCTCTCTCTCTCCAATCCTCCACACACTCTCTCTCTCTCCAATCCTACACACACTCTCTCTCTCTCCAATCCTACACACTCTCTCTCTCTCCAATCCGACACACTCTCTCTCTCCAATCCTACACACTCTCTCTCACTCTCCAATCCTACACACTCTCTCTCACTCTCCAATCCTACACACTCTCTCTCTCTCTCCAATCCTACACACTCTCTCTCTCTCTCGAATCCTACACACTCTCTCTCTCTCCCGAATCCTACACACACACTCTCTCTATCTCTCTCCAATCCTACACACTCTCTTTCTCTCTCCCGAATCCTACACACTCTCTCTCTCTCCAATCTTACACACTCTCTCTCTCCAATCCTACACAATATCTCTCTCCAATCCTACACACTCTCTCTCTCTCTCCAATCCTACACACTCTCTCCCTCCAATCCGACACACTGTCTCTCTCCAATCCGACACACTGTCTCTCTCTCTCTCTCTCTCCAATCCTGCAATATCTCTCTCTCTCTCCCGAATCCTTCACACGCTCTCTCTCTCTCTCCAATCCTACACACAGTCTCTCTCTCTCCAATTCTACACACTCTCTCTCCCTTCAATCCAACACACAGTCTCTCTCTCTCCCCAATCCGACACACACACACTCTCTCTCTCCAATGCTACACACTCTCTCTCTCTCCAATTGAACACACACTCTCTCTCTCCAATGCTACACACTCTCTCTCTCTCACCAATGCTACACACTCTCTCTCTCTCCAATCCGACACACACTATCTTTCTCTCTCCAATCCGACACACTCTCTCTCTCCAATCCGACACACTCTCTCTCTCTCCAATCCTACACACTCTCTCTCCAATCCTACACACTCTCTCTCTCCTATCCTACACACTCTCTCTCTCCTATCCTACACACTCTCTCTCTCCTATCCTACACACACTCTCTCTCTCCAATCCTACACTCACTCTCTCTCCCTCTCCAATCCGACACACTGTCTCTCTCCAATCCGACACACTGTCTCTCTCCAATCCGACACACTGTCTCTCTCTCTCCCCAATCCTACACACACTCTCTCTCTCTCCAAGCCTACACACACTCTCTCTCTCCAATCCTACACACTCTCTCTCTCTCTCGCCAATCCTACACACACTCTCTCTCTCCAATCCTACACACTCTCTCTCTCTCTCCAATCCTACACACTCTCTCCCTCCAATCCGACACACTGTCTCTCTCTCTCTCTCTCTCCAATCCTGCAATATCTCTCTCTCTCTCTCTCCCGAATCCTTCACACGCTCTCTCTCTCTCTCCAATCCAACACACAGTCTCTCTCTCTCCCCAATCCGACACACACACACTCTCTCTCTCCAATGCTACACACTCTCTCTCTCCAATCCTACACTCTCTCTCTCTCTCTCTCCAATGCTACACACTCTCTCTCTCCAATCCGACACACACTATCTTTCTCTCTCCAATCCGACACACTCTCTCTCTCCAATCCGACACACTCTCTCTCTCTCCAATCCTACACACTCTCTCTCCAATCCTACACACTCTCTCTCTCCTATCCTACACACACTCTCTCTCTCCAATCCGACAATCTCTCTCTCTCCCTCTCCAATCCTACACACTCTCTCCCTCTCCAATCCTACACACTCTCTCTCCCTCTCCAATCCTACACACTCTCTCTCTCTCTCTCCAATCCTACACACTCTCTCTCTCCAATCCTACACACTCTCTCTCTCCAATCCTACACACTCTCTCTCTCTCTCCAATCCTACTCTCTCTCTCTCTCTCTCCAATCCTACACACTCTCTCTCTCTCTCCAATCCTACACACAGTCTCTCTCTCTCCAATTCTACACACTCTCTCTCCCTTCAATCCAACACACAGTCTCTCTCTCTCCCCAATCCGACACACACACACACTCTCTCTCCAATGCTACGCACTCTCTCTCTCCAATCCTACACTCTCTCTCTCTCTCTCCAATGCTACACACTCTCTCTCTCCAATCCGACACACACTATCTTTCTCTCTCCAATCCGACACACTCTCTCTCTCCAATCCGACACACTCTCTCTCTCTCCAATCCTACACACTCTCTCTCCAATCCTACACACTCTCTCTCTCCTATCCTACACACACTCTCTCTCTCCTATCCTACACACACTCTCTCTCTCCAATCCGACACACTGTCTCTCTCTCTCCCCAATCCTACACACTCTCTCTCTCTCTCCAAGCCTACACACACTCTCTCTCTCCAATCCTACACACTCTCTCTCTCTCCAATCCGACACACACTCTCTCTCCAATCCTACACACTCTCTCTCTCCAATCCTACACTCTCTCTCTCTCTCCAATCCGACACACACTCTCTCTCTCCAATCCTACACACTCTCTCTCTCCAATCCTACACACTCTCTCTCTCTCTCTCCAACCCTACACACTCTATCTCTCTCCAATCCTACACACCCTCTCTCTCCAATCCGACACACTGTCTCTCTCTCTCTCTCCAATCCTGCAATCTCTCTCTCTCTCTCTCTCCCGAATCCTTCACACGCTCTCTCTCTCTCTCCAATCCTACACACACTCTCTCTCTCTCCAATTCTACACACTCTCTCTCCCTTCAATCCAACACACAGTCTCTCTCTCTCCCCAATCCGACACACACACTCTCTCTCTCTCCAATGCTACACACTCTCTCTCTCCAATCCTACACTCTCTCTCTCTCTCTCCAATGCTACACACTCTCTCTCTCTCCAATTGAACACACACACTCTCTCTCTCCAATGCTACACACTCTCTCTCTCTCACCAATGCTACACACTCTCTCTCTCTCCAATCCGACACACACTATCTTTCCCTCTCCAATCCGACACACTGTCTCTCTCCAATCCGACACACTGTCTCTCTCTCTCCCCAATCCTACACACACTCTCTCTCTCTCCAAGCCTACACACACTCTCTCTCTCCAATCCTACACACTCTCTCTCTCTCTCTCGCCAATCCTACACACACTCTCTCTCTCCAATCCTACACTCTCTCTCTCTCTCCAATCCGACACACTCTCTCTCTCTCCAATCCTACACACTCTCTCTCTCCAATCCTACACACTCTCTCTCTCTCTCCAACCCTACACACACTCTCTCTCTCCAATCCTACACACTCTCTCTCTCCAATCCGACACACTGTCTCTCTCTCTCTCTCCAATCCTGCTATCTCTCTCTCTCTCTCTCCCGAATCCTTCACACGCTCTCTCTCTCTCTCCAATCCTACACACACTCTCTCTCTCTCCAATTCTACACACTCTCTCTCCCTTCAATCCAACACACAGTCTCTCTCTCTCCCCAATCCGACACACACACTCTCTCTCTCCAATGCTACACACTCTCTCTCTCCAATCCTACACTCTCTCTCTCTCTCTCCAATGCTACACACTCTCTCTCTCTCCAATTGAACACACACACTCTCTCTCTCCAATGCTACACACTCTCTCTCTCACCAATGCTACACACACTCTCTCTCTCCAATCCGACACACACTATCTTTCTCTCTCCAATCCGACACACTCTCTCTCTCCAATCCGACACACTCTCTCTCTCTCCAATCCTACTCTCACTCTCTCACTCCCTCCAATCCTATACACGCACTCTCTCCCTCTCCAACCCTACACACTCTCTCTCTCTCCAGTCCTACACTCTCTCTCTCTCCCTCCAATCCGACACACTCTCTCTCTCTCCAATCCGACAATCTCTCTCTATCTCTCTCCAAACCTACACACTCTCTCTCTCTCCAATCCTACACACACTCTCTCTCTCTCCAATCCGACACACTCTCTCTCTCTCCAATCCGACACACTCTCTCTCTCTCATCCGACACACTCTCTCTCTCCAATCCTACAAACTCTCTCTCTCTCTCTCCAATCCGACAACACTCTCTCTCTCCAATCCGACACACTCTTTCTCTCTCTCCAATCCGACACACTCTCTCTCTCTCATCCGACACACTCTCTCTCTCTCCAATCCTCCACTCTCTCTCTCCCTCCAATCCGATTCACACTCTGTCTCTCTCTCTCTAATCCTACTTACTCACTCTCCCTCTCCAATCCTACACACTCTTTCTCTCTCCAATCCTACACACACTCTCTCTCTCTCCAATCCTACACACTCTCCCTCTCTCTCCAATCCTACACACTCTCCCTCTCTCTCTAATCCTGCACTCTCCCTCTCTCTCTCCAATCCTACACTCTCCACTCTCTCTCTCCAATCCTACCAACTCTCGCTCTCTCTCCAATCCTACACACTCTCTCTCCCTCTCCAATCCTACACACTCTCTCTCCCTCTCCAATGCTACACACTCTCTCTGTCTCCAATCCTACGCACTCTCTCTCTCTCTCCAATCCTACACACACTCTCTCTCTCTCCAATCCTACACACTCTCACTCTCTCTCCAATGCTACATACTCTCTCTCTCTCTCTCCAATCCGACACACACACTCTCTCTCTCCAATCCTACACACTCTCTCTCTCCAATGCTACAACTCTCTCGCTCTCTCTCTCTCCAATCCTACACTCACTCTCTCTCCCTCTCCAATCCTACAAACTCGCTCTCCCTCTGCAATCCGACACACTGTCTCTCTCCAATCCGACACACCGTCTCTCTCTCTCCCCAATCCTACACACTCTCTCACTCTCGCCAATCCTACACACTCTCTCACTCTCAAATCCTACACACTGTCTCTGTCTCTCTCCAATCCGACACACACTCTCTCTCTCTCCAATCCTACACACTCTCTCTCTTTCTCCAATCCCACACACTCTTTCACTCTCCAATCCTACACTCCCACTTTCTCTCTCTCTCCAATCCAACTCTTTCTGTCTCTCCCCATATCCAACTCTCTCCCTCTCTCCAATCCTACACACACACTCTCTCTCTCTCTCCAATCCTACACACTCTCCCTCTCTCTCCAATCCTACACACTCTCCCTCTCTCTCCAATCCTACACACTCTCCCTCTCTCTCTCCAATCCTACACTCTCCCTCTCTCTCTCCAATCCTACACACTCTCTCTCCCTCTCCAATCCTACACACTCTCTCTCTCTCCAATCCTACACACTCTCTCTCCCTCTCCAATCCTACACACTCTCTCCAATCCTACACACACTCTCTCTCTCCAATCCTACACTCTCTCTCTCTCCCCAATCCTTCACTCTCTCTCTCTCTCCAATCCTACTCTCTCTCTCTGTCTCTCTCTCCAATCCTACACACACTCTCTCTCTCCAATCCTACACACTCTCTCTCTCTCCGATCTGACACACACTCTCTCTCTCTCTCCAATCCTACACACTCTCTCTCCCTCTCCAATCCTACACACTCTCTCTCCCTCACCAATCCGACACACTGTCTCTCTCCAATCCGACACACTGTCATCTCTTCCCCAATCCTACACTCTCTCTCACTCCAATCCTGCACACTCTATCTATCTCTCTCCAAACCTTCACATTCTCTCTCTCTCTCTTTCCAATCCGACACACTCTCTCTCTCTCCAATCCTACACTCTCTCTCTCTCTCCAACCCTACACACTCTCTCTCTCTCCAGTCCTACACTCTCTCTCTCTCCCTCCAATCCGACACACTGTCTCTCTCTCTCTCCAATCCGACAATCTCTCTCTATCTCTCTCCACACCTACACACTCTCTCTCTCTCCAATCCTACACACACTCTCTCTCTCCAATCCGACACACTCTCTCTCTCTCCAATCCGACACACTCTCTCTCTCTCTCATCCGACACACTCTCTCTCTCCAATCCTACAAACTCTCTCTCTCTCTCTCCAATCCGACACACTCTCTCTCTCCAATCCGACACTCTCTCTCTCTCTCTCCAATCCGTCACACTCTCTCTTTCTCATCCGACACAATCTCTCTCTCTCCAATCCTCCACTCACTCTCTCCATCCAATCCTACACTCACTCTCTCTCTCCCTCCAATCCTATTCACACTCTGTCTCTCTCTCTCTAATCCTACTTACTCACTCTCCCTCTCCAATCCTACACACTCTTTCTCTCTCCAATTCTACACACTCTCTCTCTCTCTCCAATCCTACACACACTCTCTCTCTCTCCAATCCTACACACTCTCTCTCTCTCCAATCCTACACACTATCTCTCTCTCTCCAATCCGACACACAGTCTCTCTCCAATCCTACACACTCTCTCTCTCTCGAATCCTACACACTCTCTCTCTCTCCCGAATCCTACACACACTCTCTCTCTCTCTCCAATCTTACACACTCTCTCTATCTCTCTCCAATCCTACACACTCTCTTTCTCTCTCCCGAATCCTACACTCTCTCTCTCTCTCTCCAATCCTACACACTCTCTCTCTCTCTCCAATCCTACACACTCTCTCCCTCTAATCCGACACACTGTCTCTCTCCAATCCGACACACTGTCTCTCTCTCTCTCTCCAATCCTGCAATATCTCTCTCTCTCTCTCTCCCGAATCCTTCACACGCACTCTCTCTCTCTCCAATCCTACACACACTCACTCTCTCTCCAATTCTACACACTCTCTCTCCCTTCAATCCAACACACAGTCTCTCTCTCACCCCAATCAGACACACACACTCTCTCTCTCCCATGCTACACACTCTCTCTCTCCAATCCTACACTCTCTCTCTCTCTCCAATGCTACACACACTCTCTCTCTCTCCAATTGAACACACACACTCTCTCTCTCCAATGCTACACACTCTCTCTCTCACCAATGCTACACACTCTCTCTCTCTCCAATCCGACACACACTATCTTTCTCTCTCCAATCCGACACACTCTCTCTCTCCAATCCGACACACTCTCTCTCTCTCTCCAATCCTACACACTCTCTCTCCAATCCTACACACTCTCTCTCTCCTATCCTACACACACTCTCTCTCTCCAATCCTACACTCACTCTCTCTCCCTCTCCAATCCGACATACTGTCTCTCTCTCTCCAATCCGACAATCTCTCTCTATCTCTCTCCAAACCTACACACTCTCTCTCTCTCCAATCCGACACACTCTCTCTCTCTCTCTCCAATCCGACACACTCTCTCTCTCTCATCCGACACACTCTCTCTCTCCAATCCTACACTCACTCTCTCTCTCTCTCCAATCCGACACACTCTCTCTCTCCAATCCGACACACTCTTTCTCTCTCTCCAATCCGACACACTCTCTCTCTCTCATCCGACACACTCTCTCTCTCCAATCCTACAAACTCTCTCTCTCTCTCTCTCCAATCCGACACACTCTCTCTCTCCAATCCGACACACTCTTTCTCTCTCTCCAATCCGACACAATCTCTCTCTCTCATCCGACACACTCTCTCTCTCTCCAATCCTCCACTCACTCTCTCCCTCCAATCCTACACTCACTCGCTCTCCCTCTCCAATCCGACATACTGTCTCTCTCTCTCTCCAATCCGACAATCTCTCTCTCTCTCTCTCCAACCCTACACACTCTCTCTCTCTCCAGTCCTACACTCTCTCTCTCCCTCCAATCCGACACACCCTCTCTCTCCAATCCGACAATCTCTCTCTATCTCTCTCCAAACCTACACACACTCTCTATCTCCAATGCTACACACTCTCTCTCTCCAATCCTACACTCTCTCTCTCTCTCTCCAATGCTACACACCCTCTCTCTCTCTACTATTGAACACACACACTCTCTCTCTCCAATGCTACACACTCTCTCTCTCACCAATGCTACACACTCTCTCTCTCTCCAATCCGACACACACTATCTTTCTCTCTCCAATCCGACACACTCTCTCTCTCCAATCCGACACACTCTCTCTCTCCAATCCTACACACTCTCTCTCCAATCCTACACACTCTTTCTCTCTCCAATCCTACACACACTCTCTCTCTCCAATCCTACACACTCTCCCTCTCTCTCCAATGCTACACACTCTCCCTCTCTCTCTAATCCTGCACTCTCCCTCTCTCTCTCCAATCCTACACACTCTCTCTCTCTCAAATCCTACACACTCTCTCTCCACTCCGACACAATCTCTCTCTCTCCACTCCGACACAATCATTCTCTCTCTCTCTCCAATCCTACACACTCTCTCCCTCTCTCTCCAATGCTACACACTCTCTCTGTCTCCAATCCTACGCACTCTCTCTCTCTCCCCAATCCTACACACTCTCTCTCTCTCTCCAATCCTACACACACTCTCTCTCTCTCCAATCCTACACACTCTCACTCTCTCTCCAATGCTACATACTCTCTCTCTCTCTCCAATCCTACACACTCTCCCTCTCTCTCTCCAATCCTACACTCTCCCTCTCTCTCTCCAATCCTACACACTCTCTCTCCCTCTCCAATCCTACACACTCTCTCTCCAATCCTACACACTCTCTCTCTCTCCAATCCTACACACACTCTCTCTCTCCAATCCTACACACTCTCTCTCCCTCTCCAATCCTACACACTCTCTCCAATCCTACACACACTCTCTCTCTCCAATCCCGCACACTCTCTCTCTCTCCAATCCTACACACACTCTCTCTCTCCAATCCTACACACTCTCTCTCCCTCTCCAATCCTACACACTCTCTCCAATCCTACACACACTCTCTCTCTCCAATCCTACACTCTCTTTCTCTCCCCAATCCTTCACTCTCTCTCTCTCTCTCCAATCCTACTCTCTCTCTCTGTCTCTCTCTCCAATCCTACACACTCTCTCTCTCTCCAATCCTACACACTCTCTCTCTCTCCGATCTGACACACACTCTCTCTCTCTCTCTCTCCAATCCTACACACTCTCTCTCCCTCTCCAATCCTACACACTCTCTCTCCCTCACCAATCCGACACACTGTCATCTCTTCCCCAATCCTACACTCTCTCTCACTCCAATCCTGCACACTCTATCTATCTCTCTCCAAACCTTCACATTCTCTCTCTCTCTCTTTCCAATCCGACACACTCTCTCTCTCTCTCCAATCCTACACTCTCTCTCTCTCTCCAACCCTACACACTCTCTCTCTCTCTCCAGTCCTACACTCTCTCTCTCTCCCTCCAATCCGACACACTGTCTCTCTCTCTCTCCAATCCGACAATCTCTCTCTATCTCTCTCCAAACCTACACACACTCTCTCTCTCCAATCCTACACACACTCTCTCTCTCCAATTCGACACACTCTCTCTGTCCAATCCGACACACTCTCTCTCTCTCCAATCCGACACACTCTCTCTCTCTCTCTCATCCGACACACTCTCTCTCTCCAATCCTACAAACTCTCTCTCTCTCTCTCCAATCTGACACACTCTCTCTCTCCAATCCGACACACTCTCTCTCTCTCTCCAATCCGACACACTCTCTCTTTATCATCCGACACAATGTCTCTCTCTCCAATCCTCCAGTCACTCTATCCCTCCGATCCTACACTCACTCTCTCTCTCCCTCCAATCCTATTCACACTCTGTCTCTCTCTCTCTAACCCTACTTACTAACTCTCCCTCTCCAATCCTACACACTCTTTCTCTCTCCAATCCTGCACACTCTCTCCCTCCATTCCGACACACTGTTTCTCTCCAATCCGACACACTGTCTCTCTCTCTCTCTCCAATCCGACACACTCTCTCTCTCTCTCTCCAATCCTATACACACTCTCTCTCTCTCTCCAATCCTTCACTCTCTCTCTCTCTCCAATCCTGCACTCTCTCTCTCTCTCTCCAATCCTACACAGACGCTCTCTCTCTCCAATCCTACACACACACTCTCTCTCTCTCTCCAATCCGACACACTCTCTCTCTTCAATCCGATACACTCTCTCTCTCTCCAATCCTACACACTCTCTCTCTCTCCAATCCGACACAGTCTCTCTATCTCTCTCGAATCCTACACACTCTCTCTCTCTCTCCAATCCTACACACACTCTCTCTCTCCAATCCTACACACTCTCACTCTCTCTCCAATGCTACATACTCTCTCTCTCTCCAATCCGACACACACTCTCTCTCTCTCTCCAATCCTACACACTCTCTCTCTCCAATGCTACACACTCTCTCTCTCCAATCCTACAACTCTCTCGCTCTCTCTCTCTCCAATCCTACACTCACTCTCTCTCCCTCTCCAATCCTACAAACTCGCTCTCCCTCTGCATTCCGACACACTGTCTCTCTCCAATCCGACACACCGTCTCTCTCTCTCCCCAAACCTACACACACTCTCTCTCTCCAATCCTACACACTCTCTCTCTCTCTCTCGCCAATCCTACACACTCTCTCTCTCTCCAATCCTACACACACTCTCTCTCTTTCTCTCTCTCCAATCCTACACACTCTCTCTCTCTCGAATCCTACACACTCTCTCTCTCTCCCGAATCCTACACACACTCTCTCTCTCTCTCCAATCTTACACACTCTCTCTATCTCTCTCCAATCCTACACACTCTCTTTCTCTCTCCCGAATCCTACACTCTCTCTCTCTCTCTCCAATCCTACACACTCTCTCTCTCTCTCCAATCCTACACACTCTCTCCCTCTAATCCGACACACTGTCTCTCTCCAATCCGACACACTGTCTCTCTCTCTCTCTCCAATCCTGCAATATCTCTCTCTCTCTCTCTCCCGAATCCTTCACACGCACTCTCTCTCTCTCCAATCCTACACACACTCACTCTCTCTCCAATTCTACACACTCTCTCTCCCTTCAATCCAACACACAGTCTCTCTCTCACCCCAATCAGACACACACACTCTCTCTCTCCCATGCTACACACTCTCTCTCTCCAATCCTACACTCTCTCTCTCTCTCTCCAATGCTACACACACTCTCTCTCTCTCCAATTGAACACACACACTCTCTCTCTCCAATGCTACACACTCTCTCTCTCACCAATGCTACACACTCTCTCTCTCTCCAATCCGACACACACTATCTTTCTCTCTCCAATCCGACACACTCTCACTCTCCAATCCGACACACTCTCTCTCTCTCTCCAATCCTACACACTCTCTCTCCAATCCTACACACTCTCTCTCTCCTATCCTTCACACACTCTCTCTCTCCAATCCTACACTCACTCTCTCTCCCTCTCCAATCCGACATACTGTCTCTCTCTCTCCAATCCGACAATCTCTCTCTATCTCTCTCCAAACCTACACACTCTCTCTCTCTCCAATCCGACACACTCTCTCTCTCTCTCCAATCCGACACACTCTCTCTCTCTCATCCGACACACTCTCTCTCTCCAATCCTACACTCACTCTCTCTCTCTCTCCAATCCGACACACTCTCTCTCTCCAATCCGACACACTCTTTCTCTCTCTCCAATCCGACACACTCTCTCTCTCTCATCCGACACACTCTCTCTCTCCAATCCTACAAACTCTCTCTCTCTCTCTCCAATCCGACACACTCTCTCTCTCCAATCCGACACACTCTTTCTCTCTCTCCAATCCGACACAATCTCTCTCTCTCATCCGACACACTCTCTCTCTCTCCAATCCTCCACTCACTCTCTCCCTCCAATCCTACACTCACTCGCTCTCCCTCTCCAATCCGACATACTGTCTCTCTCTCTCTCCAATCCGACAATCTCTCTCTCTCTCTCTCCAACCCTACACACTCTCTCTCTCTCCAGTCCTACACTCTCTCTCTCCCTCCAATCCGACACACCCTCTCTCTCCAATCCGACAATCTCTCTCTATCTCTCTCCAAACCTACACACACTCTCTATCTCCAATGCTACACACTCTCTCTCTCCAATCCTACACTCTCTCTCTCTCTCTCCAATGCTACACACCCTCTCTCTCTCTACTATTGAACACACACACTCTCTCTCTCCAATGCTACACACTCTCTCTCTCACCAATGCTACACACTCTCTCTCTCTCCAATCCGACACACACTATCTTTCTCTCTCCAATCCGACACACTCTCTCTCTCCAATCCGACACACTCTCTCTCTCTCCAATCCTACACACTCTCTCTCCAATCCTACACACTCTTTCTCTCTCCAATCCTACACACACTCTCTCTCTCCAATCCTACACACTCTCCCTCTCTCTCCAATGCTACACACTCTCCCTCTCTCTCTAATCCTGCACTCTCCCTCTCTCTCTCCAATCCTACACACTCTTTCTCGCTCCAATCCTACACACTCTCTCTCTCTCAAATCCTACACACTCTCTCTCCACTCCGACACAATCTCTCTCTCTCCACTCCGACACAATCATTCTCTCTCTCTCTCCAATCCTACACACTCTCTCCCTCTCTCTCCAATGCTACACACTCTCTCTGTCTCCAATCCTACGCACTCTCTCTCTCTCTCCAATCCTACACACTCTCTCTCTCTCTCCAATCCTACACACACTCTCTCTCTCTCCAATCCTACACACTCTCACTCTCTCTCCAATGCTACATACTCTCTCTCTCTCTCCAATCCGACACACACTCTCTCTCTCTCTCCAATCCTACACACTCTCTCTCTCCAATGCTACACACTCTCTCTCTCCAATCCTACAACTCTCTCGCTCTCTCTCTCTCCAATCCTACACTCACTCTCTCTCCCTCTCCAATCCTACAAACTCGCTCTCACTCTGCAATCTGACACACTGTCTCTCTCCAATCCGAAACACCGTCTCTCTCTCTCCCCAATCCTACACACACTCTCTCTCTCTCAAATCCTACACACTCTCTCTGTCTCTCTCCAATCCGACACACACTCTATCTCTCTCCAATCCTACACACACACACTCTCTCTCTCCAATCCTACACACTCTCTCTCTTTCTCCAATCCTACACACTCTGTCTCTCTCTCTCTCTCCAATCCTACACACTCTCCCTCTCTCTCCAATCCTACACACTCTCCCTCTCTCTCTCCAATCCTACACTCTCCCTCTCTCTCTCCAATCCTACACACTCTCTCTCCCTCTCCAATCCTACACACTCTCTCTCCAATCCTACACACTCTCTCTCTCTCCAATCCTACACACACTCTCTCTCTCCAATCCTACACACTCTCTCTCCCTCTCCAATCCTACACACTCTCTCCAATCCTACACACACTCTCTCTCTCCAATCCCGCACACTCTCTCTCTCTCCAATCCTACACACACTCTCTCTCTCCAATCCTACACACTCTCTCTCCCTCTCCAATCCTACACACTCTCTCCAATCCTACACACACTCTCTCTCTCCAATCCTACACTCTCTTTCTCTCCCCAATCCTTCACTCTCTCTCTCTCTCTCCAATCCTACTCTCTCTCTCTGTCTCTCTCTCCAATCCTACACACTCTCTCTCTCTCCAATCCTACACACTCTCTCTCTCTCCGATCTGACACACACTCTCTCTCTCTCTCTCTCCAATCCTACACACTCTCTCTCCCTCTCCAATCCTACACACTCTCTCTCCCTCACCAATCCGACACACTGTCATCTCTTCCCCAATCCTACACTCTCTCTCACTCCAATCCTGCACACTCTATCTATCTCTCTCCAAACCTTCACATTCTCTCTCTCTCTCTTTCCAATCCGACACACTCTCTCTCTCTCTCCAATCCTACACTCTCTCTCTCTCTCCAACCCTACACACTCTCTCTCTCTCTCCAGTCCTACACTCTCTCTCTCTCCCTCCAATCCGACACACTGTCTCTCTCTCTCTCCAATCCGACAATCTCTCTCTATCTCTCTCCAAACCTACACACACTCTCTCTCTCCAATCCTACACACACTCTCTCTCTCCAATTCGACACACTCTCTCTGTCCAATCCGACACACTCTCTCTCTCTCCAATCCGACACACTCTCTCTCTCTCTCTCATCCGACACACTCTCTCTCTCCAATCCTACAAACTCTCTCTCTCTCTCTCCAATCTGACACACTCTCTCTCTCCAATCCGACACACTCTCTCTCTCTCTCCAATCCGACACACTCTCTCTTTATCATCCGACACAATGTCTCTCTCTCCAATCCTCCAGTCACTCTATCCCTCCGATCCTACACTCACTCTCTCTCTCCCTCCAATCCTATTCACACTCTGTCTCTCTCTCTCTAACCCTACTTACTAACTCTCCCTCTCCAATCCTACACACTCTTTCTCTCTCCAATCCTGCACACTCTCTCCCTCCATTCCGACACACTGTTTCTCTCCAATCCGACACACTGTCTCTCTCTCTCTCTCCAATCCGACACACTCTCTCTCTCTCTCTCCAATCCTATACACACTCTCTCTCTCTCTCCAATCCTTCACTCTCTCTCTCTCTCCAATCCTGCACTCTCTCTCTCTCTCTCCAATCCTACACAGACGCTCTCTCTCTCCAATCCTACACACACACTCTCTCTCTCTCTCCAATCCGACACACTCTCTCTCTTCAATCCGATACACTCTCTCTCTCTCCAATCCTACACACTCTCTCTCTCTCCAATCCGACACAGTCTCTCTATCTCTCTCGAATCCTACACACTCTCTCTCTCTCTCCAATCCTACACACACTCTCTCTCTCCAATCCTACACACTCTCACTCTCTCTCCAATGCTACATACTCTCTCTCTCTCCAATCCGACACACACTCTCTCTCTCTCTCCAATCCTACACACTCTCTCTCTCCAATGCTACACACTCTCTCTCTCCAATCCTACAACACTCTCGCTCTCTCTCTCTCTAATCCTACACTCACTCTCTCTCCCTCTCCAATCCTACAAACTCGCTCTCCCTCTGCATTCCGACACACTGTCTCTCTCCAATCCGACACACCGTCTCTCTCTCTCCCCAAACCTACACACACTCTCTCTCTCCAATCCTACACACTCTCTCTCTCTCTCGCCAATCCTACACACTCTCTCTCTCTCCAATCCTACACACACTCTCTCTCTTTCTCTCTCTCCAATCCTACACACTCTCTCTCTCTCGAATCCTACACACTCTCTCTCTCTCCCGAATCCTACACACACTCTCTCTCTCTCTCCAATCTTACACACTCTCTCTATCTCTCTCCAATCCTACACACTCTCTTTCTCTCTCCCGAATCCTACACTCTCTCTCTCTCTCTCCAATCCTACACACTCTCTCTCTCTCTCCAATCCTACACACTCTCTCCCTCTAATCCGACACACTGTCTCTCTCCAATCCGACACACTGTCTCTCTCTCTCTCTCCAATCCTGCAATATCTCTCTCTCTCTCTCTCCCGAATCCTTCACACGCACTCTCTCTCTCTCCAATCCTACACACACTCACTCTCTCTCCAATTCTACACACTCTCTCTCCCTTCAATCCAACACACAGTCTCTCTCTCACCCCAATCAGACACACACACTCTCTCTCTCCCATGCTACACACTCTCTCTCTCCAATCCTACACTCTCTCTCTCTCTCCAATGCTACACACACTCTCTCTCTCTCCAATTGAACACACACACTCTCTCTCTCCAATGCTACACACTCTCTCTCTCACCAATGCTACACACTCTCTCTCTCTCCAATCCGACACACACTATCTTTCTCTCTCCAATCCGACACACTCTCTCTCTCCAATCCGACACACTCTCTCTCTCTCTCCAATCCTACACACTCTCTCTCCAATCCTACACACTCTCTCTCTCCTATCCTACACACACTCTCTCTCTCCAATCCTACACTCACTCTCTCTCCCTCTCCAATCCGACATACTGTCTCTCTCTCTCCAATCCGACAATCTCTCTCTATCTCTCTCCAAACCTACACACTCTCTCTCTCTCCAATCCGACACACTCTCTCTCTCTCTCCAATCCGACACACACTCTCTCTCTCATCCGACACACTCTCTCTCTCCAATCCTACACTCACTCTCTCTCTCTCTCCAATCCGACACACTCTCTCTCTCCAATCCGACACACTCTTTCTCTCTCTCCAATCCGACACACTCTCTCTCTCTCATCCGACACACTCTCTCTCTCCAATCCTACAAACTCTCTCTCTCTCTCTCCAATCCGACACACTCTCTCTCTCCAATCCGACACACTCTTTCTCTCTCTCCAATCCGACACAATCTCTCTCTCTCATCCGACACACTCTCTCTCTCTCCAATCCTCCACTCACTCTCTCCCTCCAATCCTACACTCACTCGCTCTCCCTCTCCAATCCGACATACTGTCTCTCTCTCTCTCCAATCCGACAATCTCTCTCTCTCTCTCTCCAACCCTACACACTCTCTCTCTCTCCAGTCCTACACTCTCTCTCTCCCTCCAATCCGACACACCCTCTCTCTCCAATCCGACAATCTCTCTCTATCTCTCTCCAAACCTACACACACTCTCTATCTCCAATGCTACACACTCTCTCTCTCCAATCCTACACTCTCTCTCTCTCTCTCCAATGCTACACACCCTCTCTCTCTCTACTATTGAACACACACACTCTCTCTCTCCAATGCTACACACTCTCTCTCTCACCAATGCTACACACTCTCTCTCTCTCCAATCCGACACACACTATCTTTCTCTCTCCAATCCGACACACTCTCTCTCTCCAATCCGACACACTCTCTCTCTCTCCAATCCTACACACTCTCTCTCCAATCCTACACACTCTTTCTCTCTCCAATCCTACACACACTCTCTCTCTCCAATCCTACACACTCTCCCTCTCTCTCCAATGCTACACACTCTCCCTCTCTCTCTAATCCTGCACTCTCCCTCTCTCTCTCCAATCCTACACACTCTTTCTCGCTCCAATCCTACACACTCTCTCTCTCTCAAATCCTACACACTCTCTCTCCACTCCGACACAATCTCTCTCTCTCCACTCCGACACAATCATTCTCTCTCTCTCTCCAATCCTACACACTCTCTCCCTCTCTCTCCAATGCTACACACTCTCTCTGTCTCCAATCCTACGCACTCTCTCTCTCTCTCCAATCCTACACACTCTCTCTCTCTCTCCAATCCTACACACACTCTCTCTCTCTCCAATCCTACACACTCTCACTCTCTCTCCAATGCTACATACTCTCTCTCTCTCTCCAATCCGACACACACTCTCTCTCTCTCTCCAATCCTACACACTCTCTCTCTCCAATACTACACACTCTCTCTCTCCAATCCTACAACTCTCTCGCTCTCTCTCTCTCCAATCCTACACTCACTCTCTCTCCCTCTCCAATCCTACAAACTCGCTCTCACTCTGCAATCTGACACACTGTCTCTCTCCAATCCGAAACACCGTCTCTCTCTCTCCCCAATCCTACACACACTCTCTCTCTCTCAAATCCTACACACTCTCTCTGTCTCTCTCCAATCCGACACACACTCTATCTCTCTCCAATCCTACACACACACACTCTCTCTCTCCAATCCTACACACTCTCTCTCTTTCTCCAATCCTACACACTCTGTCTCTCTCTCTCTCTCCAATCCTACACACTCTCCCTCTCTCTCCAATCCTACACACTCTCCCTCTCTCTCTCCAATCCTACACTCTCCCTCTCTCTCTCCAATCCTACACACTCTCTCTCCCTCTCCAATCCTACACACTCTCTCTCCAATCCTACACACTCTCTCTCTCTCCAATCCTACACACACTCTCTCTCTCCAATCCTACACACTCTCTCTCCCTCTCCAATCCTACACACTCTCTCCAATCCTACACACACTCTCTCTCTCCAATCCCGCACACTCTCTCTCTCTCCAATCCTACACACACTCTCTCTCTCCAATCCTACACACTCTCTCTCCCTCTCCAATCCTACACACTCTCTCCAATCCTACACACACTCTCTCTCTCCAATCCTACACTCTCTTTCTCTCCCCAATCCTTCACTCTCTCTCTCTCTCTCCAATCCTACTCTCTCTCTCTGTCTCTCTCTCCAATCCTACACACTCTCTCTCTCTCCAATCCTACACACTCTCTCTCTCTCCGATCTGACACACACTCTCTCTCTCTCTCTCTCCAATCCTACACACTCTCTCTCCCTCTCCAATCCTACACACTCTCTCTCCCTCACCAATCCGACACACTGTCATCTCTTCCCCAATCCTACACTCTCTCTCACTCCAATCCTGCACACTCTATCTATCTCTCTCCAAACCTTCACATTCTCTCTCTCTCTCTTTCCAATCCGACACACTCTCTCTCTCTCTCCAATCCTACACTCTCTCTCTCTCTCCAACCCTACACACTCTCTCTCTCTCTCCAGTCCTACACTCTCTCTCTCTCCCTCCAATCCGACACACTGTCTCTCTCTCTCTCCAATCCGACAATCTCTCTCTATCTCTCTCCAAACCTACACACACTCTCTCTCTCCAATCCTACACACACTCTCTCTCTCCAATTCGACACACTCTCTCTGTCCAATCCGACACACTCTCTCTCTCTCCAATCCGACACACTCTCTCTCTCTCTCTCATCCGACACACTCTCTCTCTCCAATCCTACAAACTCTCTCTCTCTCTCTCCAATCTGACACACTCTCTCTCTCCAATCCGACACACTCTCTCTCTCTCTCCAATCCGACACACTCTCTCTTTATCATCCGACACAATGTCTCTCTCTCCAATCCTCCAGTCACTCTATCCCTCCGATCCTACACTCACTCTCTCTCTCCCTCCAATCCTATTCACACTCTGTCTCTCTCTCTCTAACCCTACTTACTAACTCTCCCTCTCCAATCCTACACACTCTTTCTCTCTCCAATCCTGCACACTCTCTCCCTCCATTCCGACACACTGTTTCTCTCCAATCCGACACACTGTCTCTCTCTCTCTCTCCAATCCGACACACTCTCTCTCTCTCTCTCCAATCCTATACACACTCTCTCTCTCTCTCCAATCCTTCACTCTCTCTCTCTCTCCAATCCTGCACTCTCTCTCTCTCTCTCCAATCCTACACAGACGCTCTCTCTCTCCAATCCTACACACACACTCTCTCTCTCTCTCCAATCCGACACACTCTCTCTCTTCAATCCGATACACTCTCTCTCTCTCCAATCCTACACACTCTCTCTCTCTCCAATCCGACACAGTCTCTCTATCTCTCTCGAATCCTACACACTCTCTCTCTCTCTCCAATCCTACACACACTCTCTCTCTCCAATCCTACACACTCTCACTCTCTCTCCAATGCTACATACTCTCTCTCTCTCCAATCCGACACACACTCTCTCTCTCTCTCCAATCCTACACACTCTCTCTCTCCAATGCTACACACTCTCTCTCTCCAATCCTACAACACTCTCGCTCTCTCTCTCTCTAATCCTACACTCACTCTCTCTCCCTCTCCAATCCTACAAACTCGCTCTCCCTCTGCATTCCGACACACTGTCTCTCTCCAATCCGACACACCGTCTCTCTCTCTCCCCAAACCTACACACACTCTCTCTCTCCAATCCTACACACTCTCTCTCTCTCTCTCGCCAATCCTACACACTCTCTCTCTCTCCAATCCTACACACACTCTCTCTCTTTCTCTCTCTCCAATCCTACACACTCTCTCTCTCTCGAATCCTACACACTCTCTCTCTCTCCCGAATCCTACACACACTCTCTCTCTCTCTCCAATCTTACACACTCTCTCTATCTCTCTCCAATCCTACACACTCTCTTTCTCTCTCCCGAATCCTACACTCTCTCTCTCTCTCTCCAATCCTACACACTCTCTCTCTCTCTCCAATCCTACACACTCTCTCCCTCTAATCCGACACACTGTCTCTCTCCAATCCGACACACTGTCTCTCTCTCTCTCTCCAATCCTGCAATATCTCTCTCTCTCTCTCTCCCGAATCCTTCACACGCACTCTCTCTCTCTCCAATCCTACACACACTCACTCTCTCTCCAATTCTACACACTCTCTCTCCCTTCAATCCAACACACAGTCTCTCTCTCACCCCAATCAGACACACACACTCTCTCTCTCCCATGCTACACACTCTCTCTCTCCAATCCTACACTCTCTCTCTCTCTCCAATGCTACACACACTCTCTCTCTCTCCAATTGAACACACACACTCTCTCTCTCCAATGCTACACACTCTCTCTCTCACCAATGCTACACACTCTCTCTCTCTCCAATCCGACACACACTATCTTTCTCTCTCCAATCCGACACACTCTCTCTCTCCAATCCGACACACTCTCTCTCTCTCTCCAATCCTACACACTCTCTCTCCAATCCTACACACTCTCTCTCTCCTATCCTACACACACTCTCTCTCTCCAATCCTACACTCACTCTCTCTCCCTCTCCAATCCGACATACTGTCTCTCTCTCTCCAATCCGACAATCTCTCTCTATCTCTCTCCAAACCTACACACTCTCTCTCTCTCCAATCCGACACACTCTCTCTCTCTCTCCAATCCGACACACACTCTCTCTCTCATCCGACACACTCTCTCTCTCCAATCCTACACTCACTCTCTCTCTCTCTCCAATCCGACACACTCTCTCTCTCCAATCCGACACACTCTTTCTCTCTCTCCAATCCGACACACTCTCTCTCTCTCATCCGACACACTCTCTCTCTCCAATCCTACAAACTCTCTCTCTCTCTCTCCAATCCGACACACTCTCTCTCTCCAATCCGACACACTCTTTCTCTCTCTCCAATCCGACACAATCTCTCTCTCTCATCCGACACACTCTCTCTCTCTCCAATCCTCCACTCACTCTCTCCCTCCAATCCTACACTCACTCGCTCTCCCTCTCCAATCCGACATACTGTCTCTCTCTCTCTCCAATCCGACAATCTCTCTCTCTCTCTCTCCAACCCTACACACTCTCTCTCTCTCCAGTCCTACACTCTCTCTCTCCCTCCAATCCGACACACCCTCTCTCTCCAATCCGACAATCTCTCTCTATCTCTCTCCAAACCTACACACACTCTCTATCTCCAATGCTACACACTCTCTCTCTCCAATCCTACACTCTCTCTCTCTCTCTCCAATGCTACACACCCTCTCTCTCTCTACTATTGAACACACACACTCTCTCTCTCCAATGCTACACACTCTCTCTCTCACCAATGCTACACACTCTCTCTCTCTCCAATCCGACACACACTATCTTTCTCTCTCCAATCCGACACACTCTCTCTCTCCAATCCGACACACTCTCTCTCTCTCCAATCCTACACACTCTCTCTCCAATCCTACACACTCTTTCTCTCTCCAATCCTACACACACTCTCTCTCTCCAATCCTACACACTCTCCCTCTCTCTCCAATGCTACACACTCTCCCTCTCTCTCTAATCCTGCACTCTCCCTCTCTCTCTCCAATCCTACACACTCTTTCTCGCTCCAATCCTACACACTCTCTCTCTCTCAAATCCTACACACTCTCTCTCCACTCCGACACAATCTCTCTCTCTCCACTCCGACACAATCATTCTCTCTCTCTCTCCAATCCTACACACTCTCTCCCTCTCTCTCCAATGCTACACACTCTCTCTGTCTCCAATCCTACGCACTCTCTCTCTCTCTCCAATCCTACACACTCTCTCTCTCTCTCCAATCCTACACACACTCTCTCTCTCTCCAATCCTACACACTCTCACTCTCTCTCCAATGCTACATACTCTCTCTCTCTCTCCAATCCGACACACACTCTCTCTCTCTCTCCAATCCTACACACTCTCTCTCTCCAATGCTACACACTCTCTCTCTCCAATCCTACAACTCTCTCGCTCTCTCTCTCTCCAATCCTACACTCACTCTCTCTCCCTCTCCAATCCTACAAACTCGCTCTCACTCTGCAATCTGACACACTGTCTCTCTCCAATCCGAAACACCGTCTCTCTCTCTCCCCAATCCTACACACACTCTCTCTCTCTCAAATCCTACACACTCTCTCTGTCTCTCTCCAATCCGACACACACTCTATCTCTCTCCAATCCTACACACACACACTCTCTCTCTCCAATCCTACACACTCTCTCTCTTTCTCCAATCCTACACACTCTGTCTCTCTCTCTCTCTCCAATCCTACACACTCTCCCTCTCTCTCCAATCCTACACACTCTCCCTCTCTCTCTCCAATCCTACACTCTCCCTCTCTCTCTCCAATCCTACACACTCTCTCTCCCTCTCCAATCCTACACACTCTCTCTCCAATCCTACACACTCTCTCTCTCTCCAATCCTACACACACTCTCTCTCTCCAATCCTACACACTCTCTCTCCCTCTCCAATCCTACACACTCTCTCCAATCCTACACACACTCTCTCTCTCCAATCCCGCACACTCTCTCTCTCTCCAATCCTACACACACTCTCTCTCTCCAATCCTACACACTCTCTCTCCCTCTCCAATCCTACACACTCTCTCCAATCCTACACACACTCTCTCTCTCCAATCCTACACTCTCTTTCTCTCCCCAATCCTTCACTCTCTCTCTCTCTCTCCAATCCTACTCTCTCTCTCTGTCTCTCTCTCCAATCCTACACACTCTCTCTCTCTCCAATCCTACACACTCTCTCTCTCTCCGATCTGACACACACTCTCTCTCTCTCTCTCTCCAATCCTACACACTCTCTCTCCCTCTCCAATCCTACACACTCTCTCTCCCTCACCAATCCGACACACTGTCATCTCTTCCCCAATCCTACACTCTCTCTCACTCCAATCCTGCACACTCTATCTATCTCTCTCCAAACCTTCACATTCTCTCTCTCTCTCTTTCCAATCCGACACACTCTCTCTCTCTCTCCAATCCTACACTCTCTCTCTCTCTCCAACCCTACACACTCTCTCTCTCTCTCCAGTCCTACACTCTCTCTCTCTCCCTCCAATCCGACACACTGTCTCTCTCTCTCTCCAATCCGACAATCTCTCTCTATCTCTCTCCAAACCTACACACACTCTCTCTCTCCAATCCTACACACACTCTCTCTCTCCAATTCGACACACTCTCTCTGTCCAATCCGACACACTCTCTCTCTCTCCAATCCGACACACTCTCTCTCTCTCTCTCATCCGACACACTCTCTCTCTCCAATCCTACAAACTCTCTCTCTCTCTCTCCAATCTGACACACTCTCTCTCTCCAATCCGACACACTCTCTCTCTCTCTCCAATCCGACACACTCTCTCTTTATCATCCGACACAATGTCTCTCTCTCCAATCCTCCAGTCACTCTATCCCTCCGATCCTACACTCACTCTCTCTCTCCCTCCAATCCTATTCACACTCTGTCTCTCTCTCTCTAACCCTACTTACTAACTCTCCCTCTCCAATCCTACACACTCTTTCTCTCTCCAATCCTGCACACTCTCTCCCTCCATTCCGACACACTGTTTCTCTCCAATCCGACACACTGTCTCTCTCTCTCTCTCCAATCCGACACACTCTCTCTCTCTCTCTCCAATCCTATACACACTCTCTCTCTCTCTCCAATCCTTCACTCTCTCTCTCTCTCCAATCCTGCACTCTCTCTCTCTCTCTCCAATCCTACACAGACGCTCTCTCTCTCCAATCCTACACACACACTCTCTCTCTCTCTCCAATCCGACACACTCTCTCTCTTCAATCCGATACACTCTCTCTCTCTCCAATCCTACACACTCTCTCTCTCTCCAATCCGACACAGTCTCTCTATCTCTCTCGAATCCTACACACCCTCTCTCTCTCTCCAATCCTACACACACTCTCTCTCTCCAATCCTACACACTCTCACTCTCTCTCCAATGCTACATACTCTCTCTCTCTCCAATCCGACACACACTCTCTCTCTCTCTCCAATCCTACACACTCTCTCTCTCCAATGCTACACACTCTCTCTCTCCAATCCTACAACTCTCTCGCTCTCTCTCTCTCCAATCCTACACTCACTCTCTCTCCCTCTCCAATCCTACAAACTCGCTCTCCCTCTGCATTCCGACACACTGTCTCTCTCCAATCCGACACACCGTCTCTCTCTCTCCCCAAACCTACACACACTCTCTCTCTCCAATCCTACACAGTCTCTCTCTCTCTCTCGCCAATCCTACACACTCTCTCTCTCTCCAATCCTACACACACTCTCTCTCTTTCTCTCTCTCCAATCCTACACTCTCTCTCTCTCAAATCCTACACACTCTCTCTGTCTCTCTCCAATCCGACACACACTCTATCTCTCTCCAATCCTACACACACACTCTCTCTCTCTCTCCAATCCTACACACTCTCTCTCTTTCTCCAATCCAACACACTCTTTCACTCTCCAATCCTACACTCCCACTTTCTCTCTCTCTCCAATCCTACACACTCTGTCTCTCTCTCTCTCCAATCCTACAAACTCTCCCTCTCTCTCCAATCCTACACACTCTCCCTCTCTCTCCAATCCTACACACACTCTCTCTCTCCAATCCTACACACTCTCTCTCCCTCTCCAATCCTACACACTCACTCTCCAATCTACACACACTCTCTCTCTCCAATCCTACACACACTCTCTCTCTCCAATCCTACACACACTCTCTCTCTCCAATCCTACACTCTCTCTCTCTCCCCAATCCTTCACTCTCTCTCTCTCTCTCCAATCCTACTCTCTCTCTCTCTCTCTCTCTCCAATCCTACACACTCTCTCTCCCTCTCCAATCCTACACACTCTCTCTCCCTCACCAATCCGACACACTGTCTCTCTCCAATCCGACACACTGTCATCTCTTCCCCAATCCTACACTCTCTCTCACTCCAATCCTGCACACTCTGTCTATCTCTCTCCAAACCTTCACATTCTCTCTCTCTCTCTTTCCAATCCGACACACTCTCTCTCTCTCTCCAGTCCTACACTCTCTCTCTCTCACTCCAATCCGACACACTGTCTCTCTCTCTCTCCAATCCGACACACTCTCTATCTCTCTCCAAACCTACACACTCTCTCTCTCTCCAATCCTACACACTCTCTCTCTCTCCAATCCGACACACTCTCTCTGTCCAATCCTACAAACTCTCTCTCTGTCTCTCCAATCCGACATACTCTCTCTCCCGAATCCTACACACTCTCTCTCTCTCCAATCCTACACACTCTCTCGCTCTCTCCAATCCTACACACACTCTCTCTCTCTCCAATCCTACACACTCTCTCTCTCCAATCCTACACACACTCTCTCTCTCCAATCCGACACACTCTCTCTCTCCAATCCGACACACTCTCTCTCTCTCCAATCCTACACACTCTCTCGCTCTCTCCAATCCTACACACACTCTCTCTCTCTCCAATCCTACACACTCTCTCTCTCCAATCCTACACACTCTCTCTCTCTCCAATCCGACACACTCTCTCTCTCTCTCATCCGACACACTCTCTCTCTCCAATCCTACAAACTCTCTCTCTCTCTCTCCAATCCGACACACTCTCTCTCTCCAATCCGACACACTCTCTCTCTCTCTCCAATCCGTCACACTCTCTCTTTCTCATCCGACACAATCTCTCTCTCTCCAATCCTCCACTCACTCTCTCCCTCCAATCCTACACTCACTCTCTCTCTCCCTCCAATCCTATTCACACTCTGTCTCTCTCTCTCTAATCCTACTTACTCACTCTCCCTCTCCAATCCTACACACTCTTTCTCTCTCCAATCCTGCACACTCTCTCTCTCCATTCCGACACACTGTTTCTCTCCAATCCGACACACTGTCTCTCTCTCTCTCTCCAATCCGACACACTCTCTCTATCTCTCTCCAATCCTATACACACTCTCTCTCTCTCTCCAATCCTACACACACTCTCTCTCTCTCCAATCCTGCACTCTCTCTCTCTCTCCAATCCTTCACTCTCTCTCTCTTTCCAATCCTACACTCTCTCTCTCTCTCTCCAATCCTACACACACGCTCTCTCTCTCCAATCCTACACACTCTCCCTCTCTCTCCAAACCTACACACTCTCCCTCTCTCTCCAATCCTACACACTCTCCCTCTCTCTCTCCAATTCTACACTCTCCCTCTCTCTCTCCAATCCTACACACTCTCTCTCCCTCTCCAATCCTACACACTCTCTCTCCAATCCTACACACTCTCTCACTCTCCAATCCTACACACTCTCTCTCCCTCTCCAATCCTACACACTCTCTCTCTCCAATCCTACACACACTCTCTCTCTCCAATCCTACACACTCTCTCTCTCTCTCCAATCCTACACTCTCTCTCTCTCCCCAATTCTTCACTCTCTCTCTCTCTCTCCAATCCTACTCTCTCTCTCTGTCTCTCTCTCCAATCCTACACACTCCCTCTCTCTCCAATCCTACACACACACTCTCTCTCCGATCTGACACACTCTCTCTCTCTCTCCAATCCTACACACTCTCTCTCCCTCTCCAATCCTACACACTCTCTCTCCCTCACCAATCCGACACACTGTCTCTCTCCAATCCGACACACTGTCATCTCTTCCCCAATCCTACACTCTCTCTCTCTCCAATCCTGCACACTCTATCTATCTCTCTGCAAACCTTCATATTCTCTCTCTCTCTCTTTCCAATCCGACACACTCTCTCCCTTTCTCCAATCCTACACTCTCTCTCTCTCTCCAACCCTACACACTCTCTCTCTCTCTCCAGTACTACACTCTCTCTCTCTCCCTCCAATCCGACACACTGTCTCTCTCTCTCTCCAATCCGACAATCTCTCTCAATCTCTCTCCAAACCACACACTCTCTCTCTCTCCAATCCTACACACACTCTCTCTCTCCAATTCGACACACTCTCTCTGTCCAATCCGACACACTCTCTCTCTCTCCAATCCGACACACTCTCTCTCTCTCTCATCCGACAGACTCTCTCTCTCCAATCCTACAAACTCTCTCTCTCTCTCTCCAATCTGACACACTCTCCCTCTCCAATCCGACACACTCTCTCTCTCTCTCCAATCCGACACACTCTCTCTTTATCATCCGACACAATGTCTCTCTCTCCAATCCTCCAGTCACTCTATCCCTCCGATCCTACACTCACTCTCTCTCTCCCTCCAATCCTATTCACACTCTGTCTCTCTCTCTCTAATCCTACTTACTCACTCTCCCTCTCCAATCCTACACACTCTTTCTCTCTCCAATCCTGCACACTCTCTCTCTCCATTCCGACACACTGTTTCTCTCCAATCCGACACACTCTCTCTCTCTCTCTCCAATCGTATACACACACTCTCTCTCTCTCCAATCCTACACACACTCTCTCTCTCTACAATCCTGCACTCTCTCTCTCTCTCTCCAATCCTTCACTCTCTCTCTCTCTCCAATCCTACACACTCTCTCTCTCTCTCTCTCCAATCCTACACAGACGCTCTCTCTCTCCAATCCTACACACACACTCTCTCTCTCTCTCCAATCCGACACACTCTCTCTCTTCAATCCGATACACTCTCTCTCTCTCCAATCCTACACACTCTCTCTCTCTCCAATCCGACACAGTCTCTCTATCTCTCTCGAATCCTGCACACTCTCTCTCTCTCTCGAATCCTGCACTCTCTCTCTCTCTCTCCCGAATCCTACACACACTCTCTCTCTCTCTCTCCAATTCTACACACTCTCTGTATCTCTCTCCAATCCTACACTCTCTCTCTCTCTGTATCTCTCTCCAATCCTACACACTCTCTCTCTCTCCCGAATCCTACACACTCTCTCTCTCTCCCGAATCCTACACACTCTCACTCCCTCTTCCGAATCCTACACACTCTCTCTTTCTCCAATCCTACACACTCTCTCGCTCTCTCCAATCCTACACACTCTCTCTCTCTCTCCAATCCTACACACTCTCTCTCTCCAATCCTACACACTATCTCTCTATCTCCAATCCGACACACACTCTCTCTCCAATCCTACACAGTCTCTCTCTCTCTCCCGAATCCTACACACACACTCTCTCTATCCAATCCTACACACACTCTCTCTCTCTCGAATCCTACACACTCTCTCTCTCTCCAATCCTACACACTCTCTCTCTCCAGTCCCACACACACTCTCTCTCTCTCCAATCCTACACACTCTCTCTCTCTCTTTCCAATCCTACACACTCTCTCTCTCCAAACCGACACACTGTCTCTCTCCAATCCGACACACTGTCTCTCTCTCTCTCCAATCCTACTCTCTCTCTCTCTCTCGAATCCTACACATTCTCTCTCTCCCGAATCCTTCACACACTCTCTCCCTCTCTCTCCAATTCTCCACACTCTCTCTCTCTCCAATGCTGCACACTCTCTCTCTCTCTCCAAACCTTCACATTCTCTCTCTCTCTCTCCAATCCGACACACACACTCTCTCTCTCCAATCCTACACTCTCTCTCTCTCTCTCCAATCCTACACACTCTCTCTCTCTCTCCAATCCTACACACTCTCTCTTTCTCTCCAATCCTAAAATCTCTCTCTCTCTCGCTCTCTCTCTCCAATCCGACACACTCTCTCTCTCCAATCCGACACACTCTCTCTCTCTCCAATCCGACACACACTCTCTCTCTCTCTTCCTCCAATCCTATACACACACTGTCACTCTCTCTAATCCTACTTTCTCTCTCTCTCCAATCCGACACACACACTCTCGCTCTCTAATCCTAATTACTCTCTCTCTACAATCCTACACACACACTCTCTCTCTCTCTCCAATCCTACACACTCACTCTCTCTCCAATACTACACTCTTTCTCTCTCCAATCCGACACACTCTGTCTGTCTCTCATCCGACACACTCTCTCTCTCTCCAATCCTACACTCACTCTCTCCCTCCAATCCTATACACACTATGTCTCTCTCTCTCTAATCCTACTTACTCACTCTCCATCTCCAATCCTACACACTCTTTCTCTCTCCAATCCTACACACTCTCTCTCCCTCTCCAATCCTACACACTCTCTCTCTCCATTCCGACACACTCTGTCTCTCCAATCAGACAAACTGTTTCTCTCCATCCGACACACTGTCTCTCTCTCTCACCAATCCGACACACACTCTCTCTCACCAATCCTACACACTCTCTCTCTCCAATCCTACACACTCTCTCTCTCGAATCCTACACACTCTCTCTCTCTGCCGAATCCTACACACTGTCTCTCTCTCTCCAATCCGACACACACTCTCTCTCTCCAATCCTACACACTCTCTCTCTCTCTCCAATCCTACACACTCTCTCTCTCTCTCTCTCCAATCCTACACACTCTCCCTTCTCCAATCCTACACACGCTCTCCCTCTCCGATCCTACGCACTCTCTCTCTCTTTCTCCAATCCAACACACTCTCTCTCTCTCCAATTCTACACACTCTCTCTCTCCCCAATCCTTCACTCACTCTCCCGCTCCAATCCTACACACTCTCTCCCCCTCACCAATCCTACACTCTCTCTCTCCAATCCTGCACACTCTATCTATCTCTCTCCAAACCTTCACATTCTCACTCTCTCTCTTTCCAATCCGACACGCTCTCTCTCTCTCTCCAATCCTACACTCTCTCTCTCTCTCCAACCCTACACACTCTCTCTCTCTCCAGTCCTACACTCTCTCTCTCTCCCTCCAATCCGACACACTGTCTCTCTCTCTCTCCAATCCGACAATCTCTCTCTATCTCTCTCCAAACCTACACACTCTCTCTCTCTCTCCAATCCTACACACTCTCTCTCTCTCCAATCCGACACACTCTCTCTGTCCAATCCTACAAACTCTCTCTCTGTCTCTCCAATCCGACACACTCTCTCTCCCGAATCCTACACACTCTCTCTCTCTCCAATCCTACACACTCTCTCGCTCTCTCCAATCCTACACACTCTCTCTCTCTCTCCAATCCTACACTCTCTCTCTCTCCAATCCTACACACCATCTCTCTCTCTCCTATCCGACACACTCTCTCTCTCCAATCCGATACACTGTCTCTCTCTCTCTCCAATCCTACATAGTCTCTCTCTCTCTCTCTCCCGAATCCTACACACACACTCTCTCTCTCCAATCCTACACACACTCTCTCTCTCTCGAATCCTACACACACACTCTCTCTCTCTCCAATCCTACACACTCTCTCTCTCTCCAATCCTACACTCACTCTCTTTCTCTCCAATCCTACACACTCTCTCTCTCTCTCCAATGCTGCACACTCTCTCTCTCTCTCCAAACCTTCACATTCTCTCTCTCTCTCTCTCGAATCCGACACACACACTCTCTCTCTCCAATCCTACAAACTCTCTCTCTCTCCAATCCTACACTCTCTCTCTCTCTCCAATCCTACACACTCTCTCTTTCTCTCCAATCCTAAAATCTCTCTCTCTCTCGCTCTCTCTCTCCAATCCGACACACACTCTCTCTCTCTTCCTCCAATCCTATACACACACTGTCTCTCTCTCTAATCCTACTTTCTCTCTCTCTCCAATCCTACACACACACTCTCTCTCTGTCCAATCCTACACTCTCTCTCTCCCTCCAATCCTACGCACTCACTCTCTCTCCAATCCTACACACTCTCTCTCTCCCTCCAATCCTGTACACACACACTCTCTCTCTCTAATCCTAATTACTCTTTCTCTCCAATCCTACACACTCACTCTCTCTCCAATACTACACTCTTTCTCTCTCCAATCCGACACACTCTGTCTGTCTCTCATCCGACACACACTCTCTCTCTCCAATCCTACACTCACTCTCCCCCTCCAATCCTACACACACTATGTCTCTCTCTCTCTAATCCTACTTACTCACTCTCCATCTCCAATCCTACACACTCTTTCTCTCTCCAATCCTACACACTCTCTCTCCCTCTCCAATCCTACACACTCTCTCTCTCCATTCCGACACACTCTGTCTCTCCAATCAGACAAACTGTTTCTCTCCATCCGACACACTGTCTCTCTCTCTCTCCAATCCGACACACACTCTCTCTCTCCAATCCTACACACTCTCTCTCTCTCTCATCCTACACACACTCTCTCTCTCACCAATCCTACACACTCTCTCTCCAATCCTAAACACTCTCTCTCTCTCTCCAATCCTACACACACTCTCTCTCTCCAATCCTACACACACTCTCTTGCTCTCTCCAATCCTACACACACACTCTCTCTCTCCAATCCTACACACACTCTCTTGCTCTCTCCAATCCTACACACACACTCTCTCTCTCCAATCCTACACACACTCTCTCTCTCCAATCCTACACACACTCTCTTGCTCTCTCCAATCCTACACACACACACTCTCTCTCTCTAATCCTACACACTCTCTCTCCCTCTCCAATCCTACACACTCTCTTTCCAATCCTACACACTCTCTCTCTCCAATCGTACACACTCTCTCTCTCTCCAATCGTACACACTCTCTCTCTCTCCAATCGTACACACTCTCTCTCCCTCTCTCCAATCCTACACACTCTCTCTCTCCAATCGTACACACTCTCTCTCCCTCTCTCCAATCCTACACACTCTCTCTCTCTCCAATCCTACACACACTCTCTCTCTCCCTCCAATCCTATACACACTGTGTGTCTCTCTCTCTCTAATCCTACTTACTCACTCTCCCTCTCCAATCCTACACACTCTCTCTCCCTCTCCAGTCCTACACACACTCTCTCTCCATTCCTACACACTCTCTCTCTCCAATCCTACACACTCTCTCTGCCTCTCCAATCCAACACACACTCTCTCTCTCTCTCCAATCCTACACACACTCTCTCTCTCCCTCTCCAATCCTACACACTCTCTCTTTGCAATCCAACACACACACTCTCTCTCTCCAATCCTACACGCACTCTCTCTCTCTCTCCCACCAATCCTATACACACTCTGTCTCTCCCTCTAATCCTACTTACTCCCTCTCTCTCTCCAATCCTGCACACACTCTCTCTCTCTCCAATTCTACACACTCTCTCTCCCTTCAATCCAACACACAGTCTCTCTCTCTCTCCCCAATCCGACACACACACTCTCTCTCTCCAATGCTACACACTCTCTCTCTCCAATCCTACACACTCTCTCTCTCTCTCCAATGCTACACACTCTCTCTCTCTTCAATTGAACACACACACTCTCTCTCTCCAATGCTACACACTCTCTCTCTCTCACCAATGCTACACACTCTCTCTCTCTCCAATCCGACACACACTATCTTTCTCTCTCCAATCCGACACACTCTCTCTCTCCAATCCGACACACTCTATCTCTCTCCAATCCTACACACTCTCTCTCCAATGCTACACACTCTCTCTCTCTCTCCAATGCTACACACTCTCTCTCTCTCCAATCCGACACACACTATCTTTCTCTCTCCAATCCGACACACTCTCTCTCTCTCCAATCCTACACACTCTCTCTCCAATCCTACACACTCTCTCTCTCCTATCCTACACACACTCTCTCTCTCCAATCCTACACTCACTCTCTCTCCCTCTCCAATCCGACACACTGTCTCTCTCTCTCCCCAATCCTACACACACTCTCTCTCTCTCCAAGCCTACACACACTCTCTCTCTCCAATCCTACACACTCTCTCTCTCTCCAATCCGACACACACTCTCTCTCTCCAATCCTACGCACTCTCTCTGTCTCTCTCCAATCCTACACACTCTCTCTCTCTCTGTCCAACCCTACACACACTCTCTCTCTCTCCAATTCTGCACACTCTTTCACTCTCCAATCCTACACTCCCACTTTCTCTCTCTCTCCAATCCAACTCTCTCTCTCTCTCCAATCCAACACTTTCTCTCTCTCTCCAATCCTACACTCTCCCTCTCTCTCTCCAATCCTGCACACTCTCCCTCCCTCTCCAATCCTACTCACTCTCTCTCCCTCTCCAATCCTACACACTCTCTCTCTCTCTCCAATCCTACACACAGACTCTCTCTCCCTCCAATCCTACACACTCTCTCTCCCCAATCCAACACTTTCTCTCTCTCGCCAATCCTTCTCTCTCGCCTTCTCTCTCTCTCCAATCCTACACACTTTCTCTCCATCTCCATTCCTACACACTCTCTCTCCCTCACCAATCCGACACACTGTCTCTCTCCAATCCGACACACTGTCTCTCTCTCTCCCCAATCCTAAACACACACACTCTCTCTCTCCAATCCTACACACTCTCTCTCTCCAATCCTACACACTCTCTCTCTCTCTCCAATCCTACTCTCTCTCTCTCTCCAATCCTACACTCTCTCTCTCTCTAATCCGACACACAGTCTCTCTCTCTCCAATCCGACACTCTCTCTCTATATCTCTCCAAACCTACACACTCTCTCTCTCATTCTCTCCAATCCTACACACTCTCTCTCTCTCTCCAATCCTACACTCTCTCTCTCTCTAATCCGACACACAGTCTCTCTCTCTCCAATCCGACACTCTCTCTCTCTGTCTCCAATCCTACACACACTCTCTCTCTCTCTCTCCAATCCTGCACACACACTCTCTCTCTCTCTCTCCAATCCTACACACTCTCTCCCACTCCAATCCTACACACTCTCTCTCTTCAATCCTACACACTGTCTCTCTCCAATCCTACACACTCTCTCTCTCCAATCGTACACACTCTCTCTGTCTCCAATCGTACACTCTCTCTCTCTCCAATCCTACACACACTCTCTCTCTCCAATCCTACACACTCCCTCTTTCTCCAATCCTACACACTCTCTCTCTCTCTCTCCAATCCTACACTCACTCTCTCTCTCCAATCCTACACTCACTCTCTCTCTCCCTCCAATCCTATACACACTCTGCCTCTCTCTCTCTAATCCTACTTACTCACTCTCCCTCTCCAATCCTACACACACTCTCTCTTCAATCCTACACACTCTCTCTTTTCAATCCTACACACTATCTCTCTCTCTCCAATCCTACACACTCTCTCTCCAATCCTACACTCTCTCTCTCTATACCTGCACACTCTCTCTCTGCAATCGTACACACTCTCTCTCTGTCTCCAATCGTACACTCTCTCTCTCTCCAATCCTACACTCACTCTCTCACTCCCTCCAATCCTATACACACTCTGCCTCTCTCTCTCTAATCCTACTTACTCACTCTCCTTCTCCAATCCTACACACTCTCTCTACCTCTCCAATCCACACACTCTTTCTCTACAATCCTACACACTCTCTCTGTCTCTCCAGTCCGAAACACTCTCTCTCTCTCTCCAATCCGACACACTCCTTCTCTCTCTCCAATCCTACACTCTCTCTCCCTCCCTCTCCAATCCAACACACTCTCTCTCCCTCTCCAATCCTACACACTGTCTCACTCCAATCCGACACACTGTCTCTCCCCAACCCGACACACTCTCTCCCTCTCCCTCCAATCCTACACACACTCTCCCTCTCTCTCACCAATCCTACACACACACTCTCTCTCTCTCTCTCCAATCCTACACACACACTCTCTCTCTCCAATCCTACACACTCTCTCTCTCCCGCTCCAATCCTACACACACTCTGTCTCTCTCCCTCTCCAATCCTACACACTCTCTCTCCCTCT
The DNA here is from genome assembly GCF_047496795.1 of Chiloscyllium punctatum. Classification (NCBI taxonomy): domain Eukaryota; kingdom Metazoa; phylum Chordata; class Chondrichthyes; order Orectolobiformes; family Hemiscylliidae; genus Chiloscyllium; species Chiloscyllium punctatum. The sequence continues at coordinate 35,702,748 of NC_092791.1, read as the reverse complement.
CCAATCCGACACACTGTCTCTCTCCAATCCGACACATTGTCTCTCTCCAATCCGACACACTGTCTCTCTCTCTGTCCAATCCTATACTCTCTCTCTCTCGATCGAATCCTACACACACTCTCTCTCTCTCCCGAATCCTACACACTCACTCTCTCTCTTTCTCTCCAAACCTACTCACTCTCTCTCTCTCTCCAATCCTACACACTCTCTCTCTCCCGCTCCAATCCTACACACACTCTGTCTCTCTCCCTCTCCAATCCTACACACTCTCTCTCTCTCTCCAATCCGACACACTGTCTCTCTCTCTCCAATCCTACTCTCTCTCTCTCTCTCTCCAATCCTCCACTCTCTCTCTCTCTAATCCGACACACAGTCTCTCTCTCTCCAATCCGACACTCTCTCTCTATATCTCTCCAAACCTACACACACTCTCTCTCTCTCTCTCTCCAATCCTACACACTCTCTCTCTCCAATCGTACACACTCTCTCTGTCTCCAATCGTACACTCTCTCTCTCTCCAATCCTACACACACTCTCTCTCTCCAATCCTACACACTCCCTCTTTCTCCAATCCTACACACTCTCTCTCTCTCTCCAATCCTACACTCACTCTCTCTCTCCAATCCTACACTCACTCTCTCTCTCCCTCCAATCCTATACACACTCTGCCTCTCTCTCTCTAATCCTACTTACTCACTCTCCCTCTCCAATCCTACACACACTCTCTCTTCAATCCTACACACTCTCTCTTTTCAATCCTACACACTATCTCTCTCTCTCCAATCCTACACACTCTCTCTCCAATCCTACACTCTCTCTCTCTATACCTGCACACTCTCTCTCTGCAATCGTACACACTCTCTCTCTGTCTCCAATCGTACACTCTCACTCCCTCCAATCCTATAAACATTCTGCCTCTCTCTCTCTAATCCTACTTACTCACTCTCCTTCTCCAATCCTACACACTCTCTCTACCTCTCCAATCCACACACTCTTTCTCTACAATCCTACACACTCTCTCTGTCTCTCCAGTCCGAAACACTCTCTCTCTCTCTCCAATCCGACACACTCCTTCTCTCTCTCCAATCCTACACTCTCTCTCCCTCCCTCTCCAATCCAACACACTCTCTCTCCCTCTCCAATCCTACACACTGTCTCACTCCAATCCGACACACTGTCTCTCCCCAATCCGACACACTCTCTCCCTCTCCCTCCAATCCTACACACACTCTCCCTCTCTCTCACCAATCCTACACACACTCCCTCTCTCTCTCCAATCCTACACACACACTCTCTCTCTCCAATCCTACACACTCTCTCTCTCCCGCTCCAATCCTACACACACTCTGTCTCTCTCCCTCTCCAATCCTACACACTCTCTCTCTCTCTCCAATCCGACACACTGTCTCTCTCTCTCCAATCCTACTCTCTCTCTCTCTCTCTCCAATCCTCCACTCTCTCTCTCTCTAATCCGACACACAGTCTCTCTCTCTCCAATCCGACACTCTCTCTCTATATCTCTCCAAACCTACACACTCTCTCTCTCTCTCTCTCCAATCCTACACACACTCTCTCTCTCTCCAATCCTACACTCTCTCTCTCTCAATCCGACACTCTCTCTCTCTGTCTCCAATCCTACACACACTCTCTCTCTCTCTCTCCAATCCTACACACACACACTCTCTCTCTCTCTCCAATCCTACACACTCTCTCCCACTCCAATCCTACACACTCTCTCTCTTCAATCCTACACACTGTCTCTCTCCAATCCTACACACTCTCTCTCTCCAAACCTACACACTGTCTCTCTCCAATCGTACACACTCTCTCTGTCTCCAATCGTACACACTCTCTCTCTCCAATCCTACACACACTCTCTCCAATCCTACACACTGCCTCTTTCTCCAATCCTACACACTCTCTCTCTCTCTCTCCAATCCTACACTCACTCTCTCTCTCCAATCCTACACTCACTCTCTCTCTCCCTCCAATCCTATACACACTCTGCCTCTCTCTCTCTAATCCTACTTACTCACTCTCCCTCTCCAATCCTACACACACTCTCTCTTCAATCCTACACACTCTCTCTTTTCAATCCTACACACTCTCTCTCTCTCTCCAATCCTACACACTCTCTCTCCAATCCTACACTCTCTCTCTCTATACCTGCACACTCTCTCTCTGCAATCGTACACACTCTCTCTCTGTCTCCAATCGTACACTCTCTCTCTCTCCAATCCTACACTCACTCTCTCACTCCCTCCAATCCTATACACACTCTGCCTCTCTCTCTCTAATCCTACTTACTCACTCTCCTTCTCCAATCCTACACACTCTCTCTACCTCTCCAATCCACACACTCTTTCTCTACAATCCTACACACTCTCTCTGTCTCTCCAGTCCGAAACACTCTCTCTCTCTCTCCAATCCGACACACTCTCTCTCTCTCTCCAATCCGACACAGTGTCTCTCTCTCTCCCCAATCCTACACACACTCTCTCTCTCTCTAAGCCTACACACACTCTTTCTCTCCAATCCTACACTCTCTCTCTCTCTCCAATCCGACACACACTCTCTCTCTCCAATCCTACACACACTCTCTCTCTCTCCCCAAATCTACACTCTCTCTCTGTCTCTCTCCAATCCTACACACTCTCTCTCTCTCTGTCCAACCCTACACACACTCTCTCTCTCTCCAATCCTGCACACTCTTTCACTCTCCAATCCTACACTCCCACTTTCTCTCTCTCTCCAATCCAACTCTCTCTCTCTCTCCAATCCAACTCTTTCTCTCTCTCTCCAATCCTACACTCTCCCTCTCTCTCTCCAATCCTGCACACTCTCTCTCCCTCTCCAATCCTACACACTCTCTCTCTCTCTCCAATCCGACACAGTGTCTCTCTCTCTCCCCAATCCTACACACACTCTCTCTCTCTCTAAGCCTACACACACTCTTTCTCTCCAATCCTACACTCTCTCTCTCTCTCCAATCCGACACACACTCTCTCTCTCCAATCCTACACACACTCTCTCTCTCTCCCCAAATCTACACTCTCTCTCTGTCTCTCTCCAATCCTACACACTCTCTCTCTCTCTGTCCAACCCTACACACACTCTCTCTCTCTCCAATCCTGCACACTCTTTCACTCTCCAATCCTACACTCCCACTTTCTCTCTCTCTCCAATCCAACTCTCTCTCTCTCTCCAATCCAACTCTTTCTCTCTCTCTCCAATCCTACACTCTCCCTCTCTCTCTCCAATCCTACTCACTCTCTCTCCCTCTCCAATCCTACACACTCTCTCTCTCTCTCCAATCCTACACACAGACTCTCTCTCCCTCCAATCCTACACACTCTCTCTCCCCAATCCAACACTTTCTCTCTCTCGCCAATCCTTCTCTCTCGCTCTCTCTCTCTCTCCAATCCTACACACTTTCTCTCCATCTCCATTCCTACACACTCTCTCTCCCTCTCCAATCCTACACACTGTCTCTCTCCAATCCGACACACTGTCTCTCTCTCTCCCCAATCCTAAACACACACTCTCTCTCTCTCCAATCCTACACACTCTTTCACTCTCCAATCCTACACTCCCACTTTCTCTCTCTCTCCAATCCAACTCTCTCTCTCTCTCCAATCCAACTCTTTCTCTCTCTCTCCAATCCTACACTCTCCCTCTCTCTCTCCAATCCTGCACACTCTCCCTCCCTCTCCAATCCTACTCACTCTCTCTCCCTCTCCAATCCTACACACGCTCTCTCTCTCTCCAATCCTACACACAGACTCTCTCTCCCTCCAATCCTACACACTCTCTCTCCCCAATCCAACACTTTCTCTCTCTCGCCAATCCTTCTCTCTCGCTCTCTCTCTCTCTCCAATCCTACACACTTTCTCTCCATCTCCATTCCTACACACTCTCTCTCCCTCTCCAATCCTACACACTGTCTCTCTCCAATCCGACACACTGTCTCTCTCTCTCCCCAATCCTAAACACACACTCTCTCTCTCTCCAATCCTACACACTCTCTCTCTCCAATCCTACACACTCTCTCTGTCTCCAATCCTACACTCTCTGTCTCTCTAATCCGACACACTGTCTCTCTCTCTCTCCAATTCGACTCTCTCTCTCTATATCTCTCCAAACCTACACTCTCTCTCTCTCTCTCTCTCTCTCTCTCTCCAATCCTACACACTCTCTCTCTCTCTCCAATCCTACACTTTCTCTCTCTCTAATCCGACACACAGTCTCTCTCTCTCCAATCCGACACTCTCTCTCTCTGTCTCCAATCCTACACACACTCTCTCTCTCTCTCTCCAATCCTACACACACACACTCTCTCTCTCTCTCCAATCCTACACACTCTCTCCCACTCCAATCCTACACACTCTCTCTCTTCAATCCTACACACTGTCTCTCTCCAATCCTACACACTCTCTCTCTCCAAACCTACACACTCTCTCTCTCCAATCGTACACACTCTCTCTGTCTCCAATCGTACACACTCTCTCTCTCCAATCCTACACACACTCTCTCCAATCCTACACACTCCCTCTTTCTCCAATCCTACACACTCTCTCTCTCTCTCTCCAATCCTACACTCACTCTCTCTCTCCAATGCTACACTCACTCTCTCTCTCCCTCCAATCCTATACACACTCTGCCTCTCTCTCTCTAATCCTACTTACTCACTCTCCCTCTCCAATCCTACACCCACTCTCTCTTCAATCCTACACACTCTCTCTTTTCAATCCTACACACTCTCTCTCTCTCTCCAATCCTACACACTCTCTCTCCAATCCTACACTCTCTCTCTCTATACCTGCACACTCTCTCTCTGCAATCGTACACACTCTCTCTCTGTCTCCAATCGTACACTCTCTCTCTCTCCAATCCTACACTCACTCTCTCACTCCCTCCAATTCTATACACACTCTGCCTCTCTCTCTCTAATCCTACTTACTCACTCTCCTTCTCCAATCCTACACACTCTCTCTACCTCTCCAATCCACACACTCTTTCTCTACAATCCTACACACTATCTCTGTCTCTCCAGTCCGAAACACTCTCTCTCTCTCTCCAATCCGACACACTCCTTCTCTCTCTCCAATCCTACACTCTCTCTCCCTCCCTCTCCAATCCAACACACTCTCTCTCCCTCTCCAATCCTACACACTGTCTCACTCCAATCCGACACACTGTCTCTCCCCAACCCGACACACTCTCTCCCTCTCCCTCCAATCCTACACACACTCTCCCTCTCTCTCACCAATCCTACACACACTCTCTCTCTCTCTCTCCAATCCTACACACACACTCTCTCTCTCCAATCCTACACACTCTCTCTCTCCCGCTCCAATCCTACACACACTCTGTCTCTCTCCCTCTCCAATCCTACACACTCTCTCTCCCTCTCCAATCCGACACACTGTCTCTCTCCAATCCGACACATTGTCTCTCTCCAATCCGACACACTGTCTCTCTCTCTGTCCAATCCTATACTCTCTCTCTCTCGATCGAATCCTACACACACTCTCTCTCTCTCCCGAATCCTACACACTCACTCTCTCTCTTTCTCTCCAAACCTACTCACTCTCTCTCTCTCTCCAATCCTACACACTCTCTCTCTCCAATCCGACACACTGTCTCTCTTCAATTCAACACACTCTCTCTCTCTCTCCCCAATCCTACACACTCTCACTCTCTCTCCAAGCCTACACCCTCTCTCTCTCTCCAATCCTACACACTCTCTGTCTCTCTCGCCAGTCCTACACTCTCTCTCTCTCCAATCCTACACACTCACTCTCTCCAATCCTACACACTCTCTGTCTCTCTCGCCAGTCCTGCACACTCTCTCTCTCCAATCCTACACTCTCTCTCTCTCTCCAATCCTACACACTCTCTCTCTCTCCAATCCTACACACTTTCTCTCTCTCTCCAATCCTACACTCTCTCTCTGTCTCTCTCCAATCCTACACACTCTCTCTGTCTCTCTCCAATCCTACACACACACTCTCTCTCTCCAATCCTACACACTCTTTCACTCTCCAATCCTACACTCCCACTTTCTCACTCTCTCCAATCCAACTCTTTCTCTCTCTCTCCAATCCAACCCTCTCTCTCTCTTCAATCCAACACACTATCTCTCTCTCCAGTCCGACACACACACTCTCTCTCTCCAATCCTACACACTCTCTCTCTCTCTCCAATCCTACACACACTCACTCTCTCTCCAATCCTACACACTCTCTCTCTCCAAACCGACACACTGTCTCTCTCCAATCCGACACACTGTCTCTCTCTCTCTCTCCAATCCTACTCTCTCTCTCTCTCGAATCCTACACACTCTCTCTCTCCCGAATCCTTCACATACTCTCTCCCTCTCTCTCCAATCCTACACACACTCTCTCTCTCTCCAATGCTGCACACTCTCTCTCTCTCCAAACCTTCACATTCTCTCTCTCTCTCTCTCTCCAATCCGACACACACTCTCTCTCTCTCCAATCCTACACTCTCTCTCTCTCACTCCAATCCTACACACTCTCTCACTCTCACTCCAATCCTGCACACACTGTCTCTCTCTCACCAATCCTACACACTCTCTCTCTCTCCAATCCTACACACTCTCCCTCTCTCCAATCCTACACACGCTCTCCCTCTCCGATCATACGCACTCTCTCTCTCTTTCTCCAATCCTACACACTCTCTCTCTCTCCAATCCTACACTCACTCTCTCTCCATTCCTACACTCACTCTCTCTCTCCAATCCTACACACTCACTCTCTCTCTCATTTCCTACACTCACTCTCTCTCTCCATTCCTACACTCACTCTCTCTCTCTCTTCCTCCAATTGTATACACACACCGTCTCTCTCTCTAATCCTACTTTCTCTCTCTCTCCAATCCTACACACACTCTCTCTTTCTCCAATCCTACACTCTCTCTCTCCCTCCAATCCTACGCACTCACTCTCTCTCCAATCCTACACACTCTCTCTCTCCCTCCAATCCTGTACACACACATTCTCTCTCTCTCTAATCCTAATTACTAACTCTCTCTCTCCAAACGTACACACTCACTCTCCTTCTCCATTCCTACACACTCTCTCTTTCTCCAATCCTACACTCTCTCTCTCCCTCCAATCCTAGGCACTCACTCTCTCTCCAATCCTACACACTCTCTCTCTCCCTCCAATCCTGTACACACACATTCTCTCTCTCTCTAATCCTAATTACTAACTCTCTCTCTCCAATCCTACACACTCACTCTCTTTCCAATCCTACACACTCTCTCTCTCCAATCGTACACACTCTCTCTCTCTCCAATTCTACACACTCTCTCTCCCTTTCTCCAATCCTACACACTCACTCTCCTTCTCCATTCCTACACACTCTCTCTCTACAATCCTACACACTCACTCTCTTTCCAATACTACACACTCTCTCTCTCCAATCGTACACACTCTCTCTCTCGCCAATCCTACACACTCTCTCTCTCCAATCGTACACACTCTCTTTCCCTCTCTCCAATCCTACACACACTCTCTCTCTCCAATCCTACACACTCTCTCTCACTCCCTCCAATCCTATACACACTGTGTGTCTCTCTCTCTCTCTAATCCGACTTACTCACTCTCCCTCTCCAATCCTACACACTCTCTCTCCCTCTCCAGTCCTACACACACTCTCTCTCTCCATTCCTACACACTCTCTCTCTCCACTCCTACACACTCTCTCTGTCTCTCCAATCCTACACACTCTCTCTCTCTCCCTCTCCAATCCTACACACTCTCTCTCTCTCTCCAATCCTACACACACTCTCTCTCTCTCCCTCTCCAATCCTACACACTCCCTCTTTGCAATCCAACACACACACTCTCTCTCTCCAATCCTACACGCACTCTCTCTCTCTCTCCCACCAATCCTATACACACTCTGTCTCTCCCTCTAATCCTACTTACTCCCTCTCTCTCTCCAATCCTGCACACACTCTCTCTCTACAATCCTACACAGTCTCTCTGTCTCTCCAATCCTACACACACGCTCTCTCTCTCGAATCCTACACACACTCTCTCTCTCCAATCCGATGCACCCTCTCTCTCTCTCCAATCTGACACACTCTCTCTCTCCAATCCGATACTCTCTCTCTCTCTCCAATCCGACACACACTCTCTCTCTCGAATCCTACACACTCTCTCTCTCTCCAATCCGACACACACTCTCTCTCTCTCGAATCCTACACACTCTCTCTCTCTCCCGAATCCTACAGACTCTCTCTATGTCTCTCCAATCCTACACACTCTCTCTCTCTCTCCAATCCTACACACACTCTCTCTCTCACCAATCCTACACACACTCTCTCTCTCCAATCCTACACACTATCTCTCTCTCTCCAATCCGACACACAGTCTCTCTCCAATCCGATACACTGTCTCTCTCCCGAATCCTACAGACTCTCTCTCTCTCTCTCTCTCCAATCCTACACACTCTCGCTATCTCTCTCCAATCCTAAACACACTCTCTCTATCTCTCTCCAATCGTACACACTCTCTTTCTCTCTCCCGAATCCTACACTCTCTCTCTCTCTCTCCAATCGTACACAATCTCTCTCTCCAATCCTACACACTCTCTCTCTCACTCCAATCCTACACACTCTCTCCCTCCAATCCGACACACTGTCCCTCTCCAATCCGACACACTGTCTCTCTCTCTCTCTCCAATCCTGCACTATCTCTCTCTCTCTCTCTCTCCAATCCTTCACACACTCTCTCTCTCTCCAATTCTACACACTCTCTCTCCCTTCAATCCAACACACAGTCTCTCTCTCTCCCCAATCCTACACTCTCTCTGTCTCTCTCCAATGCTACACACACTCTCTCTCTCCAATTGAACACACACACTCTCTCTCTCCAATGCTACACACTCTCTCTCTCTCACCAATGCTACACACTCTCTCTCTCCAATCCGACACACACTCTCTCTCTCTCCAACCCTACACACACTCTCTCTCTCTCACCAATGCTACACACTCTCTCTCTCCAATCCGACACACACTCTCTCTCTCTCCAACCCTACACACACTCTCTCTCTCTCCAATCCGACACACACTATCTTTCTCTCTCCAATCCGACACACTCTCTCTCTCCAATCCGACACACTGTCTCTCTCTCTCCCCAATCCTACACACACTCTCTCTCTCTCTCCAATACTACACACTCTCTCTCTCCCCAATCCTACACACACTCTCTCTCTCTCTCCAATACTACACACTCTCTCTCTCCCCAATCCTACACACACTCTCTCTCTCTCCAATCCTACACACTCTCTCTCTGTCTCTCGCCAATCCTACACACACTCTCTCTCTCCAATCCTACACACTCTCTCTCTCTCTCCAATACTACACACTCTCTCTCTCTCCAATCCTACACACTCTCTCTCTCCCCAAATCTACACTCTCTCTCTGTCTCTCTCCAATCCTACACCCTCTCTCTGTCTCTCTCCAATCCGACACACTGTCTCTCTCTCTCCCCAATCCTACACACACTCTCTCTCTCTCCAAGCCTACACACACTCTCTCTCTCCAATCCTACACACTCTCTCTCTCTCTCTCGCCAATCCGACACACACTCTCTCTCTCCAATCCTACACACTCTCTCTCTCCAATCCTACACACTCTCTCTCTCTCTCCAATGCTACACACACTCTCTCTCTCCAATTGAACACACACACTCTCTCTCTCCAATGCTACACACTCTCTCTCTCTCACCAATGCTACACACTCTCTCTCTCTCCAATCCGACACACACTATCTTTCTCTCTCCAATCCGACACACTCTCTCTCTCCAATCCGACACACTCTCTCTCTCTCCAATCCTACACACTCTCTCTCCAATGCTACACACTCTCTCTCTCTCTCCAATTGAACACACACACTCTCTCTCTCCAATGCTACACACTCTCTCTCTCACCAATGCTACACACTCTCTCTCTCTCCAATCCGACATACACTATCTTTCTCTCTCCAATCCGACACACTCTCTCTCTCCAATCCGACACACTCTCTCTCTCTCCAATCCTACACACTCTCTCTCCAATCCTACACACTCTCTCTCTCCTATCCTACACACACTCTCTCTCTCCAATCCTACACTCACTCGCTCTCCCTCTCCAATCCGACACACTGTCTCTCTCCAATCCGACACACTGTCTCTCTCTCTCCCCAATCCTACACACACTCTCTCTCTCTCCAAGCCTACACACACTCTCTCTCTCCAATCCTACATTCTCTCTCTCTCTCTCCAATCCGACACACACTCTCTCTCTCCAATCCTACACACTCTCTCTCTCTCTCCCCAAATCTACACTCTCTCTCTGTCTCTCTCCAATCCTACACACACTCTCTCTCTCTCTCTCTCCAATCCTAAACACTCTCTCTGTCTCTCTCCAATCCTACACACACTCTCTCTCTCTGTCCAACCCTACACACACTCTCTCTCTCTCCAATCCTGCACACTCTTTCACTCTCCAATCCTACACTCCCACTTTCTCTCTCTCTCCAATCCAACTCTCTCTCTCTCCAATCCAACTCTTTCTCTCTCTCTCCAATCCTACACTCTCCCTCTCTCTCTCCAATCCTGCACACTCTCCCTCCCTCTCCAATCCTACTCACTCTCTCTCCCTCTCCAATCCTACACACTCTCTCTCTCTCTCCAATCCTACACACAGACTCTCTCTCCCTCCAATCCTACACACTCTCTCTCCCCAATCCAACACTTTCTCTCTCTCGCCAATCCTTCTCTCTCGCTCTCTCTCTCTCTCCAATCCTACACACTTTCTCTCCATCTCCATTCCTACACACTCTCTCTCCCTCTCCAATCCTACACACTGTCTCTCTCCAATCCGACACACTGTCTCTCTCTCTCCCCAATCCTAAACACACACTCTCTCTCTCTCCAATCCTACACACTCTCTCTCTCCAATCCTACACACTCTCTCTCTCCAATCCTACACACTCTCTCTCTGTCTCCAATCCTACACTCTCTGTCTCTCTAATCCGACACACTGTCTCTCTCTCTCTCCAATTCGACTCTCTCTCTCTATATCTCTCCAAACCTACACACTCTCTCTCTCTCTCTCTCCAATCCTACACACTCTCTCTCTCTCTCCAATCCTACACTCTCTCTCTCTCTAATCCGACACACAGTCTCTCTCTCTCCAATCCGACACTCTCTCTCTCTGTCTCCAATCCTACACACACACTCTCTCTCTCTCTCCAATCCTACACACACACACTCTCTCTCTCTCTCCAATCCTACACACTCTCTCCCACTCCAATCCTACACACTCTCTCTCTTCAATCCTACACACTGTCTCTCTCCAATCCTACACTCTCTCTCTCTCCAAACCTACACACTCTCTCTCTCCAATCGTACACACTCTCTCTGTCTCCAATCGTACACACTCTCTCTCTCCAATCCTACACACACTCTCTCCAATCCTACACACTCCCTCTTTCTCCAATCCTACACACTCTCTCTCTCTCTCCAATCCTACACTCACTCTCTCTCTCCAATCCTACACTCACTCTCTCTCTCCCTCCAATCCTATACACACTCTGCCTCTCTCTCTCTAATCCTACTTACTCACTCTCCCTCTCCAATCCTACACACACTCTCTCTTCAATCCTACACACTCTCTCTTTTCAATCCTACACACTCTCTCTCTCTCTCCAATCCTACACACTCTCTCTCCAATCCTACACTCTCTCTCTCTATACCTGCACACTCTCTCTCTGCAATCGTACACACTCTCTCTCTGTCTCCAATCGTACACTCTCTCTCTCTCCAATCCTACACTCACTCTCTCACTCCCTCCAATCCTATACACACTCTGCCTCTCTCTCTCTAATCCTACTTACTCACTCTCCTTCTCCAATCCTACACACTCTCTCTACCTCTCCAATCCACACACTCTTTCTCTACAATCCTACACACTCTCTCTGTCTCTCCAGTCCGAAACACTCTCTCTCTCTCTCCAATCCGACACACTCCTTCTCTCTCTCCAATCCTACACTCTCTCTCCCTCCCTCTCCAATCCAACACACTCTCTCTCCCTCTCCAATCCTACACACTGTCTCACTCCAATCCGACACACTGTCTCTCCCCAACCCGACACACTCTCTCCCTCTCCCTCCAATCCTACACACACTCTCCCTCTCTCTCACCAATCCTACACACACTCTCTCTCTCTCTCTCTCCAATCCTACACACACACTCTCTCTCTCCAATCCTACACACTCTCTCTCTCCCGCTCCAATCCTACACACACTCTGTCTCTCTCCCTCTCCAATCCTACACACTCTCTCTCCCTCTCCAATCCGACACACTGTCTCTCTCCAATCCGACACATTGTCTCTCTCCAATCCGACACACTGTCTCTCTCTCTGTCCAATCCTATACTCTCTCTCTCTCGATCGAATCCTACACACACTCTCTCTCTCTCCCGAATCCTACACACTCACTCTCTCTCTTTCTCTCCAAACCTACTCACTCTCTCTCTCTCTCCAATCCTACACACTCTCTCTCTCCAATCCGACACACTGTCTCTCTTCAATTCAACACACTCTCTCTCTCTCCCCAATCCTACACACTCTCACTCTCTCTCCAAGCCTACACCCTCTCTCTCTCTCCAATCCTACACACTCTCTGTCTCTCTCGCCAGTCCTACACTCTCTCTCTCTCCAATCCTACACACTCACTCTCTCCAATCCTACACACTCTCTGTCTCTCTCGCCAGTCCTGCACACTCTCTCTCTCCAATCCTACACTCTCTCTCTCTCTCCAATCCTACACACTCTCTCTCTCTCCAATCCTACACGCACTCTCTCTCTCTCCAATCCTAAACTCTCTCTCTGTCTCTCTCCAATCCTACACACTCTCTCTGTCTCTCTCCAATCCTACACACACACTCTCTCTCTCCAATCCTACACACTCTTTCACTCTCCAATCCTACACTCCCACTTTCTCACTCTCTCCAATCCAACTCTTTCTCTCTCTCTCCAATCCAACCCTCTCTCTCTCTTCAATCCAACACACTATCTCTCTCTCCAGTCCGACACACACACTCTCTCTCTCCAATCCTTCACACTCTCTCTCTCTCTCCAATCCTACACACACTCACTCTCTCTCCAATCCTACACACTCTCTCTCTCCAAACCGACACACTGTCTCTCTCCAATCCGACACACTGTCTCTCTCTCTCTCTCCAATCCTACTCTCTCTCTCTCTCGAATCCTACACACTCTCTCTCTCCCGAATCCTTCACACACTCTCTCCCTCTCTCTCCAATCCTACACACACTCTCTCTCTCTCCAATGCTGCACACTCTCTCTCTCTCCAAACCTTCACATTCTCTCTCTCTCTCTCTCTCTCCAATCCGACACACACACTCTCTCTCTCTCCAATCCTACACTCTCTCTCTCTCACTCCAATCCTACACACTCTCTCACTCTCACTCCAATCCTGCACACACTGTCTCTCTCTCACCAATCCTACACACTCTCTCTCTCTCCAATCCTACACACTCTCCCTCTCTCCAATCCTACACACGCTCTCCCTCTCCGATCATACGCACTCTCTCTCTCTTTCTCCAATCCTACACACTCTCTCTCTCTCCAATCCTACACTCACTCTCTCTCCATTCCTACACTCACTCTCTCTCTCCAATCCTACACACTCACTCTCTCTCTCATTTCCTACACTCACTCTCTCTCTCCATTCCTACACTGACTCTCTCTCTCCCATCCTACACTCACTCTCTCTCTCCAATCCTACACACTCACTCTCTCTCTCATTTCCTACACTCACTCTCTCTCTCCATTCCTACACTCACTCTCTCTCTCTCTTCCTCCAATTGTATACACACACCGTCTCTCTCTCTAATCCTACTTTCTCTCTCTCTCCAATCCTACACACACTCTCTCTTTCTCCAATCCTACACTCTCTCTCTCCCTCCAATCCTACGCACTCACTCTCTCTCCAATCCTACACACTCTCTCTCTCCCTCCAATCCTGTACACACACATTCTCTCTCTCTCTAATCCTAATTACTAACTCTCTCTCTCCAAACGTACACACTCACTCTCCTTCTCCATTCCTACACACTCTCTCTTTCTCCAATCCTACACTCTCTCTCTCCCTCCAATCCTACGCACTCACTCTCTCTCCAATCCTACACACTCTCTCTCCCTACAATCCTGTACACACACATTCTCTCTCTCTCTAATCCTAATTACTAACTCTCTCTCTCCAATCCTACACACTCACTCTCTTTCCAATCCTACACACTCTCTCTCTCCAATCGTACACACTCTCTCTCTCTCCAATCGTACACACTCTCTCTCCCTCTCTCCAATCTTACACACACACTCTCTCTCCAATCCTACACACTCTCTCTCTCTCCAATCGTACACACTCTCTCTCTCTCTCTCGCCAATCCTACACACTCTCTCTCTCCAATCGTACACACTCTCTCTCCCTCTCTCCAATCCTACACACACTCTCTCTCTCCAATCCTACACACTCTCTCTCACTCCCTCCAATCCGATACACACTGTGTGTCTCTCTCTCTCTCTAATCCGACTTACTCACTCTCCCTCTCCAATCCTACACACTCTCTCTCCCTCTCCAGTCCTACACACACTCTCTCTCTCCATTCCTACACACTCTCTCTCTCCACTCCTACACACTCTCTCTGTCTCTCCAATCCTACACACTCTCTCTCTCTCCCTCTCCAATCCTACACAGTCTCTCTCTCTCCAATCCTACACGCACTCTCTCTCTCTCTCCCACCAATCCTATACACACTCTGTCTCTCCCTCTAATCCTACTTACTCCCTCTCTCTCTCCAATCCTGCACACACTCTCTCTCTACAATCCTACACAGTCTCTCTGTCTCTCCAATACTACACATACGCTCTCTCTCTCGAATCCTACACACACTCTCTCTCTCCAATCCGATGCACCCTCTCTCTCTCTCCAATCTGACACACTCTCTCTCTCCAATCCGATACTCTCTCTCTCTCTCCAATCCGACACACACTCTCTCTCTCTCGAATCCTACACACTCTCTCTCTCTCCAATCCGACACACTCTCTCTCTCTCTCCAATCCTACACACACTCTCTCTCTCACCAATCCTACACACACTCTCTCTCTCCAATCCTACACACTATCTCTCTCTCTCCAATCCGACACACAGTCTCTCTCCAATCCGATACACTGTCTCTCTCTCCCGAATCCTACAGACTCTCTCTCTCTCTCTCCAATCCTACACACTCTCTCTATCTCTCTCCAATCCCACACACACTCTCTCTATCTCTCTCCAATCGTACACACTCTCTTTCTCTCTCCCGAATCCTACACTCTCTCTCTCTCTCTCCAATCTTACACACTCTCTCTCTCTCCAATCCTACACAATCTCTCTCTCCAATCCTACACACTCTCTCTCTCACTCCAATCCTACACACTCTCTCCCTCCAATCCGACACACTGTCTCTCTCTCTCTCTCCAATCCTGCACTATCTCTCTCTCTCTCTCTCCCGAATCCTTCACACGCTCTCTCTCTCTACAATCCTTCACACACTCTCTCTCTCTCCAATTCTACACACTCTCTCTCCCTTCAATCCAACACACAGTCTCTCTCTCTCCCCAATCCTACACTCTCTCTGTCTCTCTCCAATGCTACACACTCTCTCTCTCTCCAATTGAACACACACACTCTCTCTCTCCAATGCTACACTCTCTCTCTCTCACCAATGCTACACACTCTCTCTCTCTCCTATCCTACACACACTCTCTCTCTCCAAACCTACACTCACTCGCTCTCCCTCTCCAATCCGACACACTGTCTCTCTCCAATCCGACACACTGTCTCTCTCTCTCCCCAATCCTACACACACACTCTCTCTCCAATCCTACACACTCTCTCTCTCTCTCTCGCCAATCCTACACACACTCTCTCTCTCCAATCCTACACACTCTCTCTCTCTCTCCAATACTACACACTCTCTCTCTCTCCAATCCTACACACTCTCTCTCTCTCCCCAAATCTACACTCTCTCTCTGTCTCTCTCCAATCCTACACCCTCTCTCTCTCTCTCTCCAATCCTACACACACACTCTCTCTCTCCAATCCGACACACACTCTCTCTCTCTCCCCAATCCTACACACACACTCTCTCTCTCCAAGCCTACACACACTCTCTCTCTCCAATCCTACACTCTCTCTCTCTCTCTCGCCAATCCTACACACACTCTCTCTCTCCAATCCTACACACTCTCTCTCTCTCTCTCCAATCCTACACACACACTCTCTCTCTCTCCAATCCTACACACTCTCTCTCCCCAATCCAACACTTTTGCTCTCTCTCGCTCTCTCTCTCTCTCCAATCCTACACACACACTCTCTCTCTCTCCAATCCTACACACACTCTCTCTCTCCAATCCTACACACTCTCTCTCCCTCTCCAATCCTACACACTCTCTCTCCCTCACCAATCCGACACACTGTCTCTCTCCAATCCGGCACACTGTCTCTCTCTCTCCCCAATCCTAAACACACACACTCTCTCTCTCCAATCCTACACACACTCTCTCTCTCTCCAATCCTACACACACACACTCTCTCTCTCCAATCCTACACTCTCTCTCTCTCTCTAATCCGACACACTGTCTCTCTCTCTCTCCAATTCGACACTCTCTCTCTATATCTCGCCAAACCTACACACTCTCTCTCTCTCCAATCCTACACACTCTCTCTCCCACTCCAATCCTACACACTCTCTCTCCCACTCCAATCCTACACACTCTCTCTCCAACTCCAATCCTACACACTCTGTCTCTCCAATCCGACACACAGTCTCTCTCTCTCCAATCCGACACTCTCTCTCTCTGTCTCCAATCCTACACACACTCTCTCTCTCTCTCTCCAATCCTACACACTCTCTCTCTCTCTCTCTCTCTCTCCAATCCTACACACTCTCTCTCTCTCTCCAATCCTACACACTCTCTCTCCCTTTCCAATCCTACACACTCTCTCTCTCTCTAATTCTACACACTCACTCTCTCTCTCCAATCCTACACACTCTCTCCCACTCCAATCCTACACACTCTCTCTCCCACTCCAAACCTACACACTCTCTCTCTCCAATCGTACACACTCTCCAATCGTACACACTCTCTCACTCCAATCCTACACACACTCTCTCTCTCCAATCCTACACACTCCCTCTTTCTCCAATCCTACACACTCTCTCTTTCTCCAATCCTACACACTCTCTCTCTCCAATCCTACACTCACTCTCTCTCTCACTCCAATCCTATACACACTCTGCCTCTCTCTCTCTAATCCTACTTACTCACTCTCCCTCTCCAATCCTACACACTCTCTCTCTTCAATCCTACACACTCTCTCTCTCTCTCCTATCCTACCCACACTCTCTCCAATCCTACACTCTCTCTCTCCATACCTGCACACTCTCTCTCTCTGCAATCGTACACACTCTCTCTCTGTCTCCAATCGTACACTCTCTGTCGCTCCAATCCTACACACACTCTCTCTCTCCAATCCTACACTCACTCTCTCACTCCCTCCGATCCTATACACACTCTGCCTCTCTCTCTCTAATCCTACTTACTCACTCTCCTTCTCCAATCCTACACACTCTCTCTACCTCTCCAATCCACACACTCTTTTTCTACAATCCTACACACTCTCTCTGTCTCTCCAGTCCGAAACACTCTCTCTCTCTCTCCAATCCGACACACTCCTTCTCTCTCTCCAATCCTACAGTCCCTCTCCTTCCCTCTCCAATCCAACACACTCTCTCTCCCTCTCCAATCCTACACACTGTCTCACTCCAATCCGACACACTGTCTCTCCCCAATCCGACACACTCTCTCCCTCTCCCTCCAATCCTACACACAATCTCTCTCTCTCTCTTACCAATCCTACACACTCTCTCTCTCTCTCTCTCCAATCCTACACACACACACTCTGTCTCTCTCACCAATCCTACACACACTCTCTCTCTCTCTCTCCAATCCTACACACACACTCTCTCTCTCCAATCCTACACACACACTCTCTCTCTCCAATCCTACACACTCTCTCTCTCCCGCTCCAATCCTACACACTGTCTCTCTCCAATCCGACACACTGTCTCTCTCCAATCCGACACATTGTCTCTCTCCAATCCGACACACTGTCTCTCTCTCTCTCCAATCCTATACTCTCTCTCTCTCGATCAAATCCTACACACTCTCTCTCTCTCCCGAATCCTACACACTCACTCTCTCTCTCCCGCTCCAATCCTACACACACTCTGTCTCTCTCCCTCTCCAATCCTACACACTGTCTCTCACCAATCCGACACACTCTCTCTCTCCAATCCGAAACACTGTCTCTCTTCAATTCAACACACTCTCTCTCTCTCTCCCCAATCCTACACACACTCTCTCTCTCTCCAAGCCTACACCCTCTCTCTCTCTGCAATCCTACACACTCTCTGTCTCTCTCGCCAGTCCTACACCCTCTCTCTCTCTCCAATCCTACACACTCTCTGTCTCTCTCGCCAGTCCTGCACACTCTCTCTCTCTTCAATCCTATACACTCTCTCTCTCTCCAATCCTACACACTCTCTCTCTCTCCAATCCTACACACACTCTCTCTCTCCAATCCTACACTCTCTCTCTCTCCAATCCGACACACTGTCTCTCTTCAATTCAACACACTCTCTCTCTCTCTCTCCCCAATCCTACACACACTCTCTCTCTCTCCAAGCCGACACCCTCTCTCTCTCTCCAATCCTACACACTCTCTGTCTCTCTCGCCAGTCCTACACTCTCTCCCTCTCCAATCCTACACACTCACTCTCTCCAATCCTACACACTCTCTGTCTCTCTCGCCAGTCCTGCACACTCTCTCTCTCTTCAATCCTATACACTCTCTCTCTCTCTCCAATCCTACACACACTCTCTCTCTCCAATCCTACACACTCTCTCTCTCTCCAATCCTACACTCTCTCTCTGTCTCTCTCCAATCCTACACACACTCTCTCTCTCTCCAATCCTACACACACTCTCTCTCTCTCCAATCCTACACACTCTTTCACTTTCCAATCCTACACTCCCACTTTCTCACTCTCTCCAATCCAACTCTTTCTCTCTCTCTCCAATCCAACCCTCTCTCTCTCTGCAATCCAACACACTATCTCTCTCTCCAGTCCCACACACACACTCTCTCTCTCCAATCCCACACTCTCTCTCTCTCTCCCATCCTACACACACTCTCTCTCTCTCCAATCCTACACACACTCTCTCTCCAAACCGACACACTGTCTCTCTCAAATCCGACACACTGTCTCTCTCTCTCTCCAATCCTACTCTCTCTCTCTCGAATCCTACACACTCTCTCTCTCCCGAATCCTTCACACACTCTCTCCCTCTCTCTCCAATCCTACACACTCTCTCTCTCCCGCTCCAATCCTACACACACTCTGACTCTCTCTCTCTCCAATCCGACACACTCTCTCTCTCCAATCCGACACACTGTCTCTCTCTCTCTCCAATCCTATACTCTCTCTCTCTCGATAGAATCCTACACACTCTCTCTCTCTCCCGAATCCTACACACTCACTCTCTCTCTTTCTCTCCAAACCTACTCACTCTCTCTCTCTCTCCAATCCTACACACTCTCTCTCTCCAATCCGACACACTGTCTCTCTTCAATTCAACACACTCTCTCTCTCTCTCCCCAATCCTACACACACTCTCTCTCTCTCCAAGCCTACACCCTCTCTCTCTCTCCAATCCTACACACTCTCGTTCTCTCTCGCCAGTCCTACACTCTCTCTCTCTCCAATCCTACACACTCACTCTCTCCAATCCTACACACTCTCTGTCTCTCTCGCCAGTCCTGCACACTCTCTCTCTCTCTCCAATCCTACACACTCTCTCTCTCTCCAATCCTACACTCTCTCTCTGTCTCTCTCCAATCATACACACACTCTCTCTCTCTCCAATCCTACACACACTCTCTCTCTCTCCAATCCTACACACTCTTTCACTCTCCAATCCTACACTCCCACTTTCTCACTCTCTCCAATCCAACTCTTTCTCTCTCTCTCCAATCCAACCCTCTCTCTCTCTCCAATCCAACACACTATCTCTCTCTCCAGTCCCACACACACGCTCTCTCTCTCCAATCCTACACACTCTCTCTCTCTCCAATCCTACACACACTCTCTCTCTCCCGAATCCTACACACTCACTCTCTCTCTTTCTCTCCAAACCTACTCACTCTCTCTCTCTCTCCAATCCTACACACCCTCTCTCTCCAAACCGACACACTGTCTCTCTCCAATCCGACACACTGTCTCTCTCTCTCTCCAATCCTACTCTCTCTCTCTCTCGAATCCTACACACTCTCTCTCTCCCGAATCCTTCACACACTCTCTCCCTCTCTCTCCAATCCTACACACTCTCTCTCTCTCTCCAATTCTACACACTGTCTCTCTCCAATCCGACACACTGTCATCTCTCTCCCCAATCCTACACACTCTCTCTCTCTCTCCAATGCTGCACACTCTCTCTCTCTCTCCAAACCTTCACATTCTCTCTCTCTCTCTCTCTCCAATCCGACACATACTCTCTCGCTCTCCAATCCTACACTCTCTCTCTCTCTCTCTCCAATCCTACACACTCTCTCACTCTCACTCCAATCCTGCACACACTGTCTCTCTCTCACCAATCCTACACACTCTCTCTCTCTCCAATCCGACACACTGTCTCTCTCTCTCTCCCCAATCCGACACACTTTCTCTCTCTCTCCCCAATCCTACACATTCTCACTCTCTCTCCAAGCCTACACCCTCTCTCTCTCTCCAATCCTACACACTCTCTGTCTCTCTCGCCAGTCCTACACTCTCTCTCTCTCTCTAATCCTACACACTCACTCTCTCCAATCCTACACACTCTCTGTCTCTCTCGCCAGTCCTGCACACTCTCTCTCTCTCCAATCCGACACACTGTCTCTCTCTCTCCCCAATCCTACACACACTCTCTCTCTCCAATCCTACACACACTCTCTCTCTCCAATCCTACACACTCTCTCTCTCTCTCTCCAATCCTACACATTCTCCCTCTCTCCAATCCTACACACGCTCTCCCTCTCCGATCCTACGCACTCTCTCTCTCTCTCCAATCCTACACACTCACTCTCTCTCTCAAATCCTACACTCACTCTCTCTCTCCAATCCTACACACTCACTCTCTCTCTCATTTCCTACACTCACTCTCTCTCTCCATTCCTACACTCACTCTCTCTCTCTCTTCCTCCAATTGTATACACACACTGTCTCTCTCTCTAATCCTACTTTCTCTCTCTCTCCAATCCTACACACACTCTCTCTCTCCAATCCTACACTCTCTCTCTCCCACCAATCCTACGCACTCACTCTCTCTCCAATCCGACACACTCTCTCTGTCTCTCCAATCTTACACTCTCTCTCTCTCTCCAATCCTACACAATCTCTCTCTCCAATCCTACACACTCTCTCTCTCTCTCCAATCCTACACACTCTCTCCCTCCAATCCGACACACTGTCTCTCTCCAATCCGACACACTGTCTCTCTCTCTCTCCAATCCTGCACTATCTCTCTCTCTCTCTCTCCCGAATCCTTCACACGCTCTCTCTCTCTCTCTCCAATCCTACACACACTCTCTCTCTCTCCAAGTCTACACACTCTCTCTCCCTTCAATCCAACACACAGTCTCTCTCTCTCCCCAATCCGACACACACATTCTCTCTCTCCAATGCTACACACTCTCTCTCTCCAATTCTACTCTCTCTCTCTCTCTCCAATGCTACACACTCTCTCTCTCTCTCCAATTGAACACACACACACTCTCTCTCTCCAATGCTACACACTCTCTCTCTCTCACCAATGCTACACACTCTCTCTCTCTCCAATCCGTCACACACTATCTTTCTCTCTCCAATCCTACACACTCTATCTCTCTCCAATCCGACACACTCTCCCTCTCCAATCCGACACACTCTCTCTCTCCAATCCTACACACTCTCTCTCCAATCCTACACACTCTCTCTCTCCTATCCTACACACACTCTCTCTCTCCAAACCTACACTCACTCTCTCTCTCTCCCCAATCCGACACACTCTCTCTCTCTCTCCAAGCCTACACACACACTCTCTCTCCAATCCTACACACTCTCTCTCTCTCTCGCCAATCCTACACACACTCTCTCTCTCCAATCCTACACTCTCTCTCTCTCCAATCCTACACAATCTCTCTCTCTCCAATCCTACACACACTCTCTCTCTCCCCAAATCTACACTCTCTCTCTGTCTCTCTCCAATCCTACACCCTCTCTCTGTCTCTCTCCAATCCTACACACTCTCTCTCTCTCTCCAATCCTACACACACTCTCTCTCTCTCTCCAACCCGACACACACTCTCTCTCTCTCCAATCCTACACACTCTTTCACTCTCCAATCCTACACTCCCACTTTCTCTCTCTCTCCAATCCAACTCTCTCTCTCTCTCCAATCCAACTCTTTCTCTCTCTCTCCAATCCTACACTCTCCCTCTCTCTCTCCAATCCTGCACACTCTCCCTCCCTCTCCAATCCTACTCCGTCTCTCTCCCTCTCCAATCCTACACACTCTCTCTCTCTCCAATCCTACACACACACTCTCTCTCTCTCCAATCCTACACACTCTCTCTCCCCAATCCAACACTTTCTCTCTCTCGCCAATCCTTCTCTCTCGCTCTCTCTCTCTCTCCAATCCTACACACACACTCTCTCTCCAATCCTACACACTCTCTCTCCCTCACCAATCCGACACACTGTCTCTCTCGAATCCGACACACTGTCTCTCTCGAATCCGACACACTGTGTCTCTCTCTCCCCAATCCTAAACACACCCTCTCTCCCTCTCCAATCCTACACACTCTCTCTCCCTCACCAATCCGACACACTGTCTCTCTCGAATCCGACACACTGTCTCTCTCTCTCCCCAATCCTAAACACACACTCTCTCTCTCTCCAATCCTACACACTCTCTCTCTCTCTCCGATCCTACACTCTCTCTCTCTCTCTCTCTCCAATCCTACACTCTCTCTCTCTCTCTAATCCGACACACTGTCTCTCTCTCTCTCCAATTCGACACTCTCTCTCTATATCTCTCCAAACCTACACACTCTCTCTCTCTCCAATCCTACACACTCTCTCTCCCACTCCAATCCTACACACTCTCTCTCCCACTCCAATCCTACACACTCTGTCACTCCAATCCGACACACAGTCTCTCTCTCTCCAATCCGACACTCTCTCTCTCTGTCTCCAATCCTACACACTCTCTCTCTCTCTCTCTCAAATCCTACACACACTCTCTCTCTCTCTCTCCAATCCTACACACTCTCTCTCTCTCCAATCCTACACACTCTCTCTCCCTTTCCAATTCTACACACTCTCTCTCTCTCCAATTCTACACACTCACTCTCTCTCTCTCTCCAATCCTACACACTCTCTCCCTCTCCAATCCTACACACTCTCTCTCTTCAATCCTACACACTGTCTCTCTCTCTCCAATCCTACACTCTCTCTCTCTCCAATCCTACACACTCTCTCTCTCCAAACCTACACACTCTCTCTCTCCAATCGTACACACTCTCTCTGTCTCCAATCGTACACACTCTCTCTCTCCAATCCTACACACACTCTCTCTCTCCAATCCTACACACACTCTCTCTCTCTCCAATCCTACACACTCTCTCTCTCTCCAATCCTACACACTCTCTCTTTCTCCAATCCTACACACTCTCTCTTTCTCCAATCCTACACACACTCTCTCTCTCTCCAATCCTACACTCACTCTCTCTCTCCAATCCTACACTCACTCTCTCACTCCCTCCGATCCTATACACATTCTGCCTCTCTCTCTCTAATCCTACTTACTCACTCTCCTTCTCCAATCCTACACACTCTCTCTACCTCTCCAATCCACACACTCTTTCTCTACAATCCTACACACTCTCCCTGTCTCTCCAGTCCGAAACACTCTCTCTCTCTCTCTCCAATCCGACACACTCCTTCTCTCTCTCCAATCCTACACTCTCTCTCCCTCCCTCTCCAATCCAACACACTCTCTCTCCCTCTCCAATCCTCCACACTGTCTCACTCCAATCCGACACACTGTCTCTCCCCAATCCGACACACTCTCTCCCTCTCCCTCCAATCCTACACACACTCTCTCTCACCAATCCTACACACACTCTCTCTCTCTCTCTCCAATCCTACACACACACTCTCTCTCTCCAATCCTACACACTCTCTCTCTCCCGCTCCAATCCTACACACACTCTGTCTCTCCCTCTCCAATCCTACACACTCTCTCTCCCTCTGCAATCCGACACACTGTCTCTCTCTCTCCAATCCTACACACTCTCTCTGTCCAATCCGACACATTGTCTCTCTCCAATCCGACACACTGTCTCTCTCCAATCCGACACATTGTCTCTCTCCAATCCTACACTCTCTCTCTCTCTCTCTCCAATCCTACACATTCTCCCTCTCTCCAATCCTACACACGCTCTCCCTCTCCGATCCTACGCACTCTCTCTCTCTCTCCAATCCTACACACTCACTCTCTCTCTCAAATCCTACACTCACTCTCTCTCTCCAATCCTACACACTCACTCTCTCTCTCATTTCCTACACTCACTCTCTCTCTCCATTCCTACACTCACTCTCTCTCTCTCTTCCTCCAATTGTATACACACACTGTCTCTCTCTCTAATCCTACATTCTCTCTCTCTCCAATCCTACACACACTCTCTCTCTGCAATCCTACACTCTCTCTCTCCCACCAATCCTACGCACTCACTCTCTCTCCAATCCTACACACTCTCTCTGTCTCTCCAATCTTACACACTCTCTCTCTCTCCAATCCTACACAATCTCTCTCTCCAATCCTACACACTCTCTCTCTCTCTCCAATCCTACACACTCTCTCCCTGCAATCCGACACACTGTCTCTCTCCAATCCGACACACTGTCTCTCTCTCTCTCTCCAATCCTGCACTATCTCTCTCTCTCTCTCTCCCGAATCCTTCACACGCTCTCTCTCTCTCTCCAATCCTACACACACTCTCTCTCTCTCCAAGTCTACACACTCTCTCTCCTTCAATCCAACACACAGTCTCTCTCTCTCCCCAATCCGACACACACACTCTCTCTCTCCAATGCTACACACTCTCTCTCTCCAATTCTACTCTCTCTCTCTCTCCAATGCTACACACTCTCTCTCTCTCTCCAATTGAACACACACACTCTCTCTCTCCAATGCTACACACTCTCTCTCTCTCACCAATGCTACACACTCTCTCTCTCTCCAATCCGACACACACTATCTTTCTCTCTCCAATCCTACACACTCTATCTCTCTCCAATCCGACACACTCTCCCTCTCCAATCCGACACACTCTCTCTCTCCAATCCTACACACTCTCTCTCCAATCCTACACACTCTCTCTCTCCTATCCTACACACACTCTCTCTCTCCAATCCTACACACTCTCTCTCTCCCTCTCCAAGCCTACACACACACTCTCTCTCCAATCCTACACACTCTCTCTCTCTCTCTCGCCAATCCTACACACACTCTCTCTCTCCAATCCTACACACACTCTCTCTCACCCCAAATCTACACATTGTCTCTCTCCAATCCGACACACTGTCTCTCTCTCTCTCTCCAATCCTATACTCTCTCTCTCGATCGAATCCTACACACTCTCTCTCTCTCTCTCCAGAATCCTACACACTCACTCTCTCTCTTTCTCTCCAAACCTACTCACTCTCTCTCTCTCTCCAATCCTACACACTCTCTCTCTCCAATCCGACACACTGTCTCTCTTCAATTCAACACACTCTCTCTCTCTCTCCCCAATCCTACACATTCTCACTCTCTCTCCAAGCCTACACCCTCTCTCTCTCTCCAATCCTACACACTCTCTGTCTCTCTCGCCAGTCCTACACTCTCTCTCTCTCCAATCCTACACACTCACTCTCTCCAATCCTACACACTCTCTGTCTCTCTCGCCAGTCCTGCACACACTCTCTCTCTCCAATCCTGCACACTCTCTCTCTCTCCAATCCTACACTCTCTCTCTGTCTCTCTCCAATCCTACACACTCTCTCTGTCTCTCACCAATCCTACACACACACTCTCTCTCTCCAATCCTACACACACTCTCTCTCTCTCCAATCCTACACACACTCTCTCTCTCCAATCCTACACACACTCTCTCTCTCTCCAATCCTACACACTCTCTCTCTCTCCAATCCTACACACACTCTCTCTCTCCAATCCTACACACACTCTCTCACTCTCTCTCCAATCCTACACACTCTTTCACTCTCCAATCCTACACTCCCACTTTCTCACTCTCTCCAATCCAACTCTTTCTCTCTCTCTCCAATCCAACTCTCTCTCTCTCTCGAAACCTACACACTCTCTCTCTCCCGAATCCTTCACACACTCTCTCCCTCTCTCTCCAATCCTACACACTCTCTCTCACTCTCCAATTCTACACACTGTCTCTCTCCAATCCGACACACTGTCATCTCTCTCCCCAATCCTACACACTCTCTCTCTCTCCAATGCTGCGCACTCTCTCTCTCTCCAAACCTTCACATTGTCTCTCTCTCTCTCCAATCCGACACACACTCTCTCTCTCCAATCCTACACTCTCTCTCTCTGACTCCAATACTACACACTCTCTCTCTCTCCAATCCGACACACTGTCTCTCTCTCTCTCCCCAATCCTACACACACTCTCTCTCTCCAATCCTACACACTCTCTCTCTCTCCAATCCTACACACTCTCTCTCTCTCTCCAATCCTACACACTCTCCCTCTCTCCAATCCTACACACGCTCTCCCTCTCCGATCCTACGCACTCTCTCTCTCTTTCTCCAATCCTACACACTCTCTCTCTCTCCAATCCTACACAATCACTCTCTCTCTCAAATCCTACACTCACTCTCTCTCTCCATTCCTACACTCACTCTCTCTCTCCAATCCTACACACTCACTCTCTCTCTCATTTCCTACACACACTCTCTCTCTCCATTCCTACACTCACTCTCTCTCTCTCTTCCTCCAATTGTATACACACACTGTCTCTCTCTCTAATCCTACTTTCTCTCTCTCTCTCCAATCCTACACTCTCTCTCTCCCTCCAATCCTACGCACTCACTCTCTCTCCAATCCTACACACTCTCTCTCTCCCTCCAATCCTGTACACACACATTCTCTCTCTCTCTAATCCTAATTACTAACTCTCTCTCTCCAATCCTACACACTCACTCTCCTTCTCCATTCCTACACACTCTCTCTCTACAATCCTACACACACTCTCTCTCTCCCTCCAATCCTGTACACACACATTCTCTCTCTCTCTAATCCTAATTACTAACTCTCTCTCTACAATCCTACACACTCTCTCTCTCTCCAATCCTACACACTCTCTCTCTCCAATCGTACACACTCTCTCTCTCCAATCGTACACACTCTCTCTCCCTCTCTCCAAACCTACACACTCACTCTCCTTCTCCATTCCTACACACTCTCTCTCTCCAATCCTACACACTCTCTCCCTCTCCAATCCTACACACTCTCTCTCTTCAATCCTACACACTGTCTCTCTCTCTCCAATCCTACACTCTCTCTCTCTCCAATCCTACACACTCTCTCTCTCCAAACCTACACACTCTCTCTCTCCAATCGTACACACTCTCTCTCTCCAATCATACACACTCTCTCTCCCTCTCTCCAATCCTACACACTCTCTCTCTCCAATCGTACACACACTCTCTCTCTCTCTCGCCAATCCTACACACTCTCTCTCTCCAATCGTACACACTCTCTCTCCCTCTCTCCAATCCTACACACTCTCTCTCTCTCCAATCCTACACACTCTCTCTCTCTATAAACCTACACACTCTCTCTCTCTCCCTCCAATCCTATACACACTGTGTGTCTCTCTCTCTCTACTCCTACTTACTCACTCTCCCTCTCCAATCCTACACACTCTCTCTCCCTCTCCAGTCCTACACACACTCTCTCTCCAATCCTACACACTCTCTCTGTCTCTCCATTCCTACACAATCTCTCTCTCTCCCTCTCCAATCCTACACACTCTCGCTCGCTCTCTCCAATCCTACACACTCTCTCTCTCCCTCTCTAATCATACACACTCTCTCTTTGCAATCCAACACACACACTCTCTCTCTCCAATCCTACACGCACTCTCTCTCTCTCCCACCAATCCTATACACACTCTGTCTCTCCCTCTAATCCTACTTACTCCCTCTCTCTCTCCAATCCTGCACACACTCTCTCTCTCCAATCCTACACAGTCTGTCTGTCTCTCCAATCCTACACACACGCTCTCTCTCTCGAATCCTACACACTCTCTCTCTCTCCAATCCGATGCACCCTCTCTCTCTCTCCAATCCGACACACTCTCTCTCTCCAATCCGATACACTCTCTGTCTCTCCAATCCTACTCTCTCTCTCTCTCTCGAATCCTACACACTCTCTCTCTCTCCCGAATCCTACAGACTCTCTCTCTCTCTCTCCAATCCTACACACTCTCTCTATATCTCTCCAATCCTACACACGCTCTCTATGTCTCTCCAATCCTACACACTCTCTCTCTCTCTCTCCAATCCTACACACACACTCTCTCTCTCCAATCCTACACACTCTCTCTCTCTCTCCAATCCTACACACACTCTCTCTCTCTCGAATCCTACACACACTCTCTCTCTCCCGAATCCTACACATACACTCTCTCTCTCTCCAATCCTACACACTCTCTCTTTCTCCAATCCTACACACACTCTCTCTCTCTCCAATCCTACACTCACTCTCTCTCTCCAATCCTACACTCACTCTCTCACTCCCTCCGATCCTATACACATTCTGCCTCTCTCTCTCTAATCCTACTTACTCACTCTCCTTCTCCAATCCTACACACTCTCTCTACCTCTCCAATCCACACACTCTTTCTCTACAATCCTACACACTCTCTCTGTCTCTCCAGTCCGAAACACTCTCTCTCTCTCTCCAATCCTACACTCTCTCTCCCTCCCTCTCCAATCCAACACTCTCTCCCTCCCTCTCCAATCCTCCACACTGTCTCACTCCAATCCGACACACTGTCTCTCCCCAATCCGACACACTCTCTCCCTCTCCCTCCAATCCTACACACACTCTCTCTCTCACCAATCCGACACACACACTCTCTCTCTCTCTCTCCAATCCTACACACACACTCTCTCTCTCCAATCCTACACACTCTCTCTCTCCCGCTCCAATCCTACACACACTCTGTCTCTCCCTCTCCAATCCTACACACTCTCTCTCCCTCTCCAATCCGACACACTGTCTCTCTCTCTCCAATCCTACACACTCTCTCTGTCCAATCCGACACATTGTCTCTCTCCAATCCGACACACTGTCTCTCTCCAATCCGACACATTGTCTCTCTCCAATCCGACACACTGTCTCTCTCTCTCTCTCCAATCCTATACTCTCTCTCTCGATCGAATCCTACACACTCTCTCTCTCTCTCCCGAATCCTACACACTCACTCTCTCTCTTTCTCTCCAAACCTACTCACTCTCTCTCTCTCTCCAATCCTACACACTCTCTCTCTCCAATCCGACACACTGTCTCTCTTCAATTCAACACACTCTCTCTCTCTCTCTCCCCAATCCTACACATTCTCACTCTCTCTCCAAGCCTACACCCTCTCTCTCTCTCCAATCCTACACTCTCTGTCTCTCTCGCCAGTCCTACACTCTCTCTCTCTCCAATCCTACACACTCACTCTCTCCAATCCGACACACTCTCTGTCTCTGTCGCCAGTCCTGCACACTCTCTCTCTCTCCAATCCTACACTCTCTCTCTGTCTCTCTCCAATCCTACACACTCTCTCTGTCTCTCACCAATCCTACACACACACTCTCTCTCTCCAATCCTACACACACTCTCTCTCTCTCCAATCCTACACACACTCTCTCTCTCCAATCCTACACACACTCTCTCTCTCTCCAATCCTACACACTCTCTCTCTCTCCAATCCTACACACACTCTCTCTCACCAATCCTACACACACTCTCTCACTCTCTCTCCAATCATACACACTCTTTCACTCTCCAATCCTACACTCCCACTTTCTCACTCTCTCCAATCCAACTCTTTCTCTCTCTCTCCAATCCAACTCTCTCTCTCTCTCGAAACCTACACACTCTCTCTCTCCCGAATCCTTCACACACTCTCTCCCTCTCTCTCCAATCCTACACACTCTCTCTCACTCTCCAATTCTACACACTGTCTCTCTCCAATCCGACACACTGTCATCTCTCTCCCCAATCCTACACACTCTCTCTCTCTCTCCAATGCTGCACACTCTCTCTCTCTCCAAACCTTCACATTGTCTCTCTCTCTCTCCAATCCTACACACTCTCTCTCTCCAATCGTACACACTCTCTCTCTCCAATCGTACACACTCTCTCTCCCACTCTCCAATCCTACACACTCACTCTCCTTCTCCATTCCTACACACTCTCTCTCTCCAATCCTACACACTCTCTCCCTCTCCAATCCTACACACTCTCTCTCTTCAATCCTACACACTGTCACTCTCTCTCCAATCCTACACTCTCTCTCTCTCCAATCCTATACACTCTCTCTCTCCAAACCTACACACTCTCTCTCTCCAATCGTACACACTCTCTCTCTCCAATCGTACACACACTCTCTCTCTCTCTCTCGCCAATCCTACACACTCTCTCTCTCCAATCGTACACACTCTCTCTCCCTCTCTCCAATCCTACACACTCTCTCTCTCTCCAATCCTACACACTCTCTCTCTCTATAAACCTACACACTCTCTCTCTCTCCCTCCAATCCTATACACACTGTGTGTCTCTCTCTCTCTACTCCTACTTACTCACTCTCCCTCTCCAATCCTACACACTCTCTCTCCCTCTCCAGTCCTACACACACTCTCTCTCCAATCCTACACACTCTCTCTGTCTCTCCATTCCTACACAATCTCTCTCTCTCCCTCTCCAATCCTACACACTCTCGCTCGCTCTCTCCAATCCTACACACACTCTCTCTCTCCCTCTCCAATCCTACACACTCTCTCTTTGCAATCCAACACACACACTCTCTCTCTCCAATCCTACACGCACTCTCTCTCTCTCTCTCCCACCAATCCTATACACACTCTGTCTCTCCCTCTAATCCTACTTACTCCCTCTCTCTCTCCAATCCTGCACACACTCTCTCTCTCCAATCCTACACAGTCTGTCTGTCTCTCCAATCCTACACACACGCTCTCTCTCTCGAATCCTACACACTCTCTCTCTCCAATCCGATGCACCCTCTCTCTCTCTCCAATCCGACACACTCTCTCTCTCCAATCCGATACACTCTCTCTCTCTCCAATCCTACACTCTCTCTCTGTCTCTCTCCAATCCTACACACTCTCTCTGTCTCTCACCAATCCTACACACACACTCTCTCTCTCCAATCCTACACACACTCTCTCTCTCTCCAATCCTACACACACTCTCTCTCTCCAATCCTACACACACTCTCTCTCTCTCCAATCCTACACACTCTCTCTCTCTCCAATCCTACACACACTCTCTCTCTCCAATCCTACACACACTCTCTCACTCTCTCTCCAATCCTACACACTCTTTCACTCTCCAATCCTACACTCCCACTTTCTCACTCTCTCCAATCCAACTCTTTCTCTCTCTCTCCAATCCAACTCTCTCTCTCTCTCGAAACCTACACACTCTCTCTCTCCCGAATCCTTCACACACTCTCTCCCTCTCTCTCCAATCCTACACACTCTCTCTCACTCTCCAATTCTACACACTGTCTCTCTCCAATCCGACACACTGTCATCTCTCTCCCCAATCCTACACACTCTCTCTCTCTCCAATGCTGCGCACTCTCTCTCTCTCCAAACCTTCACATTGTCTCTCTCTCTCTCCAATCCGACACACACTCTCTCTCTCCAATCCTACACTCTCTCTCTCTGACTCCAATACTACACACTCTCTCTCTCTCCAATCCGACACACTGTCTCTCTCTCTCTCCCCAATCCTACACACACTCTCTCTCTCCAATCCTACACACTCTCTCTCTCTCCAATCCTACACACTCTCTCTCTCTCTCCAATCCTACACACTCTCCCTCTCTCCAATCCTACACACGCTCTCCCTCTCCGATCCTACGCACTCTCTCTCTCTTTCTCCAATCCTACACACTCTCTCTCTCTCCAATCCTACACAATCACTCTCTCTCTCAAATCCTACACTCACTCTCTCTCTCCATTCCTACACTCACTCTCTCTCTCCAATCCTACACACTCACTCTCTCTCTCATTTCCTACACACACTCTCTCTCTCCATTCCTACACTCACTCTCTCTCTCTCTTCCTCCAATTGTATACACACACTGTCTCTCTCTCTAATCCTACTTTCTCTCTCTCTCTCCAATCCTACACTCTCTCTCTCCCTCCAATCCTACGCACTCACTCTCTCTCCAATCCTACACACTCTCTCTCTCCCTCCAATCCTGTACACACACATTCTCTCTCTCTCTAATCCTAATTACTAACTCTCTCTCTCCAATCCTACACACTCACTCTCCTTCTCCATTCCTACACACTCTCTCTCTACAATCCTACACACACTCTCTCTCTCCCTCCAATCCTGTACACACACATTCTCTCTCTCTCTAATCCTAATTACTAACTCTCTCTCTACAATCCTACACACTCTCTCTCTCTCCAATCCTACACACTCTCTCTCTCCAATCGTACACACTCTCTCTCTCCAATCGTACACACTCTCTCTCCCTCTCTCCAATCCTACACACTCACTCTCCTTCTCCATTCCTACACACTCTCTCTCTCCAATCCTACACACTCTCTCCCTCTCCAATCCTACACACTCTCTCTCTTCAATCCTACACACTGTCTCTCTCTCTCCAATCCTACACTCTCTCTCTCTCCAATCCTACACACTCTCTCTCTCCAAACCTACACACTCTCTCTCTCCAATCGTACACACTCTCTCTCTCCAATCATACACACTCTCTCTCCCTCTCTCCAATCCTACACACTCTCTCTCTCCAATCGTACACACACTCTCTCTCTCTCTCGCCAATCCTACACACTCTCTCTCTCCAATCGTACACACTCTCTCTCCCTCTCTCCAATCCTACACACTCTCTCTCTCTCCAATCCTACACACTCTCTCTCTCTATAAACCTACACACTCTCTCTCTCTCCCTCCAATCCTATACACACTGTGTGTCTCTCTCTCTCTACTCCTACTTACTCACTCTCCCTCTCCAATCCTACACACTCTCTCTCCCTCTCCAGTCCTACACACACTCTCTCTCCAATCCTACACACTCTCTCTGTCTCTCCATTCCTACACAATCTCTCTCTCTCCCTCTCCAATCCTACACACTCTCGCTCGCTCTCTCCAATCCTACACACTCTCTCTCTCCCTCTCTAATCATACACACTCTCTCTTTGCAATCCAACACACACACTCTCTCTCTCCAATCCTACACGCACTCTCTCTCTCTCCCACCAATCCTATACACACTCTGTCTCTCCCTCTAATCCTACTTACTCCCTCTCTCTCTCCAATCCTGCACACACTCTCTCTCTCCAATCCTACACAGTCTGTCTGTCTCTCCAATCCTACACACACGCTCTCTCTCTCGAATCCTACACACTCTCTCTCTCTCCAATCCGATGCACCCTCTCTCTCTCTCCAATCCGACACACTCTCTCTCTCCAATCCGATACACTCTCTGTCTCTCCAATCCTACTCTCTCTCTCTCTCTCGAATC
The DNA here is from genome assembly GCF_047496795.1 of Chiloscyllium punctatum. Lineage (NCBI taxonomy): Eukaryota > Metazoa > Chordata > Chondrichthyes > Orectolobiformes > Hemiscylliidae > Chiloscyllium > Chiloscyllium punctatum. Next base: position 35,668,703 of record NC_092791.1, on the reverse strand, counting down.
CTACACACTCTCTCTCTCTCCCGAATCCTACAGACTCTCTCTCTCTCTCTCCAATCCTACACACTCTCTCTATATCTCTCCAATCCTACACACGCTCTCTATGTCTCTCCAATCCTACACACTCTCTCTCTCTCTCTCCAATCCTACACACACACTCTCTCTCTCCAATCCTACACACTCTCTCTCTCTCTCCAATCCTACACACACTCTCTCTCTCTCGAATCCTACACACACTCTCTCTCTCCCGAATCCTACACATACACTCTCTCTCTCTCCAATCCTACACACTCTCTCTTTCTCCAATCCTACACACACTCTCTCTCTCTCCAATCCTACACTCACTCTCTCTCTCCAATCCTACACTCACTCTCTCACTCCCTCCGATCCTATACACATTCTGCCTCTCTCTCTCTAATCCTACTTACTCACTCTCCTTCTCCAATCCTACACACTCTCTCTACCTCTCCAATCCACACACTCTTTCTCTACAATCCTACACACTCTCTCTGTCTCTCCAGTCCGAAACACTCTCTCTCTCTCTCCAATCCTACACTCTCTCTCCCTCCCTCTCCAATCCAACACTCTCTCCCTCCCTCTCCAATCCTCCACACTGTCTCACTCCAATCCGACACACTGTCTCTCCCCAATCCGACACACTCTCTCCCTCTCCCTCCAATCCTACACACACTCTCTCTCTCACCAATCCGACACACACACTCTCTCTCTCTCTCTCCAATCCTACACACACACTCTCTCTCTCCAATCCTACACACTCTCTCTCTCCCGCTCCAATCCTACACACACTCTGTCTCTCCCTCTCCAATCCTACACACTCTCTCTCCCTCTCCAATCCGACACACTGTCTCTCTCTCTCCAATCCTACACACTCTCTCTGTCCAATCCGACACATTGTCTCTCTCCAATCCGACACACTGTCTCTCTCCAATCCGACACATTGTCTCTCTCCAATCCGACACACTGTCTCTCTCTCTCTCTCCAATCCTATACTCTCTCTCTCGATCGAATCCTACACACTCTCTCTCTCTCTCCCGAATCCTACACACTCACTCTCTCTCTTTCTCTCCAAACCTACTCACTCTCTCTCTCTCTCCAATCCTACACACTCTCTCTCTCCAATCCGACACACTGTCTCTCTTCAATTCAACACACTCTCTCTCTCTCTCTCCCCAATCCTACACATTCTCACTCTCTCTCCAAGCCTACACCCTCTCTCTCTCTCCAATCCTACACTCTCTGTCTCTCTCGCCAGTCCTACACTCTCTCTCTCTCCAATCCTACACACTCACTCTCTCCAATCCGACACACTCTCTGTCTCTGTCGCCAGTCCTGCACACTCTCTCTCTCTCCAATCCTACACTCTCTCTCTGTCTCTCTCCAATCCTACACACTCTCTCTGTCTCTCACCAATCCTACACACACACTCTCTCTCTCCAATCCTACACACACTCTCTCTCTCTCCAATCCTACACACACTCTCTCTCTCCAATCCTACACACACTCTCTCTCTCTCCAATCCTACACACTCTCTCTCTCTCCAATCCTACACACACTCTCTCTCACCAATCCTACACACACTCTCTCACTCTCTCTCCAATCATACACACTCTTTCACTCTCCAATCCTACACTCCCACTTTCTCACTCTCTCCAATCCAACTCTTTCTCTCTCTCTCCAATCCAACTCTCTCTCTCTCTCGAAACCTACACACTCTCTCTCTCCCGAATCCTTCACACACTCTCTCCCTCTCTCTCCAATCCTACACACTCTCTCTCACTCTCCAATTCTACACACTGTCTCTCTCCAATCCGACACACTGTCATCTCTCTCCCCAATCCTACACACTCTCTCTCTCTCTCCAATGCTGCACACTCTCTCTCTCTCCAAACCTTCACATTGTCTCTCTCTCTCTCCAATCCTACACACTCTCTCTCTCCAATCGTACACACTCTCTCTCTCCAATCGTACACACTCTCTCTCCCTCTCTCCAATCCTACACACTCACTCTCCTTCTCCATTCCTACACACTCTCTCTCTCCAATCCTACACACTCTCTCCCTCTCCAATCCTACACACTCTCTCTCTTCAATCCTACACACTGTCACTCTCTCTCCAATCCTACACTCTCTCTCTCTCCAATCCTATACACTCTCTCTCTCCAAACCTACACACTCTCTCTCTCCAATCGTACACACTCTCTCTCTCCAATCGTACACACACTCTCTCTCTCTCTCTCGCCAATCCTACACACTCTCTCTCTCCAATCGTACACACTCTCTCTCCCTCTCTCCAATCCTACACACTCTCTCTCTCTCCAATCCTACACACTCTCTCTCTCTATAAACCTACACACTCTCTCTCTCTCCCTCCAATCCTATACACACTGTGTGTCTCTCTCTCTCTACTCCTACTTACTCACTCTCCCTCTCCAATCCTACACACTCTCTCTCCCTCTCCAGTCCTACACACACTCTCTCTCCAATCCTACACACTCTCTCTGTCTCTCCATTCCTACACAATCTCTCTCTCTCCCTCTCCAATCCTACACACTCTCGCTCGCTCTCTCCAATCCTACACACACTCTCTCTCTCCCTCTCCAATCCTACACACTCTCTCTTTGCAATCCAACACACACACTCTCTCTCTCCAATCCTACACGCACTCTCTCTCTCTCTCTCCCACCAATCCTATACACACTCTGTCTCTCCCTCTAATCCTACTTACTCCCTCTCTCTCTCCAATCCTGCACACACTCTCTCTCTCCAATCCTACACAGTCTGTCTGTCTCTCCAATCCTACACACACGCTCTCTCTCTCGAATCCTACACACTCTCTCTCTCCAATCCGATGCACCCTCTCTCTCTCTCCAATCCGACACACTCTCTCTCTCCAATCCGATACACTCTCTGTCTCTCCAATCCTACTCTCTCTCTCTCTCTCGAATCCTACACACTCTCTCTCTCTCCCGAATCCTACAGACTCTCTCTCTCTCTCCAATCCTACACACTCTCTCTATATCTCTCCAATCCTACACACGCTCTCTATGTCTCTCCAATCCTACACACTCTCTCTCTCTCTCTCCAATCCTACACACACTCTCTCTCTCTCCAATCCTACACACTCTCTCTCTCTCTCCAATCCTACACACACTCTCTCTCTCTCGAATCCTACACACACTCTCTCTCTCCCGAATCCTACACATACTCTCTCTCTCTCCAGTCTTACACACTCTCCCTATCTCTCTCCAATCCTACACACTCTCTCTATCTCTCTCCAATCGTACACACTCTCTTTCTCTCTACCGAATCCTGCACTCTGTCTCTCTCTCTCCAATCTTACACACTCTCTCTCTCTCCAATCCTACACACTCTCTCCCTCCAATCCGACACACTGTCTCTCTCCAATCCGACACACTGTCTCTCTCTCTCTCCAATCCTGCACTATCTCTCTCTCTCTCTCCCGAATCCTTCACACGCTCTCTCTCTCTCTCCAATCCTACACATACTCTCTCTCTCTCCAATTCTACACACTCTCTCTCCCTTCAATCCAACACACAGTCTCTCTCTCTCCCCAATCCGACGCACACACTCTCTCTCTCCAATGCTACACACTCTCTCTCTCCAATCCTACACTCTCTCTCTCTCCAATGCTACACACTCTCTCTCTCTCTCCAATTGAACACACACAGTCTCTCTCTCCAATGCTACACACTCTCTCTCTCTCCAATCCGACACACGCTCTCTCTCCAATCCGACACACTCTCTCTCTCTCCAATCCTACACACTCTCTCTCCAATCCTACACACTCTCTCCCTCCTATCCTACACACACTCTCTCTCTCCAATCCTACACACACACACTCTCTCTCTCCAATCCTACACACTCTCTCTCCCCAATCCAACACTTTCTCTCTCTCGCCAATCATTCTCTCTCGCTCTCTATCTCTCTCTCCAATCCTACACACTCTCTCTCCCTCTCCGATCCTACACACTCTCCCTCTCTCCCCAATCCGACACACTGTCTCTCTCCAATCCGACACACTGTCTCTCTCTCTCCCCAATCCTAAACACACACTCTCTCTCTCTCCAATCCTACACTCTCTCTCTCTCTCTGCAATCCTACACACTCTCTCTCTCCCTCCAATCCTACACTCTCTCTCTCTCTAATCCGACACACTGTCTCTCTCTCTCTCCAATTCGACACTCTCTCTTTTTATCTCTCCAAACCTACACACTCTCTCTCTCTCCAATCCTACACACTCTCTCTCTCCCACTCCAATCCTACACTCTCTCTCTCTCTCTCCAATCCTACACACTCTGTCTCTCCAATCCGACACACAGTCTCTCTCTCCCCAATCCGACACTCTCTCTCTCTGTCTCCAATCCTACACACTCTCTCTCTCTCCAATCCTACACACACACTCTCTCCCTCTCCAATCCGACACACTGTCTCTCTCCAATCCGACACACTGTCTCTCTCTCTCCCCAATCCTACACTCTCTCTCTCTCCAATCCTACACACACTCTCTCTCCAAACCTACACACTTTCTCTCTCCAATCGTACTCACTCTCTCTGTCTCCAATCCTACACACACTCTCTCTCTCCAATCCTACACACTCCCTCTTTCTCCAATCCTACACACTCTCTCTCTCTCTCCAATCCTACACTCACTCTTTCTCTCCAATCCTACACTCACTCTCTCTCTCACTCCAATCCTATACACACTCTGCCTCTCTCTCTCTAATCCTACTTACTCACTCTCCCTCTCCAATCCTACACACTCTCTCTCTTCAATCCAACACACTCTCTCTCTCTCTCCAATCCTACACACTCTCTCTCCAATCCTACACTCTCTCTCTCTCCAAACCTGCACACTCTCTCTCTGCAATCGTACACACTCTCTCTCTGTCTCCAATCGTACACACTCTCTCGCTCCAATCCTACACACACTCTCTCTCTCCAATCCTACACTCACTCTCTCACTCCCTCCAATCCTATACACACTCTGCCTCTCTCTCTCTAATCCTACTTACTCACTCTCCTTCTCCAATCCTACACACTCTCTCTACCTCTCCAATCCACACACTCTTTCTCTACAATCCTACACACTCTCTCTGTCTCTCCAATCCTACACACTCTCTATCTCTCTACAATCCTACACACACTCTCTCTCTACAATCCTACACGCACTCTCTCTCTCTCCAATCCTACACACTCTCTATCTCTCTACAATCCTACACACACTCTCTCTCTCCAATCCTACACACTCTCTCTCTCTCTCCAATCCTATACACTCTCTCTCTCTCCAATCCTACAAACACTCTCTCTCTCCAATCCGACGCACTGTCTCTCTCTCTCTCTCCAATCCGACACTCTCTCTCTGTATCTCTCCAAACCTACACACTCTCTCTCTCCATTCGTACACACACTCTCTCTCTCTCTCCAATCCTACACACTCACTCTCTCTCTCCAACCCTATACACACTCTGCCTCTCTCTCTCTAATCCTACTTACTCACTCTCCTTCTCCAATCCTACACACTCTCTCTACCTCTCCAATCCACAAACTCTTTCTCTACAATCCTACACACACACTCTCTCTCTCCAATCCGAAACACTCTCTCTCTCTCTCCAATCCGACACACACACTCTCTCTCTCTCTCTCCAATCCGAAACACTCTCTCTCTCTCCAATCCGACACACTCTCTCTCTCTCTCTAATCCGACACACTCTCTCTCTCTCTCCAATCCGCCATACTCTCTCTCTCTCCAATCGGACACACTCTCTCCCTCTCCCTCCAATCCTACACACACTCTCTCTCTCTCTCTCCAATCCTACACGCACTCTCTCTCTCTCTCCAATCCTACACACACTCTCCCTCTCTCTCCAATCCTACACACACTCTCCCTCTCTCTCCAATCCTACACACTCTCTCTCCAATCCGACACACAGTCTCTCTCTCTCTCCCATCCGACACTCTCTCTCCAATCCGACCCTCTCTCTCTCTCTGTCTCCAATCCGACGCACTCTCTCTCTCTCTCCAATCCTACGCACTCTCTCTCTCTCCAATCCTACACACTATCTCTCTCTCTCTCTCCAATCCTACACACTCTCTCTCTCTCTCTCCAATTCTACACACTCACTCTCTCTCTTCAATCCTACACACTTAGTCTCTCTCTCTCTAATCGTAATTACGCACTCTCTCTCTTCAATCCTACACACTCTCTCTCTCTCCAATCCCACACTCTCTCTCTCTCCAATCCTACACTCTCTCTCTCTCCAAACCTACACACTCTCTCTCTCCATTCGTACACACACACTCTCTCTCTCCAATCCTACACTCACTCTCTCTCTCCAACCCGATACACACTCTGCCTCTCTCTCTCTAATCGTACTTACTCACTCTCCTTCTCCAATCCTACACACTCTCTCTACCTCTCCAAACCACAAACTCTTTCTCTACAATCCTACACTCACACTCTCTCTCTCCAATCCGAAACACTCTCTCTCTCTCCAATCCGACACTCTCTCTCTCTCTCTCTCTCCAATCCGAAACACTCTCTCTCTCTCTCCAATCCGACACACACTCTCTCTCTCTCTCTCTCCAATCCGACACTTTCTCTCTCTCTCCAATCCGACACTCTCTCTCTCTCTCCAATCCTACACTCTCTCTCTATCTCTCTCTCTCCAATCCTACACACTCTCTCCCTCCCTCTCCAATCCTACACACTCTCTCACTCCAATCCGACACACTGTCTCTCCCCAATCCGACACACTCTCTCCCTCTCCCTCCAATCCTACACACTCTCTCTCTCCAATCCTACACACACACTCTCTCTCTCTCTCCAATCCTACACACACTCTCTCTCTCTCTCCAATCCTACACACTCTCTCTATCTCTCTCCAATCCTACACACTCTCTCTCTCTCTCCAATCCGACACACTCCTTCTCTCTCTCCAATCCGACACACACTCTCTCTCTCTCCAATCCGACACTCTCTCTATCTCTCTCCAATACTACACTCTCTCTCCCTCTCCAATCCGACACACTCTCCCTCTCTCTCCAATCCAGCACACACTCTCTCTCTCTCCCCAATCCGACACACTCTCTCCCTCTCTCTCCAATCCGACACACTCTCTCTCTCTCTCTCCAATCCAACACACTCTCTCCCTCTCTCTCCAATCCGACACACTGTCTCTCTCCAATCCGACACACTGTCTCTCTCTCTCCCCAATCCTACACTCTCTCTCTCTCCAATCCTACACACTCTCTCTCTCCAAACCTACACACTCTCTCTCTCCAATCGTACACACTCTCTCTCTCCAATCCTACACACACTCTCTCTCTCCAATCCTACACACTCTCTCTCTCTCCAATCCTACACACTCCCTCCTTCTCCAATCCTACACACTCTCTCTCTCTCTCCAATCCTACACACACTCTCTCTCTCCAATCCTACACACTCCCTCTTTCTCCAATCCTACACACTCTCTCTCTCTCTCCAATCCTACACTCACTCTTTCTCTCCAATCCTACACTCACTCTCTCTCTCACTCCAATCCTATACACACTCTGCCTCTCTCTCTCTAATCCTACTTACTCACTCTCCCTCTCCAATCCTACACACTCTCTCTCTTCAATCCTACACACACTCTCTCTCTCTCTCTCCAATCCTACACACTCTCTCTCTCTCTTCAATCCTACACACTTAGTCTCTCTCTCTCTAATCGTAATTACGCACTCTCTCTCTTCAATCCTACACACTCTCTCTCTCTCTCCAATCCTACACTCTCTCTCTCTCCAATCCTACACTCTCTCTCTCTCTCCAATACTGCACACTCTCTCTCACTCCAATGCTGCACACACTCTCTCTCTCCAATCCAATACACACACTCTCTCTCTCCAATCCTACACTCACTCTCTCTCTCACACCAATCCTACACACACTCTGTCTCTCCCTCGAATCCTACTTACTCTCTCTCTGTCTCTCCAATCCTAAACACTCTCTCTCTCCAATCCTACACACTCTCTCTCTCTCCAATCCTACACACACTCTCTCTCTCTCTCCAATCCTACACACTCTCTCTCTCTCTACAATCCTACACGCACTCTCTCTCTCTCCAATCCGACACACTGTCTCTGTCTCTCTCCAATCCTATACTCTCTCTCTCGATCGAATCCTACACACACACTCTCTCTCCCGAATTCTACACGCTCTCTCTCTTTCTCTCCAAACCGACACACTCTCTCTCTCTCCAATCCTACACACTCTCTCTCTCTCCAATACTGCACACTCTCTCTCACTCCAATGCTGCACACACTCTCTCTCTCCAATCCAATAAACACACTCTCTCTCTCCAATCCTACACTCACTCTCTCTCTCACACCAATCCTACACACACTCTGTCTCTCCCTCGAATCCTACTTACTCTCTCTCTGTCTCTCCAATCCTACACACTCTCTCTCTCGCTCTCCAATCCTACACACTCTCTCTCTCTCCAATCCTACACACTCTCTCTCTCTCTCCAATCCTACACACACTCTCTCTCTACAATCCTACACGCACTCTCTCTCTCTCCAATCCTACACACTCTCTCTCTCTCCAATCCTATACACTCTCTCTCTCTCCAATCCTACACACTCTCTCTCTCTCCAATCCTATACACTCTCTCTCTCTCCAATCCTACAAACACTCTCTCTCTCCAATCCGACGCACTGTCTCTCTCTCTCTCTCCAATCCGACACTCTCTCTCTGTATCTCTCCAAACCTACACACACTCTCTCTCTCTCTCCAAACCTACACACTCTCTCTCTCCATTCGTACACACTCTCTCTCTCTCTCCAATCCTACACACTCACTCTCTCTCTCCAATCCTACACTCTCTCTCTCTCTCCAACCCTATACACACTCTGCCTCTCTCTCTCTAATCCTACTTACTCACTCTCCTTCTCCAATCCTACACACTCTCTCTACCTCTCCAATCCACACACTCTTTCTCTACAATCCTACACACACACTCTCTCTCTCCAATCCGAAACACTCTCTCTCTCTCTCCAATCCGACACACACTCTCTCTCTCTCTCCAATCCGAAACACTCTCTCTCTCTCCAATCCGACACTCTCTCTCTCTCTCTCTCCAATCCGACACACTCTCTCTCTCTCTCCAATCCGACATACTCTCTCTCTCTCCAATCCGACACACTCTCTCCCTCTCCCTCCAATCCTACACACACTCTCTCTCTCTCTCTCTCCAATCCTACACACACTCTCTCTCTCTCTCCAATCCTACACACACTCTCCCTCTCTCTCCAATCCTACACACACTCTCCCTCTCTCTCCAATCCTACACACTCTCTCTCCAATCCGACACACAGTCTCTCTCTCTCTCCCATCCGAAACTCTCTCTCCAATCCGACCCTCTCTCTCTCTCTGTCTCCAATCCTACGCACTCTCTCTCTCTCTCTCCAATCCTACGCACTCTCTCTCTCCAATCCTACACACTATCTCTCTCTCTCTCTCCAATCCTACACACTCTCTCTCTCTCTCTCTCCAATTCTACACCCTCACTCTCTCTCTTCAATCCTACACACTTAGTCTCTCTCTCTCTAATCGTAATTACGCACTCTCTCTCTTCAATCCTACACACACTCTCTCTCTCCAATCCTACACTCTCTCTCTCTCCAATCCTACACTCTCTCTCTCTCCAAACCTACACACTCTCACTCTCCATTCGTACACACACACTCTCTCTCTCCAATCCTACACTCACTCTCTCTCTCCAACCCGATACACACTCTGCCTCTCTCTCTCTAATCGTACTTACTCACTCTCCTTCTCCAATCCTACACACTCTCTCTACCTCTCCAATCCACAAACTCTTTCTCTACAATCCTACACACACACTCTCTCTCTCCAATCCGAAACACACTCTCTCTCTCTCCAATCCGACACTCTCTCTCTCTCTCTCCAATCCGAAACACTCTCTCTCTCTCTCCAATCCGACACACACTCTCTCTCTCTCTCTCTCCAATCCGACACTCTCTCTCTCTCTCCAATCCGACATACTCTCTCTCCAATCCGACACTCTCTCTCTCTCTCTCCAATCCTACACACTCTCTCTATCTCTCTCTCTCCAATCCTACACACTCACTCCCTCCCTCTCCAATCCTACACACTCTCTCTCTCCAATCCTACACACACACTCTCTCTCTCCAATCCTACACACACTCTCTCTCTCTCTCCAATCCTACACACTCTCTCTATCTCTCTCCAATCCTACACACTCTCTCTCTCTCTCCAATCCGACACACTCCTTCTCTCTCTCCAATCCGACGCTCTCTCTCTCTCTCTCCAATCCGACACTCTCTCTATCTCTCTCCAATACTACACTCTCTCTCCCTCTCCAATCCGACACACTCTCCCTCTCTCTCCAATCCAGCACACTCTCTCTCTCTCTCCCCAATTCGACACACTCTCTCCCTCTCTCTCCAATCCGACACACTCTCTCTCTCTCTCTCCAATCCAACACACTCTCTCCTTCTCTCTCCAATCCGACACACTGTCTCTCTCCAATCCGACACACTGTCTCTCTCTCTCCCCAATCCTACACTCTCTCTCTCTCCAATCCTACACACTCTCTCTCTCCAAACCTACACACTCTCTCTCTCCAATCGTACACACTCTCTCTCTCCAATCCTACACACACTCTCTCTCTCCAATCCTACACACTCCCTCTTTCTCCAATCCTACACACTCTCTCTCTCTCTCCAATCCTACACTCACTCTTTCTCTCCAATCCTACACTCACTCTCTCTCTCACTCCAATTCTATACACACTCTGCCTCTCTCTCTCTAATCCTACTTACTCACTCTCCCTCTCCAATCCTACACACTCTCTCTCTTCAATCCTACACACTCTCTCTCTCTCTCCAATCCTACACACTCTCTCTCCAATCCTACACTCTCTCTCTCTCCAAACCTGCACACTCTCTCTCTGCAATCGTACACACTCTCTCGCTGTCTCCAATCGTACACACTCTCTCGCTCCAATCCTACACACACTCTCTCTCTCCAATCCTACACTCACTCTCTCACTCCCTCCAATCCTATACACACTCTGCCTCTCTCTCTCTAATCCTACTTACTCACTCTCCTTCTCCAATCCTACACACTCTCTCTACCTCTCCAATCCACACACTCTTTCTCTACAATCCTACACACTCTCTCTGTCTCTCCAATCCTACACACTCTCTATCTCTCTACAATCCTACACACACTCTCTCTCTACAATCCTACACGCACTCTCTCTCTCTCCAATCCTACACACTCTCTATCTCTCTACAATCCTACACACACTCTCTCTCTCCAATCCTACACACTCTCTCTCTCTCTCCAATCCTATACACTCTCTCTCTCTCCAATCCTACAAACACTCTCTCTCTCCAATCCGACGCACTGTCTCTCTCTCTCTCCAATCCGACACTCTCTCTCTGTATCTCTCCAAACCTACACACTCTCTCTCTCCATTCGTACACACACTCTCTCTCTCTCTCCAATCCTACACACTCACTCTCTCTCTCCAACCCTATACACACTCTGCCTCTCTCTCTCTAATCCTACTTACTCACTCTCCTACTCCAATCCTACACACTCTCTCTACCTCTCCAATCCACAAACTCTTTCTCTACAATCCTACACACACACTCTCTCTCTCCAATCCGAAACACTCTCTCTCTCTCTCCAATCCGACACACACACACTCTCTCTCTCTCTCCAATCCGACACTCTCTCTCTCTCTCTCTAATCCGACACACTCTCTCTCTCTCTCCAATCCGCCATACTCTCTCTCTCTCCAATCGGACACACTCTCTCCCTCTCCCTCTAATCCTACACACACTCTCTCTCTCTCTCCAATCCTACACGCACTCTCTCTCTCTCTCCAATCCTACACACACTCTCCCTCTCTCTCCAATCCTACACACACTCTCCCTCTCTCTCCAATCCTACACACTCTCTCTCCAATCCGACACACAGTCTCTCTCTCTCTCCCATCCGACACTCTCTCTCCAATCCGACCCTCTCTCTCTCTCTGTCTTCAATCCGACGCACTCTCTCTCTCTGTCTCCAATCCTACGCACTCTCTCTCTCTCCAATCCTACACACTATCTCTCTCTCTCTCTCTCCAATCCTACACTCTCTCTCTCTCTCTCTCTCCAATTCTACACACTCACTCTCTCTCTTCAATCCTACACACTTAGTCTCTCTCTCTCTAATCGTAATTACGCACTCTCTCCCTTCAATCCTACACACTCTCTCTCTCTCCAATCCTACACTCTCTCTCTCTCCAATCCTACACTCTCTCTCTCTCCAAACCTACACACTCTCTCTCTCCATTCGTACACACACACTCTCTCTCTCTCCAATCCTACACTCACTCTCTCTCTCCAACCCGATACACACTCTGCCTCTCTCTCTCTAATCGTACTTACTCACTCTCCTTCTCCAATCCTACACACTCTCTCTACCTCTCCAAACCACAAACTCTTTCTCTACAATCCTACACTCACACTCTCTCTCTCCAATCCGAAACACTCTCTCTCTCTCCAATCCGACACTCTCTCTCTCTCTCTCTCTCCAATCCGAAACACTCTCTCTCTCTCTCCAATCCGACACACTCTCTCCCTCCCTCTCCAATCCTACACACTCTCTCACTCCAATCCGACACACTGTCTCTCCCCAATCCGACACACTCTCTCCCTCTCCCTCCAATCCTACACACTCTCTCTCTCCAATCCTACACACACACTCTCTCTCTCTCTCCAATCCTACACACACTCTCTCTCTCTCTCCAATCCTACACACTCTCTCTATCTCTCTCCAATCCTACACACTCTCTCTCTCTCTCCAATCCGACACACTCCTTCTCTCTCTCCAATCCGACACACACTCTCTCTCTCTCCAATCCGACACTCTCTCTATCTCTCTCCAATACTACACTCTCTCTCCCTCTCCAATCCGACACACTCTCCCTCTCTCTCCAATCCAGCACACACTCTCTCTCTCTCCCCAATCCGACACACTCTCTCTCTCTCTCCAATCCTACACTCACTCTCTCTCTCACACCAATCCTACACACACTCTGTCTCTCCCTCGAATCCTACTTACTCTCTCTCTGTCTCTCCAATCCTACACACTCTCTCTCTCGCTCTCCAATCCTACACACTCTCTCTCTCTCCAATCCTACACACTCTCTCTCTCTCTCTCCAATCCTACACACACTCTCTCTCTACAATCCTACACGCACTCTCTCTCTCTCCAATCCTACACACTCTCTCTCTCTCCAATCCTATACACTCTCTCTCTCTCCAATCCTACACACTCTCTCTCTCTCCAATCCTATACACTCTCTCTCTCTCCAATCCTACAAACACTCTCTCTCTCCAATCCGACGCACTGTCTCTCTCTCTCTCTCCAATCCGACACTCTCTCTCTGTATCTCTCCAAACCTACACACACTCTCTCTCTCTCTCCAAACCTACACACTCTCTCTCTCCATTCGTACACACTCTCTCTCTCTCTCCAATCCTACACACTCACTCTCTCTCTCCAATCCTACACTCTCTCTCTCTCTCCAACCCTATACACACTCTGCCTCTCTCTCTCTAATCCTACTTACTCACTCTCCTTCTCCAATCCTACACACTCTCTCTACCTCTCCAATCCACACACTCTTTCTCTACAATCCTACACACACACTCTCTCTCTCCAATCCGAAACACTCTCTCTCTCTCTCCAATCCGACACACACTCTCTCTCTCTCTCCAATCCGAAACACTCTCTCTCTCTCCAATCCAACACTCTCTCTCTCTCTCTCTCCAATCCGACACACTCTCTCTCTCTCTCCAATCCGACATACTCTCTCTCTCTCCAATCCGACACACTCTCTCCCTCTCCCTCCAATCCTACACACACTCTCTCTCTCTCTCTCTCCAATCCTACACACACTCTCTCTCTCTCTCCAATCCTACACACACTCTCCCTCTCTCTCCAATCCTACACACTCTCTCTCCAATCCGACACACAGTCTCTCTCTCTCTCCCATCCGACACTCTCTCTCCAATCCGACCCTCTCTCTCTCTCTGTCTCCAATCCTACGCACTCTCTCTCTCTCTCTCCAATCCTACGCACTCTCTCTCTCCAATCCTACACACTATCTCTCTCTCTCTCTCCAATCCTACACACTCTCTCTCTCTCTCTCCAATTCTACACCCTCACTCTCTCTCTTCAATCCTACACACTTAGTCACTCTCTCTCTAATCGTAATTACGCACTCTCTCTCTTCAATCCTACACACACTCTCTCTCTCCAATCCTACACTCTCTCTCTCTCCAATCCTACACTCTCTCTCTCTCCAAACCTACACACTCTCACTCTCCATTCGTACACACACACTCTCTCTCTCCAATCCTACACTCACTCTCTCTCTCCAACCCGATACACACTCTGCCTCTCTCTCTCTAATCGTACTTACTCACTCTCCTTCTCCAATCCTACACACTCTCTCTACCTCTCCAATCCACAAACTCTTTCTCTACAATCCTACACACACACTCTCTCTCTCCAATCCGAAACACACTCTCTCTCTCACCAATCCGACACTCTCTCTCTCTCTCTCCAATCCGAAACACTCTCTCTCTCTCTCCAATCCGACACACACTCTCTCTCTCTCTCTCTCCAATCCGACACTCTCTCTCTCTCTCCAATCCGACATACTCTCTCTCCAATCCGACACTCTCTCTCTCTCTCTCCAATCCTACACACTCTCTCTATCTCTCTCTCTCCAATCCTACACACTCACTCCCTCCCTCTCCAATCCTACACACTCTCTCTCTCCAATCCTACACACACACTCTCTCTCTCTCCAATCCTACACACACTCTCTCTCTCTCTCCAATCCTACACACTCTCTCTATCTCTCTCCAATCCTACACACTCTCTCTCTCTCTCCAATCCGACACACTCCTTCTCTCTCTCCAATCCGACGCTCTCTCTCTCTCTCTCCAATCCGACACTCTCTCTATCTCTCTCCAATACTACACTCTCTCTCCCTCTCCAATCCGACACACTCTCCCTCTCTCTCCAATCCAGCACACTCTCTCTCTCTCTCCCCAATCCGACACACTCTCTCCCTCTCTCTCCAATCCGACACACTCTCTCTCTCTCTCTCCAATCCAACACACTCTCTCCTTCTCTCTCCAATCCGACACACTGTCTCTCTCCAATCCGACACACTGTCTCTCTCTCTCCCCAATCCTACACTCTCTCTCTCTCCAATCCTACACACTCTCTCTCTCCAAACCTACACACTCTCTCTCTCCAATCGTACACACTCTCTCTCTCCAATCCTACACACACTCTCTCTCTCCAATCCTACACACTCCCTCTTTCTCCAATCCTACACACTCTCTCTCTCTCTCCAATCCTACACTCACTCTTTCTCTCCAATCCTACACTCACTCTCTCTCTCACTCCAATTCTATACACACTCTGCCTCTCTCTCTCTAATCCTACTTACTCACTCTCCCTCTCCAATCCTACACACTCTCTCTCTTCAATCCTACACACTCTCTCTCTCTCTCCAATCCTACACACTCTCTCTCCAATCCTACACTCTCTCTCTCTCCAAACCTGCACACTCTCTCTCTGCAATCGTACACACTCTCTCTCTGTCTCCAATCGTACACACTCTCTCGCTCCAATCCTACACACACTCTCTCTCTCCAATCCTACACTCACTCTCTCACTCCCTCCAATCCTATACACACTCTGCCTCTCTCTCTCTAATCCTACTTACTCACTCTCCTTCTCCAATCCTACACACTCTCTCTACCTCTCCAATCCACACACTCTTTCTCTACAATCCTACACACTCTCTCTGTCTCTCCAATCCTACACACTCTCTATCTCTCTACAATCCTACACACACTCTCTCTCTACAATCCTACACGCACTCTCTCTCTCTCCAATCCTACACACTCTCTATCTCTCTACAATCCTACACACACTCTCTCTCTCCAATCCTACACACTCTCTCTCTCTCTCCAATCCTATACACTCTCTCTCTCTCCAATCCTACAAACACTCTCTCTCTCCAATCCGACGCACTGTCTCTCTCTCTCTCTCCAATCCGACACTCTCTCTCTGTATCTCTCCAAACCTACACACTCTCTCTCTCCATTCGTACACACACTCTCTCTCTCTCTCCAATCCTACACACTCACTCTCTCTCTCCAACCCTATACACACTCTGCCTCTCTCTCTCTAATCCTACTTACTCACTCTCCTACTCCAATCCTACACACTCTCTCTACCTCTCCAATCCACAAACTCTTTCTCTACAATCCTACACACACACTCTCTCTCTCCAATCCGAAACACTCTCTCTCTCTCTCCAATCCGACACACACACACTCTCTCTCTCTCTCCAATCCGACACTCTCTCTCTCTCTCTCTAATCCGACACACTCTCTCTCTCTCTCCAATCCGCCATACTCTCTCTCTCTCCAATCGGACACACTCTCTCCCTCTCCCTCTAATCCTACACACACTCTCTCTCTCTCTCCAATCCTACACGCACTCTCTCTCTCTCTCCAATCCTACACACACTCTCCCTCTCTCTCCAATCCTACACACACTCTCCCTCTCTCTCCAATCCTACACACTCTCTCTCCAATCCGACACACAGTCTCTCTCTCTCTCCCATCCGACACTCTCTCTCCAATCCGACCCTCTCTCTCTCTCTGTCTTCAATCCGACGCACTCTCTCTCTCTCTCTCCAATCCTACGCACTCTCTCTCTCTCCAATCCTACACACTATCTCTCTCTCTCTCTCTCCAATCCTACACTCTCTCTCTCTCTCTCTCTCCAATTCTACACACTCACTCTCTCTCTTCAATCCTACACACTTAGTCTCTCTCTCTCTAATCGTAATTACGCACTCTCTCCCTTCAATCCTACACACTCTCTCTCTCTCCAATCCTACACTCTCTCTCTCTCCAATCCTACACTCTCTCTCTCTCCAAACCTACACACTCTCTCTCTCCATTCGTACACACACACTCTCTCTCTCTCCAATCCTACACTCACTCTCTCTCTCCAACCCGATACACACTCTGCCTCTCTCTCTCTAATCGTACTTACTCACTCTCCTTCTCCAATCCTACACACTCTCTCTACCTCTCCAAACCACAAACTCTTTCTCTACAATCCTACACTCACACTCTCTCTCTCCAATCCGAAACACTCTCTCTCTCTCCAATCCGACACTCTCTCTCTCTCTCTCTCTCCAATCCGAAACACTCTCTCTCTCTCTCCAATCCGACACACTCTCTCCCTCCCTCTCCAATCCTACACACTCTCTCACTCCAATCCGACACACTGTCTCTCCCCAATCCGACACACTCTCTCCCTCTCCCTCCAATCCTACACACTCTCTCTCTCCAATCCTACACACACACTCTCTCTCTCTCTCCAATCCTACACACACTCTCTCTCTCTCTCCAATCCTACACACTCTCTCTATCTCTCTCCAATCCTACACACTCTCTCTCTCTCTCCAATCCGACACACTCCTTCTCTCTCTCCAATCCGACACACACTCTCTCTCTCTCCAATCCGACACTCTCTCTATCTCTCTCCAATACTACACTCTCTCTCCCTCTCCAATCCGACACACTCTCCCTCTCTCTCCAATCCAGCACACACTCTCTCTCTCTCCCCAATCCGACACACTCTCTCCCTCTCTCTCCAATCCGACACACTCTCTCTCTCTCTCTCCAATCCAACACACTCTCTCCCTCTCTCTCCAATCCGACACACTGTCTCTCTCCAATCCGACACACTGTCTCTCTCTCTCCCCAATCCTACACTCTCTCTCTCTCCAATCCTACACACTCTCTCTCTCCAAACCTACACACTCTCTCTCTCCAATCGTACACACTCTCTCTCTCCAATCCTACACACACTCTCTCTCTCCAATCCTACACACTCTCTCTCTCTCCAATCCTACACACTCCCTCCTTCTCCAATCCTACACACTCTCTCTCTCTCTCCAATCCTACACACACTCTCTCTCTCCAGTCCTACACACTCCCTCTTTCTCCAATCCTACACACTCTCTCTCTCTCTCCAATCCTACACTCACTCTTTCTCTCCAATCCTACACTCACTCTCTCTCTCACTCCAATCCTATACACACTCTGCCTCTCTCTCTCTAATCCTACTTACTCACTCTCCCTCTCCAATCCTACACACTCTCTCTCTTCAATCCTACACACACTCTCTCTCTCTCTCTCTCCAATCCTACACACTCTCTCTCTCTCTTCAATCCTACACACTTAGTCTCTCTCTCTCTAATCGTAATTACGCACTCTCTCTCTTCAATCCTACACACTCTCTCTCTCTCCAATCCTACACGCACTCTCTCTCTCTCTCCAATCCTACACACACTCTCCCTCTCTCTCCAATCCTACACACACTCTCCCTCTCTCTCCAATCCTACACACTCTCTCTCCAATCCGACACACAGTCTCTCTCTCTCTCCCATCCGACACTCTCTCTCCAATCCGACCCTCTCTCTCTCTCTGTCTTCAATCCGACGCACTCTCTCTCTCTCTCTCCAATCCTACGCACTCTCTCTCTCTCCAATCCTACACACTATCTCTCTCTCTCTCTCTCCAATCCTACACTCTCTCTCTCTCTCTCTCTCCAATTCTACACACTCACTCTCTCTCTTCAATCCTACACACTTAGTCTCTCTCTCTTTAATCGTAATTACGCACTCTCTCTCTTCAATCCTACACACTCTCTCTCTCTCCAATCCTACACTCTCTCTCTCTCCAATCCTACACTCTCTCTCTCTCCAAACCTACACACTCTCTCTCTCCATTCGTACACACACACTCTCTCTCTCTCCAATACTACACTCACTCTCTCTCTCCAACCCGATACACACTCTGCCTCTCTCTCTCTAATCGTACTTACTCACTCTCCTTCTCCAATCCTACACACTCTCTCTACCTCTCCAAACCACAAACTCTTTCTCTACAATCCTACACTCACACTCTCTCTCTCCAATCCGAAACACTCTCTCTCTCTCCAATCCGACACTCTCTCTCTCTCTCTCTCCAATCCGAAACACTATCTCTCTCTCTCCAATCCGACACACACACTCTCTCTCTCTCTCTCCAATCCGACACTCTCTCTCTCTCTCTCCAATCCGACATACTCTCTCTCTCCAATCCGACACTCTCTCTCTCTCCAAACCTACACACTCTCTCTCTCCATTCGTACACACACACTCTCTCTCTCTCCAATCCTACACTCACTCTCTCTCTCCAACCCGATACACACTCTGCCTCTCTCTCTCTAATCGTACTTACTCACTCTCCTTCTCCAATCCTACACACTCTCTCTACCTCTCCAAACCACAAACTCTTTCTCTACAATCCTACACTCACACTCTCTCTCTCCAATCCGAAACACTCTCTCTCTCTCCAATCCGACACTCTCTCTCTCTCTCTCTCTTCAATCCGAAACACTCTCTCTCTCTCTCCAATCCGACACACTCTCTCCCTCCCTCTCCAATCCTACACACTCTCTCACTCCAATCCGACACACTGTCTCTCCCCAATCCGACACACTCTCTCCCTCTCCCTCCAATCCTACACACTCTCTCTCTCCAATCCTACACACACACTCTCTCTCTCTCTCCAATCCTACACACACTCTCTCTCTCTCTCCAATCCTACACACTCTCTCTATCTCTCTCCAATCCTACACACTCTCTCTCTCTCTCCAATCCGACACACTCCTTCTCTCTCTCCAATCCGACACACACTCTCTCTCTCTCCAATCCGACACTCTCTCTATCTCTCTCCAATACTACACTCTCTCTCCCTCTCCAATCCGACACACTCTCCCTCTCTCTCCAATCCAGCACACACTCTCTCTCTCTCCCCAATCCGACACACTCTCTCCCTCTCTCTCCAATCCGACACACTCTCTCTCTCTCTCTCCAATCCAACACACTCTCTCCCTCTCTCTCCAATCCGACACACTGTCTCTCTCCAATCCGACACACTGTCTCTCTCTCTCCCCAATCCTACACTCTCTCTCTCTCTCCAATCCTACACACTCTCTCTCTCCAAACCTACACACTCTCTCTCTGCAATCGTACACACTCTCTCTCTCCAATCCTACACACACTCTCTCTCTCCAATCCTACACACTCTCTCTCTCTCCAATCCTACACACTCCCTCCTTCTCCAATCCTACACACTCTCTCTCTCTCTCCAATCCTACACACACTCTCTCTCTCCAGTCCTACACACTCCCTCTTTCTCCAATCCTACACACTCTCTCTCTCTCTCCAATCCTACACTCACTCTTTCTCTCCAATCCTACACTCACTCTCTCTCTCACTCCAATCCTATACACACTCTGCCTCTCTCTCTCTAATCCTACTTACTCACTCTCCCTCTCCAATCCTACACACTCTCTCTCTTCAATCCTACACACACTCTCTCTCTCTCTCCAATCCTACACACTCTCTCTCTCTCTTCAATCCTACACACTTAGTCTCTCTCTCTCTAATCGTAATTACGCACTCTCTCTCTTCAATCCTACACACTCTCTCTCTCTCCAATCCTACACACTCTCTCTCTCCAATCCTACACTCTCTCTCTCTCTCCAATACTGCACACTCTCTCTCACTCCAATGCTGCACACACTCTCTCTCTCCAATCCAATACACACACTCTCTCTCTCCAATCCTACACTCACTCTCTCTCTCACACCAATCCTACACACACTCTGTCTCTCCCTCGAATCCTACTTACTCTCTCTCTGTCTCTCCAATCCTACACACTCTCTCTCTCCAATCCTACACACTCTCTCTCTCTCCAATCCTACACACACTCTCTCTCTCTCTCCAATCCTACACACTCTCTCTCTCTGTACAATCCTACACGCACTCTCTCTCTCTCCAATCCTACACACTCTCTCTCTCTCCAATCCTACACACTCTCTCTCTCTCCAATCCTATACACTCTCTCTCTCTCCAATCCTACAAACACTCTCTCTCTCCAATCCGACGCACTGTCTCTCTCTCTCTCTCCAATCCGACACTCTCTCTCTGTATCTCTCCAAACCTACACACTCTCTCTCTCTCTCTCCAAACCTACACACTCTCTCTCTCCATTCGTACACACTCTCTCTCTCTGTCTCCAATCCTACACACTCACTCTCTCTCTCCAATCCTACACTCACTCTCTCTCTCCAACCCTATACACACTCTGCCTCTCTCTCTCTAATCCTACTTACTCACTCTCCTTCTCCAATCCTACACACTCTCTCTACCTCTCCAATCCACAAACTCTTTCTCTACAATCCTACACACACACTCTCTCTCTCCAATCCGAAACACTCTCTCTCTCTCTCCAATCCGACACACACTCTCTCTCTCTCTCCAATCCGAAACACTCTCTCTCTCTCTCCAATCCGACACTCTCTCTCTCTCTCTCCTATCCGACACACTCTCTCTCTCTCTCCAATCCGACATACTCTCTCTCTCTCCAATCCGACACACTCTCTCCCTCTCCCTCCAATCCTACACACACTCTCTCTCTCTCTCTCTCCAATCCTACACACACTCTCTCTCTCTCTCCAATCCTACACACACTCTCCCTCTCTCTCCAATCCAACACACACTCTCCCTTTCTCTCCAATCCTACACACTCTCTCTCCAATCCGACACACAGTCTCTCTCTCTCTCCCATCCGACACTCTCTCTCCAATCCCACCCTCTCTCTCTCTCTGTCTCCAATCCTACGCACTCTCTCTCTCTCTCCAATCCTACGCACTCTCTCTCTCCAATCCTACACACTATCTCTCTCTCCAATCCTACACACTCTCTCTCTCTCTCTCTCCAATTCTACACACTCACTCTCTCTCTTCAATCCTACACACTTAGTCTCTCTCTCTCTATTCGTAATTACGCACTCTCTCTCTTCAATCCTACACACACTCTCTCTCTCCAATCCTACACTCTCTCTCTCTCCAAACCTACACACTCTCTCTCTCCATTCGTACACACACACTCTCTCTCTCTCCAATCCTACACTCACTCTCTCTCTCCAACCCGATACACACTCTGCCTCTCTCTCTCTAATCGTACTTACTCACTCTCCTTCTCCAATCTACACACTCTCTCTACCTCTCCAATCCACAAACTCTTTCTCTACAATCCTACACACACACTCTCTCTCTCCAATCCGAAACACTCTCTCTCTCTCTCCAATCCGACACTCTCTCTCTCTCTCTCCAATCCGAAACACTCTCTCTCTCTCTCCAATCCGACACATACTCTCTCTCTCTCTCTCTCCAATCCGACACTCTCTCTCTCTCTCTCTCCAATCCGACATACTCTCTCTCTCTCCAATCCGATACTCTCTCTCTCTCTCCAATCCTACACTCTCTCTCTATCGCTCTCTCTCCAATCCTACACACTCTCTCCCTCCCTCTCCAATCCTACACACTCTCTCACTCCAATCCGACACACTGTCTCTCCCCAATCCGACACACTCTCTCCCTCTCCCTCCAATCCTACACACTCTCTCTCTCCAATCCTACACACACTCTCTCTCTCTCTCCAATCCTACACACTCTCTCTATCTCTCTCCAATCCTACACACTCTCTCTCTCTCTCCAATCCGACACACTCATTCTCTCTCTCCAATCCGACTCTCTCTCTCACTCTCTCCAATCCGACACTCTCTCTATCTCTCTCCAATACTACACTCTCTCTCCCTCTCCAATCCGACACACTCTCCCTCTCTCTCCAATCCAGCACACTCTCTCTCTCTCTCCCCAATCCGACACACTCTCTCCCTCTCTCTCCAATCCGACACACACTCTCTCTCTCTCTCCAATCCAACACACTCTCTCCTTCTCTCTCCAATCCGACACACTGTCTCTCTCCAATCCGACACACTGTCTCTCTCTCTCCCCAATCCTACACTCTCTCTCTCTCCAATCCTACACACTCTCTCTCTCCAAACCTACACACTCTCTCTCTCCAATCGTACACACACTCTCTCTCCAATCCTACACACACTCTCTCTCTCCAATCCTACACACTCCCTCTTTCTCCAATCCTACACACTCTCTCTCTCTCTCCAATCCTACACTCACTCTTTCTCTCCAATCCTACACTCACTCTCTCTCTCACTCCAATCCTATACACACTCTGCCTCTCTCTCTCTAATCCTACTTACTCACTCTCCCTCTCCAATCCTACACACTCTCTCTCTTCAATCCTACACACTCTCTCTCTCTCTCCAATCCTACACACTCTCTCTCCAATCCTACACTCTCTCTCTCTCCAAACCTGCACACTCTCTCTCTGCAATCGTACACACTCTCTCTCTGTCTCCAATCGTACACACTCTCTCGCTCCAATCCTACACACACTCTCTCTCTCCAATCCTACACTCACTCTCTCACTCCCTCCAATCCTATACACACTCTGCCTCTCTCTCTCTAATCCTACTTACTCACTCTCCTTCTCCAATCCTACACACTCTCTCTACCTCTCCAATCCACACACTCTTTCTCTACAATCCTACACACTCTCTCTGTCTCTACAATCCTACACACACTCTCTCTCTACAATCCTACACGCACTCTCTCTCACTCCAATCCTACACACTCTCTATCTCTCTACAATCCTACACACACTCTCTCTCTCCAATCCTACACACTCTCTCTCTCTCCAATCCTATACACTCTCTCTCTCCAATCCTACAAACACTCTCTCTCTCCAATCCGACGCACTGTCTCTCTCTCTCTCTCCAATCCGACAGTCTCTCTCTGTATCTCTCCAAACCTACACACTCTCTCTCTCCATTCGTACACACTCTCTCTCTCTCTCTCCAATCCTACACACTCACTCTCTCTCTCCAACCCTATACACACTCTGCCTCTCTCTCTCTAATCCTACTTACTCACTCTCCTTCTCCAATCCTACACACTCTCTCTACCTCTCCAATCCACAAACTCTTTCTCTACAATCCTACACACACACTCTCTCTCTCGAATCCGAAACACTCTCTCTCTCTCTCCAATCCGACACACACAATCTCTCTCTCTCTCCCCAATCCGAAACACTCTCTCTCTCTCCAATCCGACACTCTCTCTCTCTCTCTCTCCAATCCGACACACTCTCTCTCTCTCTCCAATCCGACATACTCTCTCTCTCTCCAATCCGACACACTCTCTCCCTCTCCCTCCAATCCTACACACACACTCTCTCTCTCTCTCCAATCCTACACACACTCTCTCTCTCTCTCCAATCCTACACACACTCTCCCTCTCTCTCCAATCCTACACACACTCTCCCTCTCTCTCCAATCCTACACACTCTCTCTCCAATCCGACACACAGTCTCTCTCTCTCTCCCATCCGACACTCTCTCTCCAATCCGACCCTCTCTCTCTCTCTGTCTCCAATCCGACGCACTCTCTCTCTCTCTCTCTCCAATCCTACGCACTCTCTCTCTCTCTCCAATCCTACACACTATCTCTCTCTCTCTCTCTCCAATTCTACACACTCACTCTCTCTCTTCAATCCTACACACTTAGTCTCTCTCTCTCTAATCGTAATTACGCACTCTCTCTCTTCAATCCTACACACTCTCTCTCTCTCCAATCCTACACTCTCTCTCTCTCCAAACCTACACACTCTCTCTCTCCATTCGTACACACACACTCTCTCTCTCTCCAATCCTACACTCACTCTCTCTCTCCAACCCGATACACACTCTGCCTCTCTCTCTCTAATCGTACTTACTCACTCTCCTTCTCCAATCCTACACACTCTCTGTTCCTCTCCAAAACACAAACTCTTTCTCTACAATCCTACACTCACACTCTCTCTCTCCAATCCGAAACACTCTCTCTCTCTCCAATCCGACACACTCTCTCTCTCTCTCTCCAATCCGAAACACTCTCTCTCTCTCTCCAATCCGACACACACTCTCTCTCTCTCTCTGCAATCCGACACTCTCTCTCTCTCTCTCTCCAATCCGACATACTCTCTCTCTCTCCAATCCGACACTCTCTCTCTCTCCAATCCTACACTCTCTCTCTATCTCTCTCTCTCCAATCCTACACACTCTCTCCCTCCCTCTCCAATCCTACACACTCTCTCACTCCAATCCGACACACTGTCTCTCCCCAATCCGACACACTCTCTCCCTCTCCCTCCAATCCTACACACTCTCTCTCTCCAATCCTACACACACACTCTCTCTCTCTCCAATCCTACACACACTCTCTCTCTCTCTCCAATCCTACACACTCTCTCTCTCTCTCCAATCCGACACACTCCTTCTCTCTCTCCAATCCGACACACACTCTCTCTCTCCAATCCGACACTCTCTCTATCTCTCTCCAATACTACACTCTCTCTCCCTCTCCAATCCGACACACTCTCCCTCTCTCTCCAATCCAGCACACACTCTCTCTCTCCCCAATCCGACACACTCTCTCCCTCTCTCTCCAATCCGACACACTCTCTCTCTCTCTCTCCAATCCAACACACTCTCTCCCTCTCTCTCCAATCCGACACACTGTCTCTCTCCAATCCGACACACTGTCTCTCTCTCTCCCCAATCCTACACTCTCTCTCTCTCCAATCCTACACACTCTCTCTCTCCAAACCTACACACTCTCTCTCTCCAATCGTACACACTCTCTCTCTCCAATCCTACACACACTCTCTCTCTCCAATCCTACACACTCTCTCTCTCTCCAATCCTACACACTCCCTCCTTCTCCAATCCTACACACTCTCTCTCTCTCTCCAATCCTACACACACTCTCTCTCTCCAATCCTACACACTCCCTCTTTCTCCAATCCTACACACTCTCTCTCTCTCTCCAATCCTACACTCACTCTTTCTCTCCAATCCTACACTCACTCTCTCTCTCACTCCAATCCTATACACACTCTGCCTCTCTCTCTCTAATCCTACTTACTCACTCTCCCTCTCCAATCCTACACACTCTCTCTTTTCAATCCTACACACACTCTCTCTCTCTCTCTCCAATCCTACACACTCTCTCTCTCTCTTCAATCCTACACACTTAGTCTCTCTCTCTCTAATCCTAATTACGCACTCTCTCTCTTCAATCCTACACACTCTCTCTCTCTCCAATCCTACACTCTCTCTCTCTCCAATCCTACACTCTCTCTCTCTCTCCAATACTGCACACTCTCTCTCACTCCAATGCTGCACACACTCTCTCTCTCCAATCCAATATACACACTCGCTCTCTCCAATCCTACACTCACTCTCTCTCTCACACCAATCCTACACACACTCTGTCTCTCCCTCGAATCCTACTTACTCTCTCTCTGTCTCTCCAATCCTACACACTCTCTCTCTCCAATCCTACACACTCTCTCTCTCTCCAATCCTACACACACTCTCTCTCTCTCTCCAATCCTACACACTCTCTCTCTCTGTACAATCCTACACGCACTCTCTCTCTCTCCAATCCTACACACTCTCTCTCTCTCCAATCCTATACACTCTCTCTCTCTCCAATCCTACACACTCTCTCTCTCTCCAATCCTATACACTCTCTCTCTCTCCAATCCTACAAACACTCTCTCTCTCCAATCCGACGCACTGTCTCTCTCTCTCTCTCCAATCCGACACTCTCTCTCTGTATCTCTCCAAACCTACACACTCTCTCTCTCTCTCTCCAAACTTACACACTCTCTCTCTCCATTCGTACACACTCTCTCTCTCTGTCTCCAATCCTACACACTCACTCTCTCTCTCCAATCCTACACTCACTCTCTCTCTCCAACCCTATACACACTCTGCCTCTCTCTCTCTAATCCTACTTACTCACTCTCCTTCTCCAATCCTACACACTCTCTCTACCTCTCCAATCCACAAACTCTTTCTCTACAATCCTACACACACACTCTCTCTCTCCAATCCGAAACACTCTCTCTCTCTCTCCAATCCGACACACACTCTCTCTCTCTCTCCAATCCGAAACACTCTCTCTCTCTCCAATCCGACACTCTCTCTCTCTCTCTCCTATCCGACACACTCTCTCTCTCTCTCCAATCCGACATACTCTCTCTCTCTCCAATCCGACACACTCTCTCCCTCTCCCTCCAATCCTACACACACTCTCTCTCTCTCTCTCTCCAATCCTACACACACTCTCTCTCTCTCTCCAATCCTACACACACTCTCCCTCTCTCTCCAATCCTACACACACTCTCCCTTTCTCTCCAATCCTACACACTCTCTCTCCAATCCGACACACAGTCTCTCTCTCTCTCCCATCCGACACTCTCTCTCCAATCCCACCCTCTCTCTCTCTCTGTCTCCAATCCTACGCACTCTCTCTCTCTCTCCAATCCTACGCACTCTCTGTCTCTCCAATCCTACACACTATCTCTCTCTCCAATCCTACACACTCTCTCTCTCTCTCTCTCTCTCCAATTCTACACCCTCACTCTCTCTCTTCAATCCTACACACTTAGTCTCTCTCTCTCTAATCGTAATTACGCACTCTCTCTCTTCAATCCTACACACTCTCTCTCTCTCCAATCCTACACTCTCTCTCTCTCCAAACCAGCACACTCTCTCTCTCTCTCCCCAATACTACACTCTCTCTCCCTCTCCAATCCGACACACTCTCCCTCTCTCTCCAATTCAGCACACTCTCTCTCTCTCTCCCCAATCCGACACACTCTCTCCCTCTCTCTCCAATCCGACACACTGTCTCTCTCTCTCCCCAATCCTACACTCTCTCTCTCTCCAATCCTACACACTCTCTCTCTCCAAACCTACACACTCTCTCTCTCCAATCGTACACACACTCTCTCTCCAATCCTACACACACTCTCTCTCTCCAATCCTACACACTCCCTCTTTCTCCAATCCTACACACTCTCTCTCTCTCTCCAATCCTACACTCATTCTTTCTCTCCAATCCTACACTCACTCTCTCTCTCACTCCAATCCTATACACACTCTACCTCTCTCTCTCTAATCGTACTTACTCACTCTCCTTCTCCAATCCTACACACTCTCTCTACCTCTCCAATCCACAAACTCTTTCTCTACAATCCTACACACACACTCTCTCTCTCCAATCCGAAACACTCTCTCTCTCTCTCCAATCCGACACTCTCTCTCTCTCTCCAATCCGAAACACTCTCTCTCTCTCTCCAATCCGACACATACTCTCTCTCTCTCTCTCTCCAATCCGACACTCTCTCTCTCTCTCTCTCCAATCCGACATACTCTCTCTCTCTCCAATCCGACACTCTCTCTCTCTCTCCAATCCTACACTCTCTCTCTATCTCTCTCTCTCCAATCCTACACACTCTCTCCCTCCCTCTCCAATCCTACACACTCTCTCACTCCAATCGGACACACTGTCTCTCCCCAATGCGACACACTCTCTCCCTCTCCCTCCAATCCTACACACTCTCTCTCTCCAATCCTACACACACTCTCTCTCTCTCTCCAATCCTACACACTCTCTCTATCTCTCTCCAATCCTACACACTCTCTCTCTCTCTCCAATCCGACACACTCCTTCTCTCTCTCCAATCCGACTCTCTCTCTCTCTCCAATCCGACACTCTCTCTATCTCTCTCCAATACTACACTCTCTCTCCCTCTCCAATCCGACACACTCTCCCTCTCTCTCCAATCCAGCACACTCTCTCTCTCTCTCCCCAATCCGACACACTCTCTCCCTCTCTCTCCAATCCGACACACTGTCTCTCTCTCTCCCCAATCCTACACTCTCTCTCTCTCCAATCCTACACACTCTCTCTCTCCAAACCTACACACTCTCTCTCTCCAATCGTACACACACTCTCTCTCCAATCCTACACACACTCTCTCTCTCCAATCCTACACACTCCCTCTTTCTCCAATCCTACACACTCTCTCTCTCTCTCCAATCCTACACTCACTCTTTCTCTCCAATCCTACACTCACTCTCTCTCTCACTCCAATCCTATACACACTCTGCCTCTCTCTCTCTAATCCTACTTACTCACTCTCCCTCTCCAATCCTACACACTCTCTCTCTTCAATCCTACACACTCTCTCTCTCTCTCCAATCCTACACACTCTCTCTCCAATCCTACACTCTCTCTCTCTCCAAACCTGCACACTCTCTCTCTGCAATCGTACACACTCTCTCTCTGTCTCCAATCGTACACACTCTCTCGCTCCAATCCTACACACACTCTCTCTCTCCAATCCTACACTCACTCTCTCTCTCTCTCTCCAATCCTACACTCTCTCTCTCTCTCTCTCTCCAATTCTACACCCTCACTCTCTCTCTTCAATCCTACACACTCTCTCTCTCTCCAATCCTACACTCTCTCTCTCTCCAAACCTACACACTCTCTCTCTCCATTCGTACACACACACTCTCTCTCTCTCCAATCCTACACTCACTCTCTCTCTCCAACCCGATACACACTCTGCCTCTCTCTCTCTAATCGTACTTACTCACTCTCCTTCTCCAATCCTACACACTCTCTCTACCTCTCCAATCCACAAACTCTTTCTCTACAATCCTACACACACACTCTCTCTCTCCAATCCGAAACACTCTCTCTCTCTCTCCAATCCGACACTCTCTCTCTCTCTCCAATCCGAAACACTCTCTCTCTCTCTCCAATCCGACACATACTCTCTCTCTCTCTCTCTCCAATCCGACACTCTCTCTCTCTCTCTCTCCAATCCGACATACTCTCTCTCTCTCCAATCCGACACTCTCTCTCTCTCTCCAATCCTACACTCTCTCTCTATCTCTCTCTCTCCAATCCTACACACTCTCTCACTCCAATCCGACACACTGTCTCTCCCCAATGCGACACACTCTCTCCCTCTCCCTCCAATCCTACACACTCTCTCTCTCCAATCCTACACACACTCTCTCTCTCTCTCCAATCCTACACACTCTCTCTATCTCTCTCCAATCCTACACACTCTCTCTCTCTCTCCAATCCGACACACTCCTTCTCTCTCTCCAATCCGACTCTCTCTCTCTCTCCAATCCGACACTCTCTCTATCTCTCTCCAATACTACACTCTCTCTCCCTCTCCAATCCGACACACTCTCCCTCTCTCTCCAATCCAGCACACTCTCTCTCTCTCTCCCCAATCCGACACACTCTCTCCCTCTCTCTCCAATCCGACACACTGTCTCTCTCTCTCCAATCCAACACACTCTCTCCTTCTCTCTCCAATCCGACACACTGTCTCTCTCCAATCCGACACACTGTCTCTCTCTCTCCCCAATCCTACACTCTCTCTCTCTCCAATCCTACACACTCTCTCTCTCCAAACCTACACACTCTCTCTCTCCAATCGTACACACACTCTCTCTCCAATCCTACACACACTCTCTCTCTCCAATCCTACACACTCCCTCTTTCTCCAATCCTACACACTCTCTCTCTCTCTCCAATCCTACACTCATTCTTTCTCTCCAATCCTACACTCACTCTCTCTCTCACTCCAATCCTATACACACTCTGCCTCTCTCTCTCTAATCCTACTTACTCACTCTCCCTCTCCAATCCTACACACTCTCTCTCTTCAATCCTACACACTCTCTCTCTCTCTCCAATCCTACACACTCTCTCTCCAATCCTACACTCTCTCTCTCTCCAAACCTGCACACTCTCTCTCTGCAATCGTACACACTCTCTCTCTGTCTCCAATCGTACACACTCTCTCGCTCCAATCCTACACACACTCTCTCTCTCCAATCCTACACTCACTCTCTCACTCCCTCCAATCCTATACACACTCTGCCTCTCTCTCTCTAATCCTACTTACTCACTCTCCTTCTCCAATCCTACACACTCTCTCTACCTCTCCAATCCACACACTCTTTCACTACAATCCTACACACTCTCTCTGTCTCTACAATCCTACACACACTCTCTCTCTACAATCCTACACGCACTCTCTCTCTCTCCAATCCTACACACTCTCTATCTCTCTACAATCCTACACACACTCTCTCTCTCCAATCCTACACACTCTCTCTCTCTCCAATCCTATACACTCTATCTCTCCAATCCTACAAACACTCTCTCTCTCCAATCCGACGCACTGTCTCTCTCTCTCTCTCCAATCCGACACTCTCTCTCTGTATCTCTCCAAACCTACACACTCTCTCTCTCCATTCGTACACACTCTCTCTCTCTCTCTCCAATCCTACACACTCACTCTCTCTCTCCAACCCTATACACACTCTGCCTCTCTCTCTCTAATCCTACTTACTCACTCTCCTTCTCCAATCCTACACACTCTCTCTACCTCTCCAATCCACAAACTCTTTCTCTACAATCCTACACACACACTCTCTCTCTCCAATCCGAAACACTCTCTCTCTCTCTCCAATCCGACACACACACTCTCTCTCTCTCTCTCCCCAATCCGAAACACTCTCTCTCTCTCCAATCCGACACTCTCTCTCTCTCTCTCTCCAATCCGACACACTCTCTCTCTCTCTCCAATCCGACATACTCTCTCTCTCTCCAATCCGACACACTCTCTCCCTCTCCCTCCAATCCTACACACACACTCTCTCTCTCTCTCCAATCCTACACACACTCTCTCTCTCTCTCCAATCCTACACACACTCTCCCTCTCTCTCCAATCCTACACACACTCTCCCTCTCTCTCCAATCCTACACACTCTCTCTCCAATCCGACACACAGTCTCTCTCTCTCTCCCATCCGACACTCTCTCTCCAATCCGACCCTCTCTCTCTCTCTGTCTCCAATCCGACGCACTCTCTCTCTCTCTCTCCAATCCTACGCACTCTCTCTCTCTCCAATCCTACACACTATCTCTCTCTCTCTCTCTCCAATCCTACACTCTCTCTCTCTCTCTCTCTCCAATTCTACACCCTCACTCTCTCTCTTCAATCCTACACACTTAGTCTCTCTCTCTCTAATCGTAATTACGCACTCTCTCTCTTCAATCCTACACACTCTCTCTCTCTCCAATCCTACACTCTCTCTCTCTCCAAACCTACACACTCTCTCTCTCCATTCGTACACACACACTCTCTCTCTCTCCAATCCTACACTCACTCTCTCTCTCCAACCCGATACACACTCTGCCTCTCTCTCTCTAATCGTACTTACTCACTCTCCTTCTCCAATCCTACACACTCTCTCTACCTCTCCAATCCACAAACTCTTTCTCTACAATCCTACACACACACTCTCTCTCTCCAATCCGAAACACTCTCTCTCTCTCTCCAATCCGACACTCTCTCTCTCTCTCCAATCCGAAACACTCTCTCTCTCTCTCCAATCCGACACATACTCTCTCTCTCTCTCTCTCCAATCCGACACTCTCTCTCTCTCTCTCTCTCCAATCCGACATACTCTCTCTCTCTCCAATCCGACACTCTCTCTCTCTCTCCAATCCTACACTCTCTCTCTCTCTCTCTCTCCAATTCTACACCCTCACTCTCTCTCTTCAATCCTACACACTTAGTCTCTCTCTCTCTAATCGTAATTACGCACTCTCTCTCTTCAATCCTACACACTCTCTCTCTCTCCAATCCTACACTCTCTCTCTCTCCAAACCTACACACTCTCTCTCTCCATTCGTACACACACACTCTCTCTCTCTCCAATCCTACACTCACTCTCTCTCTCCAACCCTATACACACTCTGCCTCTCTCTCTCTAATCGTACTTACTCACTCTCCTTCTCCAATCCTACACACTCTCTCTTCCTCTCCAAAACACAAACTCTTTCTCTACAATCCTACACTCACACTCTCTCTCTCCAATCCGAAACACTCTCTCTCTCTCCAATCCGACACTCTCTCTCTCTCTCTCTCTCCAATCCGAAACACTCTCTCTCTCTCCAATCCGACACACACTCTCTCTCTCTCTCTGCAATCCGACACTCTCTCTCTCTCTCTCTCTCCAATCCGACATACTCTCTCTCTCTCCAATCCGACACTCTCTCTCTCTCCAATCCTACACTCTCTCTCTATCTCTCTCTCTCCAATCCTACACACTCTCTCCCTCCCTCTCCAATCCTACACACTCTCTCACTCCAATCCGACACACTGTCTCTCCCCAATCCGACACACTCTCTCCCTCTCCCTCCAATCCTACACACTCTCTCTCTCCAATCCTACACACACACTCTCTCTCTCTCCAATCCTACACACACACTCTCTCTCTCTCCAATCCTACACACTCTCTCTATCTCTCTCCAATCCTACACACTCTCTCTCTCTCTCCAATCCGACACACTCCTTCTCTCTCTCCAATCCGACACATTCTCTCTCTCTCTCCAATCCGACTCACTCTCTATCTCTCTCCAATACTACACTCTCTCTCCCTCTCCAATCCGACACACTCTCCCTCTCTCTCCAATCCAGCACACACTCTCTCTCTCTCCCCAATCCGACACACTCTCTCCCTCTCTCTCCAATCCGACACACTCTCTCTCTCTCTCTCCAATCCAACACACTCTCTCCCTCTCTCTCCAATCCGACACACTGTCTCTCTCCAATCCGACACACTGTCTCCCTCTCTCCCCAATCCTACACTCTCTCTCTCTCCAATCCTACACACTCTCTCTCTCCAAACCTACACACTCTCTCTCTCCAATCGTACACACTCTCTCTCTCCAATCCTACACTCACTCTCTCTCTCCAACCCGATACACACTCTGCCTCTCTCTCTCTAATCGTACTTACTCACTCTCCTTCTCCAATCCTACACACTCTCTCTACCTCTCCAAACCACAAACTCTTTATCTACAATCCTACACTCACACTCTCTCTCTCCAATCCGAAACACTCTCTCTCTCTCCAATCCGACACACTCTCTCTCTCTCTCTCCAATCCGAAACACTCTCTCTCTCTCTCCAATCCGACACACACTCTCTCTCTCTCTCTGCAATCCGACACTCTCTCTCTCTCTCTCTCCAATCCGACATACTCTCTCTCTCTCCAATCCGACACTCTCTCTCTCTCCAATCCTACACTCTCTCTCTATCTCTCTCTCTCCAATCCTACACACTCTCTCCCTCCCTCTCCAATCCTACACACTCTCTCACTCCAATCCGACACACTGTCTCTCTCTCTCTCTCCAATCCGAAACACTCTCTCTCTCTCTCTCCAATCCGACACACACTCTCTCTCTCTCTCTCCAATCCGACACTCTCTCTCTCTCTCTCCAATCCGACATACTCTCTCTCTCTCCAATCCGACACTCTCTCTCTCTCCAATCCTACACTCTCTCTCTATCTCTCTCTCTCCAATCCTACACACTCTCTCCCTCCCTCTCCAATCCTACACACTCTCTCACTCCATTCCGACACACTGTCTCTCCCCAATCCGACACACTCTCTCCCTCTCCCTCCAATCCTACACACTCTCTCTCTCCAATCCTACACACACACTCTCTCTCTCTCTCCAATCCTACACACACTCTCTCTCTCTCTCCAATCCTACACACTCTCTCTATCTCTCTCCAATCCTACACACTCTCTCTCTCTCTCCAATCCGACACACTCCTTCTCTCTCTCCAATCCGACACACTCTCTCTCTCTCTCCAATCCGACACTCTCTCTATCTCTCTCCAATACTACACCCTCTCTCCCTCTCCAATCCGACACACTCTCCCTCTCTCTCCAATCCAGCACACTCTCTCTCTCTCTCCCCAATCCGACACACTCTCTCCCTCTCTCTCCAATCCGACACACTCTCTCTCTCTCTCTCCAATCCAACACACTCTCTCCTTCTCTCTCCAATCCGACACACTGTCTCTCTCCAATCCGACACACTGTCTCTCTCTCTCCCCAATCCTACACTCTCTCTCTCTCCAATCCTACACACTCTCTCTCTCCAAACCTACACACTCTCTCTCTCCAATCGTACACACTCTCTCTCTCCAATCCTACACACACTCTCTCTCTCCAATCCTACACCCTCCCTCTTTCTCCAATCCTACACACACTCTCTCTCTCTCCAATCCTACACTCACTCTCTCTCTCACTCCAATCCTATACACACTCTGCCTCTCTCTCTCTAATCCTACTTACTCACTCTCCCTCTCCAATCCTACACTCACTCTCTCTCTCCAATCCTACACTCACTCTCTCTCTCCCTCCAATCCTATACAAACTCTGCCTCTATCTCTCTAATCCTACTTACTCACTCTCCCTCTCCAATCCTACACACTCTCTCTCTTCAATCCTACACACTCTCTCTCTCTCTCCAATCCTACACACTCTCTCTCCAATCCTACACTCTCTCTCTCTCCAAACCTGCACACTCTCTCTCTGCAATCGTACACACTCTCTCTCTGTCTCCAATCGTACACACTCTCTCTCTCTCTCCAATCCTACACACTCTCTCACTCCAATCCGACACACTGTCTCTCCCCAATCCGACACACTCTCTCCCTCTCCCTCCAATCCTACACACTCTCTCTCTCCAATCCTACACACACACTCTCTCTCTCTCCAATCCTACACACACTCTCTCTCTCTCTCCAATCCTACACACTCTCTCTATCTCTCTCCAATCCTACACACTCTCTCTCTCTCTCCAATCCGACACACTCCTTCTCTCTCTCCAATCCGACACACTCTCTCTCTCTCTCCAATCCGACTCACTCTCTATCTCTCTCCAATACTACACTCTCTCTCCCTCTCCAATCCGACACACTCTCCCTCTCTCTCCAATCCAGCACACACTCTCTCTCTCTCCCCAATCCGACAGACTCTCTCCCTCTCTCTCCAATCCGACACACTCTCTCTCTCTCTCTCCAATCCAACACACTCTCTCCCTCTCTCTCCAATCCGACACACTGTCTCTCTCCAATCCGACACACTGTCTCCCTCTCTCCCCAATCCTACACTCTCTCTCTCTCCAATCCTACACACTCTCTCTCTCCAAACCTATACACTCTCTCTCTCCAATCGTACACACTCTCTCTCTCCAATCCTACACTCACTCTCTCTCTCCAACCCGATACACACTCTGCCTCTCTCTCTCTAATCGTACTTACTCACTCTCCTTCTCCAATCCTACACACTCTCTCTACCTCTCCAAACCACAAACTCTTTATCTACAATCCTACACTCACACTCTCTCTCTCCAATCCGAAACACTCTCTCTCTCTCCAATCCGACACACTCTCTCTCTCTCTCTCCAATCCGAAACACTCTCTCTCTCTCTCCAATCCGACACACACTCTCTCTCTCTCTCTGCCATCCGACACTCTCTCTCTCTCTCTCTCCAATCCGACATACTCTCTCTCTCTCCAATCCGACACTCTCTCTCTCTCCAATCCTACACTCTCTCTCTATCTCTCTCTCTCCAATCCTACACACTCTCTCCCTCCCTCTCCAATCCTACACACTCTCTCACTCCAATCCGACACACTGTCTCTCTCTCTCTCTCCAATCCGAAACACTCTCTCTCTCTCTCTCCAATCCGACACACACTCTCTCTCTCTCTCTCCAATCCGACACTCTCTCTCTCTCTCTCCAATCCGACATACTCTCTCTCTCTCCAATCCGACACTCTCTCTCTCTCCAATCCTACACTCTCTCTCTATCTCTCTCTCTCCAATCCTACACACTCTCTCCCTCCCTCTCCAATCCTACACACTCTCTCACTCCAATCCGACACACTGTCTCTCCCCAATCCGACACACTCTCTCCCTCTCCCTCCAATCCTACACACTCTCTCTCTCCAATCCTACACACACACTCTCTCTCTCTCTCTCCAATCCTACACACACTCTCTCTCTCTCTCCAATCCTACACACTCTCTCTATCTCTCTCCAATCCTACACACTCTCTCTCTCTCTCCAATCCGACACACTC
The DNA here is from genome assembly GCF_047496795.1 of Chiloscyllium punctatum. NCBI lineage: Eukaryota > Metazoa > Chordata > Chondrichthyes > Orectolobiformes > Hemiscylliidae > Chiloscyllium > Chiloscyllium punctatum. The sequence goes on along the minus strand of NC_092791.1, from coordinate 35,631,673 downwards.
CTTCTCTCTCTCCAATCCGACACACTCTCTCTCTCTCTCCAATCCGACACTCTCTCTATCTCTCTCCAATACTACACCCTCTCTCCCTCTCCAATCCGACACACTCTCCCTCTCTCTCCAATCCAGCACACTCTCTCTCTCTCTCCCCAATCCGACACACTCTCTCCCTCTCTCTCCAATCCTACACACTCTCTCCCTCCCTCTCCAATCCTACACACTCTCTCACTCCAATCCGACACACTGTCTCTCCCCAATCCGACACACTCTCTCCCTCTCCCTCCAATCCTACACACTCTCTCTCTCCAATCCTACACACACACTCTCTCTCTCTCTCTCCAATCCTACACACACTCTCTCTCTCTCTCCAATCCTACACACTCTCTCTATCTCTCTCCAATCCTACACACTCTCTCTCTCTCTCCAATCCGACACACTCCTTCTCTCTCTCCAATCCGACACACTCTCTCTCTCTCTCCAATCCGACACTCTCTCTATCTCTCTCCAATACTACACCCTCTCTCCCTCTCCAATCCGACACACTCTCCCTCTCTCTCCAATCCAGCACACTCTCTCTCTCTCTCCCCAATCCGACACACTCTCTCCCTCTCTCTCCAATCCGACACACTCTCTCTCTCTCTCTCCAATCCAACACACTCTCTCCTTCTCTCTCCAATCCGACACACTGTCTCTCTCCAATCCGACACACTGTCTCTCTCTCTCCCCAATCCTACACTCTCTCTCTCTCCAATCCTACACACTCTCTCTCTCCAAACCTACACACTCTCTCACTCCAATCGTACACACTCTCTCTCTCCAATCCTACACACACTCTCTCTCTCCAATCCTACACCCTCCCTCTTTCTCCAATCCTACACACACTCTCTCTCTCTCCAATCCTACACTCACTCTCTCTCTCACTCCAATCCTATACACACTCTGCCTCTCTCTCTCTAATCCTACTTACTCACTCTCCCTCTCCAATCCTACACTCACTCTCTCTCTCCAATCCTACACTCACTCTCTCTCTCCCTCCAATCCTATACAAACTCTGCCTCTATCTCTCTAATCCTACTTACTCACTCTCCCTCTCCAATCCTACACACTCTCTCTCTTCAATCCTACACACTCTCTCTCTCTCTCCAATCCTACACACTCTCTCTCCAATCCTACACTCTCTCTCTCTCCAAACCTGCACACTCTCTCTCTGCAATCGTACACACTCTCTCTCTCCAATCCTACACACTCTCTCTCTCTCTCCAATCCTACACACTCTCTGTCTCTCTCGCCAGTCCTGCACACTCTCTCTCTCTCCAATCCTACACACACTCTCCCTCTCTCCAATCCTACACTCTCTCTCTGTCTCTCTCCAATCCTACACACACTCTCTCACTCTCTCTCCAATCCTACACACTCTTTCACTCTCCAATCCTACACTCACACTTTCTCACTCTCTCTCTCTCTCTCTCTCTCTCCAATCCAACTCTCTCTCCCTCTCTCCAATCCTACACACTCTCCCTCTCTCTCCAATCGTACACCCTCTCTCGCTGCAATCCTAGACACTCTCTCTCTCTCTCCAATCGTACACACTCTCTCTCTCCAATCGTAAACACACTCTCTCTCCAATCCTACACTCACTCTCTGACTCTCTCAAATCCTATACACACTCTGCCTCTCTCTCTCTAATCCTACTTACTCACTCTCCTTCTCCAATCCTACACACTCTCTCTACCTCTCCAATCCGAAACACACTCTCTCTCTCTCCAATCCGACACACTCCTTCTCTCTCTCCAATCCGACACACTCTCTCTCTCGCTCCAATCCGACATACTCTCTCTCTCTCCAATCCGACACTCTCACTCTCTCCCTCTCCAATCCAACACACTCTCTCTGTCTCCAATCCGACACACTGTCTCTCTCCAATCCGACACACTGTCTCTCTCTCTCCCGAATCCTTCACACTCTCTCTCTCTTTCTCTCCAATCCTACACACTCTATCTCTCTCCAATTCTACACACTCTCTCTCTCTCCAATCCGACACACTGTCTCTGTCTCTCTCCAATCCTATACTCTCTCTCTCGATCGAATCCTACACACACACTCTCTCTCCCGAATTCTACACGCTCTCTCTCTTTCTCTCCAAACCGACACACTCTCTCTCACTCCAATCCTACACACTCTCTCTCACTCCAATGCTGCACACACTCTCTCTCTCCAATCCAATACACACACTCTCTCTCCAATCCTAAACTCACTCTCTCTCTCACACCAATCCTACACACACTCTGTCTCTCCCTCGAATCCTACTTACTCTCTCTCTCTCTCCAATGCTACACACTCTCTCTCTCCAATCCTACACACTCTCTCTCTCGCTCTCCAATCCTACACACTCTCTCTCTCTCCAATCCTACACACTCTCTCTCTCTCTCTCCAATCCTACACACACTCTCTCTCGACAATCCTACACGCACTCTCTCTCTCTACAATCCTACACACACTCTCTCTCTCCAATCCTACACACTCTCTCTCTCTCCAATCCTATACACTCTCTCTCTCTCCAATCCTACAAACACTCTCTCTCTCCAATCCGACGCACTGTCTCTCTCTCTCTCTCCAATCCGACACACTCTCTCTGTATCTCTCCAAACCTACACACACTCTCTCTCTCTCCAAACCTACACACTCTCTCTCTCCATTCGTACACACACTCTCTCTCTCTCTCCAATCCTACACACTCACTCTCTCTCTCCAATCCTACACTCACTCTCTCTCTCCAACCCTATACACACTCTGCCTCTCTCTCTCTAATCCTACTTACTCACTCTCCTTCTCCAATCCTACACACTCTCTCTACCTCTCCAATCCACAAACTCTTTCTCTACAATCCTACACACACACTCTCTCTCTCCAATCCGAAACACTCTCTCTCTCTCTCCAATCCGACACACACTCTCTCTCTCTCTCCAATCCGAAACACTCTCTCTCTCTCCAATCCGACACTCTCTCTCTCTCTCTCCAATCCGACACTCTCTCTCTCTCTCTCTCTAATCCGACATACTCTCTCTCTCTCCAATCCGACACACTCTCTCCCTCTCCCTCCAATCCTACACACACTCTCTCTCTCTCTCTCTCTCTCCAATCCTACACATACTCTCTCTCTCTCTCCAATCCTACACACACTCTCCCTCTCTCTCCAATCCTACACACTCTCTCTCCAATCCGACACACAGTCTCTCTCTCTCTCCCATCCGACACTCTCTCTCCAATCCGACCCTCTCTCTCTCTCTGTCTCCAATCCTACGCACTCTCTCTCTCTCTCTCCAATCCTACGCACTCTCTCTCTCTCCAATCCTACACACTATCTCTCTCTCTCTCTCCAATCCTACACACTCTCTCTCTCTCTCTCCAATTCTACACACTCACTCTCTCTCTATTCAATCCTACACACTTAGTCCCTCTCTCTAATCGTAATTACGCACTCTCTCTCTTCAATCCTACACACTCTGTCTCTCACCAATCCTACACTCTCTCTCTCTCCAATCCTACACTCTCTCTCTCTCCAAACCTACACACTCTCTCTCTCCATTCGTACAAACACTCTCTCTCTCTCTCCAATCCTACACTCACTCTCTCTCTCCAACCCTATACACACTCTGCCTCTCTCTCTCTAATCCTACTTACTCACTCTCCTTCTCCAATCCTACACACTCTCTCTACCTCTCCAATCCACAAACTCTTTCTCTACAATCCTACACACACACTCTTTCTCTCCAATCCGAAACACTCTCTCTCTCTCTCCAATCCGACACACTCTCTCTCTCTCTCCAATCCGAAACACTCTCTCTCTCTCTCCAATCCGACACACTCTCTCTGTCTCTCTCCAATCCGACACTCTCTCTCTCTCTCTCCAATCCGACATTCTCTCTCTCCAATCCGACACTCTCTCTCTCTCCAATCCTACACTCTCTCTCTATCTCTCTCTCTCTCCAATCCTACACACTCTCTCCCTCCCTCTCCAATCCAACACACTCTCTCTCCCTCTCCAATCCTACACACTGTCTCTCCCCAATCCGACACACTCTCTCCCTCTCCCTCCAATCCTACACACTCTCTCTCTCCAATCCTACACACACTCTCTCTCTCTCTCTCCAATCCTACACTCTCTCTCTCTCTCTCTCCAATCCTACACACTCTCTCTATCTCTCTCCAATCCTACACACTCTCTCTCTGTCTCCAATCCGACACACTCCTTCTCTCTCTCCAATCCGACACACTCTCTCTCTCTCTCCAATCCGACACTCTCTCTATCTCTCTCCAATACTACACTCTCTCTCCCTCTCCAATCCGACACACTCTCCCTCTCTCTCCAATCCAGCACACTCTCTCTCTCTCTCTCTCCAATCCAACACACTCTCTCCCTCTCTCTCCAATCCGACACACTGTCTCTCTCCAATCCGACACACTGTCTCTCTCTCTCCCCACTCCTACAAACTCTCTCTCTCTCTCCAAGCCTACACACTCTCTCTCTCTTTCTCACCAATCCTACACACTCTATCTCTCTCCAATTCTACACACTCTCTCTCTTTCCAATGCGACACACTGTCTCTGTCTCTCTCCAATCCTACACTCTCTCTCTCGATCGAATCCTACACACACACTCTCTCTCCCGAATTCTACACACTCTCTCTCTTTCTCTCCAAACCTACACACTCTCTCTCTCCAATCCTACACACTCTCTCTCACTCCAATACTGCACACTCTCTCTCACTCCAATGCTGCACACACTTCCTCTCTCCAACACAATACACACACTCTCTCTCTCCAATCCTACACTCACTCTCTCTCTCTCTCACACCAATCCTGCACACACTCTGTCTCTCCCTCGAATCCTACTTACTCTCTCTCTCTCTCTCCAATGCTACACACTCTCTCTCTCCAATCCTACACACACTCTCTCTCCCTCCAATCCTACACACTCTCTCTCTCCAATCCTACACACACACACACTCTCTCTCTCCAATCCTACACACACACTCTCTCTCTCTCTAATCCTACACACTCTCTCTATCTCTCTCCAATCCTACACACTCTCTCTCTCTCCAATCCGACACACTCCTTCTCTCTCTCCAATCCGACACACTCTCTCTCTCTCCAATCCGACACTCTCTCTATCTCTCTCCAATACTACACTCTCTCTCCCTCTCCAATCCGACACACTCTCCCTCTCTCTCCAATCAAGCACACTCTCTCCCTCTCTCTCCAATCCGACACACTCTCTCTCTCTCTCTCCAATCCAACACACTCTCTCCCTCTCTCTCCAATCCGACACACTGTCTCTCTCCAATCCGACACACTGTCTCTCTCTCTCCCCAATCCTACACTCTCTCTCTCTCCAATCCTACACACTCTCTCTCTCCAAACCTACACACTCTCTCTCTCCAATCGTACACACTCTCTCTCTCCAATCCTACACACACTCTCTCTCTCCAATCCTACACACTCCCTCTTTCTCCAATCCTACACTCACTCTTTCTCTCCAATCCTACACTCACTCTCTCTCTCACTCCAATCCTATACACACTCTGCCTCTCTCTCTCTAATCCTACTTACTCACTCTCCCTCTTCAATCCTACACACTCTCTCTCTTCAATCCTACACACACTCTCTCTCTCCAATCCTACACACTCTCTCTCCAATCCTACACTCTCTCTCTCTCCAAACCTGCACACTCTCTCTCTGCAATCGTACACACTCTCTCTCTGTCTCCAATCGTACACACTCTCTCGCTCCAAACCTACACACACTCGCTCACTCTCTCCAATCCGAAACACTCTCTCTCTCTCTCCAATCCGACACACACTCTCTCTCTCTCTCCAATCCGAAACACTCTCTCTCTCTCTCCAATCCGACACTCTCTCTCTCTCTCTCCAATCCGACACACACTCTCTCTCTCTCCAATCCGACATCCTCACTCTCTCTCCAATCCGACACACTCTCTCCCTCTCCCTCCAATCCTACACACACACTCTCTCTCTCTCCAATCCTACACACACTCTCTCTCTCTCTCCAATCCTACACACACTCTCCCTCTCTCTCCAATCCTACACACACTCTCCCTCTCTCTCCAATCCTACACACTCTCTCTCTCCAATCCGACACACAGTCTCTCTCTCTCTCCCATCCGACACTCTCTCTCCAATCCGACCCTCTCATTCTCTCTGTCTCCAATCCTACGCACTCTCTCTCTCTCTCCAATCCGACACACTCTCTCTCTCTCTCCAATCCTACACACTCTCTCTCTCTCTCCAATCCTACGCACTCTCTCTCTCTCCAATCCTACACATTATCTCTCTCTCTCTCTCTCCAATCCTACACTCGCTCTCTCTCTCTCTCTCCAATTCTACACACGTACTCTCTCTCTTCAATCCTACACACTTAGTCCCTCTCTCTCTAATCGTAATTACGCACTCTCTCTCTTCAATCCTACACACTCTCTCTCTCTCCAATCCTACACTCTCTCTCTCTCCAATCCTACACTCTCTCTCTCTCCAAACCTACACACTCTCTCTCTCCATTCGTACACACACACTCTCTCTCTCTCCAATCCTACACTCACTCTCTCTCTCCAACCCTATACACACTCTGCCTCTCTCTCTCTAATCCTACTTACTCACTCTCCTTCTCCAATCCTACACACTCTCTCTACCTCTCCAATCCACAAACTCTTTCTCTACAATCCTACACACACACTCTCTCTCTCCAATCCGAAACACTCTCTCTCTCTCTCCAATCCGACACACACTCTCTCTCTCTCTCCAATCCGAAACACACTCTCTCTCTCCAATCCGACACTCTCTCTCTCTCTCTCCTCTCCGACACACTCTCTCTCTCTCTCCAATCCGACATACTCTCTCTCTCTCCAATCCGACACACTCTCTCCCTCTCCCTCCAATCCTACACACACTCTCTCTCTCTCTCTCTCTCCAATCCTACACACACTCTCTCTCTCCAATCCTACACACACTCTCCCTCTCTCTCCAATCCTACACACACTCTCCCTTTCTCTCCAATCCTACACACTCTCTCTCCAATCCGACACACAGTCTCTCTCTCTCTCCCATCCGACACTCTCTCTCCAATCCGACCCTCTCTCTCTCTCTGTCTCCAATCCTACGCACTCTCTCTCTCTCTCCAATCCGACACACTCTCTCTCTCTCTCCAATCCTACACACTCTCTCTCTCTCTCTCCAATCCTACGCACTCTCTCTCTCTCCAATCCTACACATTATCTCACTCTCTCTCTCTCCAATCCTACACTCGCTCTCTCTCTCTCTCTCCAATTCTACACACGTACTCTCTCTCTTCAATCCTACACACTTAGTCCCTCTCTCTCTAATCGTAATTACGCACTCTCTCTCTTCAATCCTACACACTCTCTCTCTCTCCAATCCTACACTCTCTCTCTCTCCAATCCTACACTCTCTCTCTCTCCAAACCTACACACTCTCTCTCTCCATTCGTACACACACACTCTCTCTCTCTCCAATCCTACACTCACTCTCTCTCTCCAACCCTATACACACTCTGCCTCTCTCTCTCTAATCCTACTTACTCACTCTCCTTCTCCAATCCTACACACTCTCTCTACCTCTCCAATCCACAAACTCTTTCTCTACAATCCTACACACACATTCTCTCTCTCCAATCCGAAACACTCTCTCTCTCTCTCCAATCCGACACACTCTCTCTCTCTCTCCAATCCGAAACACACTCTCTCTCTCTCTCTCCAATCCGACACTCTCTCTCTCTCTCTCTCCAATCCGACATACTCTCTCTCTCCAATCCGACACTCTCTCTCTCTCCAATCCTACTCTCTCTCTCTATCTCTCTCTCTCCAATCCTACACACTCTCTCCCTCCCTCTCCAATCCAACACACTCTCTCTCCCTCTCCAATCCTACACACTGTCTCTCCCCAATCCGACACACTCTCTCCCTCTCCCTCCAATCCTACACACTCTCTCTCCAATCCTACACACACACTCTCTCTCTCTCTCCAATCCTACACACACTCTCTCTCTCTCCAATCCTACACACTCTCTCTATCTCTCTCCAATCCTACACACTCTCTCTCTGTCTCCAATCCGACACACTCCTTCTCTCTCTCCAATCCGACACACTCTCTCTCTCTCCAATCCGACACTCTCTCTATCTCTCTCCAATACTACACTCTCTCTCCCTATCCAATCCGACACACTCTCCCTCTCTCTCCAATCCAGCACACTCTCTCTCTCTCTCTCCCCAATCCGACACACTCTCTCTCTGTCTCTCCCCAATCCGACACACTCTCTCCCTCTCTCTCCAATCCGACACACTCTCTCTCTCTCTCTCCAATCCAACACACTCTCTCCCTCTCTCTCCAATCCGACACACTGTCTCTCTCCAATCCGACACACTGTCTCTCTCTCTCCCCAATCCTACACACACTCTCTCTCTCTCCAAGCCTACACACTCTCTCTCTCTCCAATCTTACACACTCTCTCTCTCCAATCCTACACACTCTCTGTCTCTCTCGCCAGTTCTGCACACTCTCTCTCTCTCCAATCCTACACACACACTCTCTCTCTCCAATCCTACACTCTCTCTCTGTCTCTCTCCAATCCTACACACTCTCTCTGTCTCTCTCCAATACTACACACTCTCTCTCTCTCCAATCCTACACACACTCTCTCACTCTCTCTCCAATCCTACACACTCTTTCACTCTCCAATCCTACACTCCCACTTTCTCACTCTCTCCAATCCAACTCTTTCTCTCTCTCTCCAATCCAACTCTCTCTCTCTCTCTCGAATCCAACACATTCTGTCTCTCTCCCTCTCTCCAATCCTACACACTCTCCCTCTCTCTCCAATCGTACACCCTCTCTCGCTGCAATCCTACACACACTCTCTCTCTCCAATCGTACACACTCTCTCTCTCCAATCGTAAACACTCTCTCGCTCCCATCCTACACACACTCTCTCTCTCCAATCCTACACTCACTCTCTCACTCCCTCCAATCCTATACACACTCTGCCTCTCTCTCTCTAATCCTACTTACTCACTCTCCTTCTCCAATCCTACACACTCTCTCTACCTCTCCAATCCACAAACTCTTTCTCTACAATCCTACACACACACTCTCTCTCTCCAATCCGAAACACACTCTCTCTCTCTCTCTCCAATCCGACACACTCCTTCTCTCTCTCCAATCCGACACACACTCTCTCTCTCTCTCTGCAATCCGACACACTCCTTCTCTCTCTCCAATCCGACACACACTCTCTCTCTCTCCAATCCGACATACTCTCTCTCTCTCCAATCCGACACTCTCACTCTCTCCCTCTCCAATCCAACACACTCTCTCTCCCTCTCCAATCCGACACACTCTCTCTCTCTCCAATCCGACACACTGTCTGTCTCGAATCCAACACACTCTCTCTCTCTCCAATCCGACACACTGTCTCTCTCTCTCCCGAATCCTTCACACTCTCTCTCTCTTTCTCTCCAATCCTACACACTCTATCTCTCTCCAATTCTACACACTCTCTCTCTCTCCAATCCGACACACTGTCTCTCTCCAATCCTACACTCTCTCTCTCGATCGAATCCTACACACACACTCTCTCTCCCGAATCCTTCACACTCTCTCTCTCTTTCTCTCCAATCCTACACACTCTATCTCTCTCCAATTCTACACACTCTCTCTCTCTCCAATCCGACACACTGTCTCTCTCCAATCCTACACTCTCTCTCTCTCTCTCCAATCCTACACACTCTCTCTCTCCAATCCGACACACTCTCCCTCTCCAATCCGACACACTGTCTCTCTCCAATGCTACACACTGTCTCTCTCCAATCCGACACACAGTCTCTCTCCAATCCTACACACTCTCTCTCTCGATCGAATCCTACACACTCTCTCTCTCTCTCCCGAATCCTACACTCTCTCTCCCTCTCTCTCTCGAAAACTACACACACTCTCTCTCTCTCCAATCCTACACACTCTCTCTCCAATCCTACACACTGTCTCTCTTCAATTCAACACACTCTCTCTCTCTCTACCCAATCCGACACACTCTCTCCCTCTCTCTCCAATCCGACACACTCTCCCTCTCTCTCCAATCTGACACACTCTCCCCCTCTCCCTCTCCAATCCGACACTCTCTCTCTCTCTCGAATACCACACACTCTCTCTCTCTCCAATCCTGCACACACTCTCTCTCTCTCCAATCTTACACACACTCTCTCTCCAAACCGACACACTCTCTCTCTCCAATCCGACACACACTCTCTCTCTCCAATCCTACACACTCTCTCTCTCTCCAATCCTGCACACTCTCTCTCTCTCCAATTCAATACACACACTCTCTCTCTCCAACCCTATACACACTCTGCCTCTCTCTCTCTAATCCTACTTACTCACTCTCCTTCTCCAATCCTACACACTCTCTCTACCTCTCCAATCCACAAACTCTTTCTCTACAATCCTACACACACACTCTTTCTCTCCAATCCGAAACACTCTCTCTCTCTCTCCAATCCGACACACTCTCTCTCTCTCTCCAATCCTACACACACTCTGTCTCCCCCTCGAATCCGACTTACTCTATCTCTCTCTCTCCAATGCTACACACTCTCTCTCTCCAATTCTACACTCTCTCTCTCTCTCTCTCCAATCCTACACACCGTCTCTCTCTCTCTCTCCAATCCTACACTCTCTCTCTCTCCAGCTCCAATCCTACACACTCTCTCTCTCTCCAATCCTACACACTCTCTCTCTATCTCCGATCCTCCACTCACTCTCTCTCTCTCTCTCTCTCCCTCCAATCCTGTACAATCTCTCTCTCCGATCCTACACACTGTCTCTGTTCCTCCGATCACACACGCTGTCTCTGTCTCTCCGATCCTACACACTCTCTCTCTCTCTCCAATCCTACACACACACTCTCTCTCTCCAATCCTACACACTGTCTCTGTCTCTCCGATCCTACACACTCTCACTGTCTCTCCAATCCTACACACACTCTCTCTCTCTCCAATCCTACACACTCTCTCTCTCTCCAAACCTACACTCTCTCTCTCTCCAATCCTATACACACTCTCTCTCTCCGATTGTAGGGGGTAGTGTAATTTTTAAACGGTTAGCTGCCTTTTAGTCTTTTCTACCTCATAGTAAACACAAGCAGACACTCGAAACTGTTGCCGGACCTCCCCCACGTTTATATGAATGAAACAGTTGTAACAGCTTTCCTCGATAGTTGAGAGGCCGCCCTTAACCACAGTTGTACAACATCATCCATATAAGGGAAGAATGGGAAGCTCAAACACTGATTGGCCAAGTGAATGATAAAAGAATCGCAGGCACCAGAACCCAAAAAAGGAAAACAGTGCGGAATCCGAGCACTCGTTGGTCAAGGCAGCAGTAGTAAACCCAGCCCACATATACATGTATATAATGTGTGGAGATTACTATGCTTGTGTGTGTGTACCTTTGGGAACAGCACCCGACTTTGCAAAGTTGAATGAAAAGTTTTGGACTGACTCCTCCGTGTCTTTGTTCCTGGGAAGGGAAATAAAAAGTGCCGTAGATGGGGCTGGATAGCCACATATCTCGCACAATTGGGGGCTCCTCCGGGATGAAATAATTATTGCCGGGGGGGGCAGTCTCTTCGGCTCACGGATCAAGCCTGATTACAACAAAGACGCGTCTAGTATATATTTATACTTCTCACTGATCGGCTTGGTCCGTTGGCCGTCGGCCAAGAGACGATGTGACCCGGCTCATTTAAAAATAATTTTGAATCCTGGAAAAGGAACACACGGACGAGTGCTGGGACGACCGGTTAGTGACTATACACGGGGGTACACACATTTAAAAAGGCCAGACAACTCCGTGCACGGATCAAGGTAAGAGATTCTTTTGTTCTTCCTTGTTGGCCGCGTGGTTTTGACGGTCATCTGTGAAAACGCTTTGGGCGTTTAAGACCAGGACTGAAGATAAACCACGGGAAATTGTGGTTTTGACGGTCATCTGTGAAAACGCTTTGGGCGTTTAAGACCAGGACCGAAGATAAACCATGGGAAATCAGACTTCTAGATTTACTAAGGAAAAGTCAGGGAAGACTGCAAATGGGAAAGAAATACCCCCCGATAGTCCATTAGGTCGGAAGTTAAGTCTATGGACGGACAGTAGTAGAACGAAGGACTTAAAGAAAGAGACCATGATAAAATATTGTTGTTTTATATGGACCAAAGAACCTATCCGCGCCCCCTCGGTAGTTTGGTCCGAGTATGGGTCTGATGAAGACTGGGTGTGTCAAATCCTAAATGTATATGTTAACAGAAAACAACCGTTTGACCCAGAGGAGAGCAAATATGCCGCCGCCTGGTTGGCGGGCGACGGCGAGAGTCCCACGCGTCTCTATCCTCTGACTCCCCAAACAGACCCGAGGAAGCCCCAGAAGTCTTGGGACATCCTCACCGACGGTTTGCCACCGTCTTCCCCGCCCCCGTATATACCACCCGCGCACGACCAGGCGTCCAGCGCGGACCTCCCTCCTGCGACGGATAATTCCGAGTCCCAGCAGGCTACGACCAGTGAGGAAGGGACTGCTGGGGGGTGTACAGGAGGGGGCACAGAACTCACCCCAGGCACTAGGAAATCAGTCCGACTCGAGATGCGGAGAGGTCGAGAAGAGGGATTGAGAGCTGGGAGGAGTGACAATATTGAACAGCTGAACCCCTTACGAGAGGTGCCGTTTGGGAACGAACGGACCGGGTTCGTAGTACAACCTTTAAATTCTGGGGATATCCGGCAACTCCGTAATGAACGACCCCGTCTACTGGACGACCCCGTCAGTGTGGGAATACAACTGGACCAATTTCTGGGGCCCAGTATATACACATGGTCTGAACTGCAGGCCATGATGAGAATACTATTTAATTACGATGAAATTGTTATGATCCGGAATAGTGCAATGGCCATTTGGGATAGGGAGCATCAGGACGGCCCTCAGCGTGGAGAGCAGAAGTACCCCTTAGAGGACCCCCGGTGGGATCATAACGACGCGGGGGGAAGGGCCAATATGACAGACCTCAGAAGCCTTATAATCAGGGGAATCCAAACCTGCGTGCCCAGACAGCGGAATTTAGCAAAAGCATTTGAAGTTGGACAGAAAAAGGATGAATCCCCGAGTGAGTTTTTAGACCGTTTGCGGGAGTCCATGCAAAAGTATTCAGGTTTAGACCCTGATGGGGAAATAGGCAAGAGCATGCTTAAGGTGCACTTTGTGACTAAGTCATGGCCTGACATTCAGAAGAAATTACAGAAAGTGGAGGATTGGGCTGAAAAGGATGTTGCAGAATTATTACGGGAAGCACAGAAGGTGTACGTTCAGAGGGATGTAATAAGGGAGAAACATAAGACAAAAATGATGGTGGCAGCCGTACGGGAAGCTTGTAAGTCCACCGGAATGGGGGAGGGAGGTTATGGGGTGGAAAGAGGAACGTCGAAGAAAAGTTGGAGAGGGAGAGAAGCGAGACGGGGCAGAAGTGAGAGAGGAAGAATTAGCCGTTACCATGTCATACCTTAGTGAGTCCCGATTGACAGAGATAGACCCTAGGGTTTGGGTCGCCAAAGGGAACTGGGGGGGACTCGCAATTCGACCTGTGGAGGTAAAATTAAAGCCCCAGAGCCCCGACGTCAGAGTGCGCCAATACCCCATCTCTTGGGAAGGGAGGCAGGGCCTGAAGACAGTTATGGAAGACCTAATAAAAGATGGATTGGTAGAGCCCTGTATGTCACGATACAATTCCCCCATCCTGCCGGTCCGGAAGTCGGATGGGAGCTACCGAATGGTCCAAGACCTAAGGGAGGTAAATAAAATTGTCCAAGTACGGCACCCTGTGGTACCGAACCCATACACTATTCTGGGGTGAATCCCCCCGGACCACGGCTGGTTTAGTGTTATAGACTTAAAGGATGCCTTCTGGGCGTGTCCCCTGGACAAGGACAGTAGGGATCTTTTTGCTTTTGAATGGGAGGATCCTGATACTAGCAGAAAACAACAGTACAGGTGGACCGTACTCCCCCAAGGATTCACTGAGTCCCCGACTCTGTTCGGGCAGATTCTGGAACAATTATTGGAGGGACTAACCTTGTCCCCGGCCCTTAAGCTTATACAATACGTGGACGATCTCCTTTTATCCGGACCGGCGGAGGAGGACGTCCTACTTGGGACTAATGCCCTGTTAAATTACCGAGCTGAGAAGGGGTTAAGAGTGAGTCAGAAGAAGCTCCAATATGTCGAGAAAGAGGTTAAGTACCTGGGACACTTGATAAGCCAGGGACAGAAACGAATAAGTCCGGAAAGAGTGCGGGCAATAATCGAACTAGGCCTCCCAACGACCAAGAGGGAGTTGCAGAAGTTCTTGGGACTCTTAGGCTATTGTCGGTTATGGATAAATGACTATGCCCCCCTTACTAAAGACTTGTACCTAAAACTCATTGAGGAGGCACCCAACAGAATAAAATGGGAGAAGGAGGAGAAAAAGTTAATTGAAATCCGAAAAGGAAAATTGATGGCCGCACCTGTTTTAAGATTGCCGGATTTTAGTAAGACATTTCGCCTCTTTGTGAACTCCTGAGAGGGAACCGCTCTTGGAGTGTTGACCCAGGACTGGGGGGGTAAAAGGAAGCCCGCGGCTTTCCTGTCAAAAATTCTGGATCCAGTCTCCCGAGGGTGGCCGGAGTGTGTCCAAGTGGTGGCAGCCACGGCAAAGCTGGTAGAGGAAAGCAGGAAGTTGACTTTCGGGGCCCCCTTGACAGTCACTACTCCCCACCAGGTTAGAACTATCCTGAATCAGAAGGCCGGGAGGTGGCTGACTGACTCGAGAATTCTGAAATATGAAGCCATATTGTTAGACCGAGAAGACCTCCGAATAGAAGTCGGGGGCTGCCAGAACCCGGCGGACTTTCTTTGGAAAGGGGAAGGCGAGGAGGAACTGGAACACTGCTGTTCAGACATAATAGAGTACCAGAGTAAAGTGAGGGAAGATCTGAGGGATACTCCCTTACATGCAGGTAGGCGGTGGTACATTGATGGGTCCTCTCGAGTGATAGATGGGAAGAGACACAACGGTTATGCAGTCATTAGTGAGACTGGTTGGGAATTAGTGGAAAGTGGACGGCTACCGAATGCCTGGTCCGCACAAACGTGCGAATTGTACGCCTTGCACCGGGCTCTGAGGAATTTAAAGGGAATAGCCGGGACAATCTACACTGACTCTAAGTATGCCTTTGGGGTAGTACACACCTTTGGGAAGATCTGGAAAGAAAGGGGAATGATAAATAGTAGAGGAAAGGAGTTGGTCCACGAGGAACTAGTAGCCATGATCTTGGAGGATTTGTTGCTGCCACAAGAGATTGCAGTAGTACATGTGAAAGGACACCAGAAAGACGATAAAATAGAGACCCTGGGGAATCAATTGGCAGATGAACAGGCAAAATTGGCTGGGATGGGGAAGGAAGTAATAAACTGCCTGGTAAGGATTCCACAGATATCCAAAATTACCGAAGTGCCCACGTTTACTGACAAAGAAGAAACTCTTCTCGCGTCTCTGGGGGGTACAAAGGATAGGGAAGGCAAGTGGACCTTACCCGATGGCTGCCAGCTACTAAATCGACCGTTGACGCGGGACATTATTGCCCGTTTACACCAAGGGGGTCACTGGGGCGCCCAGGCACTGTGTGATGCCTTCCTGCGCTGATATGCTCACCCTGGTCTGTACACGGTAGCCAAGCAGGTCACAGGAGATTGTATAACATGTCGAAAGATTAACAAAAGGGGGCTGCGGCAGCATGCAAGACAAGGGGGTAGGAGTCCGGCCTATAGGCCGTTTGAGTATGTTCAGGTAGATTACACGGAGCTCCCCCCCATAGGTCGCCTGAAATATCTATTAGTAGTGGTAGATCACCTGACAGGATGGGTGGAAGCTTTCCCCACTACCACGGCAACGGGCAACTCAGGTTAGCAAGATTCTACTCGAGCAAATCATCCCACGATTTGGGCTACCCCGCGCTATTGACTCTGACCAGGGGAGCCACTTCACCTCGACCGTCCTCCAGAATGTAGTGCAAGCAATGGGGATTGACTGGGATTTGCACACCCCCTGGCATCCCTCCTCCTCGGGCAAGGTCGAAAGAATGAACCAGACCATCAAAAAGCAGCTAACCAAGCTCACTAGTGAAATCGGCCTGCCTTGGACCAAATGCCTACCCCTTGCCCTGTTGCAAATTCGCACCCAGCCAAGGCGGGATTTGGGCGTCTCCCCTTTCGAAATGTTATTTGGCCTCCCGTTCCATGGGCCGAAGGGGGAACCTCCTGTATTTGAGTCTCGGGATATGTTTGTGCAAAAATATGTGGTGGCTCTGGGGTCTGCTCTATCTCGTTTACGCCAACAGGGACTTTTGGCACAGACGCCGCCCCTCGAGTTTGCGGTGCACACCGTCAAGCCGGGTCAGTGGGTCCTGATTAAAAGCTGGAAGCAACGTACCCTCGAACCAACTTGGGACGGTCCCTTCCTGGTACTTTTGACGACCGAAACGGCTGTCCGTACGGCCGAAAAGGGCTGGACACATTACACTCGAGTCAAGGGACCAGTGCCACAACCGACGGAGGACGAACGAATCTCTCTGACAAAGGCATCTAAGGAACAGAGACCCTGAGAACGAACTAATCGGACTTTGGCGAGTCTAAAGGAACTGTGCCCTCGGGCTACGGGTGTCGCGACAAAATGCGGTCAATCGTATTGTTAACTTGCTATGCCATTATCCTTGGGCTGGGTCTTTGTGTGCGTGTTACCCAATTTGGCCTCTGGTTAAAACAAGCAGAGGACCGTCAGTGGTTCACCATCTCCGTGCTTGCCAACCAATCAACACAGACACTTAGCTTAGACCTATGTGAGTTGGTGCCCTGTAGGACTAAAAGTCAACTGAATCAAACTAAGCAGAATCTAGAGAGAGAAAGGGGATTCCAGGGTCAGACGTTAGTATTACAATTGCATGGTAGGGAAGGCCTAAGTAGGCTTCCAGCCCCCGGGGTCCAGGCTATGGTGTCAGTTGTCCGTGATCCCATCACCCCTGGACGGGATTGTGGGCAGAATCAGTGCAATCCGCTTTATCTGACCATAAAGAACTTGGAAAAGAACGAGGCGAGACTTAATAGAACAATACTGGGTATTAGAGTTGGGGGCCAGGCAGGATGGGGGGGATGCAGCTGTGCTGCACGTATATCACGGTCATTGAAGCTGGGTCTGGGGGCTCATCCACCACTGATAAGCAGGAAAAGATTAGAATAATTGAAACAACGGATTTGGAAAAGACCTTTGAAATAGAAACGGGATACGGAGAGGCGAATGCCTGGATGGAATGGGTCAAATATACTGTGAGGAGCATAAAAAAGAGTGATTGCTACGCATGCACGAGTGCCCGCCCTAACCCTCAGGTGGTCCCATTCCCGCTGGGATGGGAGAAACACCCACGAGCCATGGACTGCATGATAAGGCTGTACCAGGACCGAGAGGCCTGGAACGACCCCACTTGTCGACCCTTGAGTTTGAAGTTTCCCCCCGTCAGGTCTGAGGGGGCGTCCCGCCCGCCATCATTCTCAGGGGTAACGGGTACGCATCAGGCCTGCGTCTCTCGGACGGGACTACAGTGGGACGACGATGTGGGGACATTTGACAAGTGCAGCGGATCAATCCGGCTGGTCAATGAAACTACCGGGGGCGGGAATTACTCCCACATTCATGTACCTAGGGCAGACCTCTGGTGGTACTGTGGTGGGAGGGTTCTGCGACCGACCCTGCCCCAAAAATGGACGGGCACTTGTGCGATCGTTCAATTGGCCATCCCATTCACCCTGGTATTCGAAAAACAAGAGCATCCCCGTTCTAGTGGAAGAACTGAGAGAGCTTTGGAGACCTCTTTTGATGATAACATATATTTAGATGCCATAGGGGTCCCCAGGGGTGTTCCTGACGAATACAAGGCTAGGAACCAGATAGCGGCGGGTTTTGAGTCGTCACTGTTTTGGTGGGTGACTATCAATAAGAACGTGGATTGGATTAATTATATTTACTACAATCAGCAGAGGTTCATTAATTATACCCGGGATGCAGTGAAAGGAATAGCAGAACAACTGGACGCCACGAGTAGGATGGCGTAGGAAAATAGGTTGGCCTTAGACATGATGTTGGCAGAGAAGGGGGGTGTTTGTGTCATGATAGGCACTCAGTGCTGCACTTTCATCCCCAACAACACAGCCCCTGATGGGTCCATCACCCGCGCCCTGGATGGACTCACCACATTGGCGGACGAACTGGCCGAAAACTCGGGCATCGACTCTGGCCTCATGGACTGGTTGGAAGCTTGGTTCGGTAAATGGACGGGGGTGGTCGTTCCCTTTCTTGTCTCATGTATAGTGGTGGCAGGGGTACTCACTGCCCTTGGGTGTTGCGTTATTCCCTGTGTCCGGGGATTAACTCAACGACTGATCGAAACCGCCCTTACTAAGAAAGATGTTCCCTATGGGCAGGTTGAACGAATAAATCTCGAGATGGAACAACGTGAATCCCTCTTGGGCGGGGGTAGTATTAGAGAAGGGCAGTTTGATGAACAAGCTCGGGAGTTATTAAATGCCCTGGAGAAGAAACTTACGGTTGAAAAATTACAGGCCGTAAGAAAAGACACGGGGGATTTGTAGGGGGTAGTGTAATTTTTAAACGGTTAGCTGCCTTTTAGTCTTTTCTACCTCATAGTAAACACAAGCAGACACTCGAAACTGTTGCCGGACCTCCCCCACGTTTATATGAATGAAACAGTTGTAACAGCTTTCCTCGATAGTTGAGAGGCCGCCCTTAACCACAGTTGTACAACATCATCCATATAAGGGAAGAATGGGAAGCTCAAACACTGATTGGCCAAGTGAATGATAAAAGAATCGCAGGCACCAGAACCCAAAAAAGGAAAACAGTGCGGAATCCGAGCACTCGTTGGTCAAGGCAGCAGTAGTAAACCCAGCCCACATATACATGTATATAATGTGTGGAGATTACTATGCTTGTGTGTGTGTACCTTTGGGAACAGCACCCGACTTTGCAAAGTTGAATGAAAAGTTTTGGACTGACTCCTCCGTGTCTTTGTTCCTGGGAAGGGAAATAAAAAGTGCCGTAGATGGGGCTGGATAGCCACATATCTCGCACACGATCCTACACTCTCTCTCTCTCCAATCCTACACACACTCTCTCTCTACAATCCTACACACACTCTCTCTCTCTAATCCTACACACACTCTCTCTCTCTCCCTCTCCAATCCTACACACTCTCTCACTCCAATCCGACACACTGTCTCTCTTCAATCCAACACACTCTCTCTCTATCTACCCAATCCGACACACTCTCCCTCTCTCTCCAATCCGACACACGCTCCCTCTCTCTCTCTCCAATCCTGCACTCTCTCTATCTCTCTCCAATCCTACACACTCTCTCTCTCACTCTCTCCAATGCTACACACTCTCTGTCTCTCCCGAATCCTACACACACACACTCTCTCTCTCCAATCCTTCACTCACTCTCTCTCTCTCCCGAATCCGACACACACTCACTCTCTCTCTCCAATCCTACACACAGTCTCTCTCTCTCTCCCGAATCCTACACACACACTCTCTCTCTCTCCAATCCTACACACACTCTCTCTCTCTCTCCAATCCTACACACTCTCTCTCTCCAATCCGACACACTCTCTCTGTCCCCCCGATCCTACACACTCTCTCTGTCTCTCCAATCCGACACACTCTCTCTCTCTCCAATCCTACACACTCTCTCTCCCTCTCCAATCCTACACACACTCTCTTTCTCTCTCTCCAATCCTACACACCCTCTCTCTCCCTCTCTCTCTCCAATCCTACAACCCTCTCTCTCTCTCTCTCTCCAATCCTACAAACACACTCTCTCTCTCTCTCCAATCCTACACACACACTCTCTCTCTCCCTCTCCAATCCTACACACACACTCTCTCTCTCCCTCTCTCATCCGACACACTCTCTCTCCCTCTCCAATCCTACACACTCTCTTGCTCCAATCCGACACAATGTCTCTCTTCAATCCAACACACTCTCTCTCTATCTACCCAATCCGACACACTCTCTCCCTCTCTCTCTAATCCGACATACTCTCTCTCTCTCCAATCCGACACACTCTCTCCCTCTCCCTCCAATCCTACACACACACTCTCTCTCTCTCTCTCTCCAATCCTACACATACTCTCTCTCTCTCTCCAATCCTACACACACTCTCCCTCTCTCTCCAATCCTACACACTCTCTCTCCAATCCGACACACAGTCTCTCTCTCTCTCCCATCCGACACTCTCTCTCCAATCCGACCCTCTCTCTCTCTCTGTCTCCAATCCTACGCACTCTCTCTCTCTCTCTCCAATCCTACGCACTCTCTCTCTCTCCAATCCTACACACTATCTCTCTCTCTCTCTCCAATCCTACACACTCTCTCTCTCTCTCTCTCTCCAATTCTACACACTCACTCTCTCTCTATTCAATCCTACACACTTAGTCCCTCTCTCTAATCGTAATTACGCACTCTCTCTCTTCAATCCTACACACTCTCTCTCTCACCAATCCTACACTCTCTCTCTCTCCAATCCTACACTCTCTCTCTCTCCAAACCTACACACTCTCTCTCTCCATTCGTACACACACACTCTCTCTCTCTCCAATCCTACACTCACTCTCTCTCTCCAACCCTATACACACTCTGCCTCTCTCTCTCTAATCCTACTTACTCACTCTCCTTCTCCAATCCTACACACTCTCTCTACCTCTCCAATCCACAAACTCTTTCTCTACAATCCTACACACACATTCTCTCTCTCCAATCCGAAACACTCTCTCTCTCTCTCCAATCCGACACACTCTCTCTCTCTCTCCAATCCGAAACACACTCTCTCTCTCTCTCTCCAATCCGACACTCTCTCTCTCTCTCTCCAATCCGACATACTCTCTCTCTCCAATCCGACACTCTCTCTCTCTCCAATCCTACTCTCTCTCTCTATCTCTCTCTCTCCAATCCTACACACTCTCTCCCTCCCTCTCCAATCCAACACACTCTCTCTCCCTCTCCAATCCTACACACTGTCTCTCCCCAATCCGACACACTCTCTCCC
Organism: Chiloscyllium punctatum; assembly: GCF_047496795.1. Lineage (NCBI taxonomy): Eukaryota > Metazoa > Chordata > Chondrichthyes > Orectolobiformes > Hemiscylliidae > Chiloscyllium > Chiloscyllium punctatum. The sequence continues at coordinate 35,610,398 of NC_092791.1, read as the reverse complement.
TCTCCCTCCAATCCTACACACTCTCTCTCCAATCCTACACACACACTCTCTCTCTCTCTCCAATCCTACACACACTCTCTCTCTCTCCAATCCTACACACTCTCTCTATCTCTCTCCAATCCTACACACTCTCTCTCTGTCTCCAATCCGACACACTCCTTCTCTCTCTCCAATCCGACACACTCTCTCTCTCTCTCCAATCCGACACTCTCTCTATCTCTCTCCAATACTACACTCTCTCTCCCTATCCAATCCGACACACTCTCCCTCTCTCTCCAATCCAGCACACTCTCTCTCTCTCTCTCCCCAATCCGACACACTCTCTCTCTGTCTCTCCCCAATCCGACACACTCTCTCCCTCTCTCTCCAATCCGACACACTCTCTCTCTCTCTCTCCAATCCAACACACTCTCTCCCTCTCTCTCCAATCCGACACACTGTCTCTCTCCAATCCGACACACTGTCTCTCTCTCTCCCCAATCCTACACACACTCTCTCTCTCTCCAAGCCTACACACTCTCTCTCTCTCCAATCTTACACACTCTCTCTCTCCAATCCTACACACTCTCTGTCTCTCTCGCCAGTTCTGCACACTCTCTCTCTCTCCAATCCTACACACACACTCTCTCTCTCCAATCCTACACTCTCTCTCTGTCTCTCTCCAATCCTACACACTCTCTCTGTCTCTCTCCAATACTACACACTCTCTCTCTCTCCAATCCTACACACACTCTCTCACTCTCTCTCCAATCCTACACACTCTTTCACTCTCCAATCCTACACTCCCACTTTCTCACTCTCTCCAATCCAACTCTTTCTCTCTCTCTCTCCAATCCAACTCTCTCTCTCTCTCTCGAATCCAACACATTCTGTCTCTCTCCCTCTCTCCAATCCTACACACTCTCCCTCTCTCTCCAATCGTACACCCTCTCTCGCTGCAATCCTACACACACTCTCTCTCTCCAATCGTACACACTCTCTCTCTCCAATCGTAAACACTCTCTCGCTCCCATCCTACACACACTCTCTCTCTCCAATCCTACACTCACTCTCTCACTCCCTCCAATCCTATACACACTCTGCCTCTCTCTCTCTAATCCTACTTACTCACTCTCCTTCTCCAATCCTACACACTCTCTCTACCTCTCCAATCCGAAACACACTCTCTCTCTCTCTCTCCAATCCGACACACTCCTTCTCTCTCTCCAATCCGACACACACTCTCTCTCTCTGCAATCCGACACACTCCTTCTCTCTCTCCAATCCGACACACACTCTCTCTCTCTCCAATCCGACATACTCTCTCTCTCTCCAATCCGACACTCTCACTCTCTCCCTCTCCAATCCAACACACTCTCTCTCCCTCTCCAATCCGACACACTCTCTCTCTCTCCAATCCGACACACTGTCTGTCTCGAATCCAACACACTCTCTCTCTCTCCAATCCGACACACTGTCTCTCTCTCTCCCGAATCCTTCACACTCTCTCTCTCTTTCTCTCCAATCCTACACACTCTATCTCTCTCCAATTCTACACACTCTCTCTCTCTCCAATCCGACACACTGTCTCTCTCCAATCCTACACTCTCTCTCTCGATCGAATCCTACACACACACTCTCTCTCCCGAATCCTTCACACTCTCTCTCTCTTTCTCTCCAATCCTACACACTCTATCTCTCTCCAATTCTACACACTCTCTCTCTCTCCAATCCGACACACTGTCTCTCTCCAATCCTACACTCTCTCTCTCTCTCTCCAATCCTACACACTCTCTCTCTCCAATCCGACACACTCTCCCTCTCCAATCCGACACACTGTCTCTCTCCAATGCTACACACTGTCTCTCTCCAATCCGACACACAGTCTCTCTCCAATCCTACACACTCTCTCTCTCGATCGAATCCTACACACTCTCTCTCTCTCTCCCGAATCCTACACTCTCTCTCCCTCTCTCTCTCGAAAACTACACACACTCTCTCTCTCTCCAATCCTACACACTCTCTCTCCAATCCTACACACTGTCTCTCTTCAATTCAACACACTCTCTCTCTCTCTACCCAATCCGACACACTCTCTCCCTCTCTCTCCAATCCGACACACTCTCCCTCTCTCTCCAATCTGACACACTCTCCCCCTCTCCCTCTCCAATCCGACACTCTCTCTCTCTCTCGAATACCACACACTCTCTCTCTCTCCAATCCTGCACACACTCTCTCTCTCTCCAATCTTACACACACTCTCTCTCCAAACCGACACACTCTCTCTCTCCAATCCGACACACACTCTCTCTCTCCAATCCTACACACTCTCTCTCTCTCCAATCCTGCACACTCTCTCTCACTCCAATCCTGCACACGCTCTCTCTCTCCAATTCAATACACACACTCTCTCTCTCCAACCCTATACACACTCTGCCTCTCTCTCTCTAATCCTACTTACTCACTCTCCTTCTCCAATCCTACACACTCTCTCTACCTCTCCAATCCACAAACTCTTTCTCTACAATCCTACACACACACTCTTTCTCTCCAATCCGAAACACTCTCTCTCTCTCTCCAATCCGACACACTCTCTCTCTCTCTCCAATCCTACACACACTCTGTCTCCCCCTCGAATCCGACTTACTCTATCTCTCTCTCTCCAATGCTACACACTCTCTCTCTCCAATTCTACACTCTCTCTCTCTCTCTCTCCAATCCTACACACCGTCTCTCTCTCTCTCTCCAATCCTACACTCTCTCTCTCTCCAGCTCCAATCCTACACACTCTCTCTCTCTCCAATCCTACACACTCTCTCTCTATCTCCGATCCTCCACTCACTCTCTCTCTCTCTCTCTCTCCCTCCAATCCTGTACAATCTCTCTCTCCGATCCTACACACTGTCTCTGTTCCTCCGATCACACACGCTGTCTCTGTCTCTCCGATCCTACACACTCTCTCTCTCTCTCCAATCCTACACACACTCTCTCTCTCTCCAATCCTACACACTGTCTCTGTCTCTCCGATCCTACACACTCTCACTGTCTCTCCAATCCTACACACACTCTCTCTCTCTCCAATCCTACACACTCTCTCTCTCTCCAAACCTACACTCTCTCTCTCTCCAATCCTATACACACTCTCTCTCTCCGATCCTACACTCTCTCTCTCTCCAATCCTACACACACTCTCTCTCTACAATCCTACACACACTCTCTCTCTCTAATCCTACACACACTCTCTCTCTCTCCCTCTCCAATCCTACACACTCTCTCACTCCAATCCGACACACTGTCTCTCTTCAATCCAACACACTCTCTCTCTATCTACCCAATCCGACACACTCTCCCTCTCTCTCCAATCCGACACACGCTCCCTCTCTCTCTCTCCAATCCTGCACTCTCTCTATCTCTCTCCAATCCTACACACTCTCTCTCTCACTCTCTCCAATGCTACACACTCTCTGTCTCTCCCGAATCCTACACACACACACTCTCTCTCTCCAATCCTTCACTCACTCTCTCTCTCTCCCGAATCCGACACACACTCACTCTCTCTCTCCAATCCTACACACAGTCTCTCTCTCTCTCCCGAATCCTACACACACACTCTCTCTCTCTCCAATCCTACACACACTCTCTCTCTCTCTCCAATCCTACACACTCTCTCTCTCCAATCCGACACACTCTCTCTGTCCCCCCGATCCTACACACTCTCTCTGTCTCTCCAATCCGACACACTCTCTCTCTCTCCAATCCTACACACTCTCTCTCCCTCTCCAATCCTACACACACTCTCTCTCTCTCTCTCTCCAATCCTACACACCCTCTCTCTCCCTCTCTCTCTCCAATCCTACAACCCTCTCTCTCTCTCTCTCTCCAATCCTACAAACACACTCTCTCTCTCTCTCCAATCCTACACACACACTCTCTCTCTCCCTCTCCAATCCTACACACACACTCTCTCTCTCCCTCTCTCATCCGACACACTCTCTCTCCCTCTCCAATCCTACACACTCTCTTGCTCCAATCCGACACAATGTCTCTCTTCAATCCAACACACTCTCTCTCTATCTACCCAATCCGACACACTCTCTCCCTCTCTCTCTAATCCGACATACTCTCTCTCTCTCCAATCCGACACACTCTCTCCCTCTCCCTCCAATCCTACACACACACTCTCTCTCTCTCTCTCTCCAATCCTACACATACTCTCTCTCTCTCTCCAATCCTACACACACTCTCCCTCTCTCTCCAATCCTACACACTCTCTCTCCAATCCGACACACAGTCTCTCTCTCTCTCCCATCCGACACTCTCTCTCCAATCCGACCCTCTCTCTCTCTCTGTCTCCAATCCTACGCACTCTCTCTCTCTCTCTCCAATCCTACGCACTCTCTCTCTCTCCAATCCTACACACTATCTCTCTCTCTCTCTCCAATCCTACACACTCTCTCTCTCTCTCTCTCTCCAATTCTACACACTCACTCTCTCTCTATTCAATCCTACACACTTAGTCCCTCTCTCTAATCGTAATTACGCACTCTCTCTCTTCAATCCTACACACTCTCTCTCTCACCAATCCTACACTCTCTCTCTCTCCAATCCTACACTCTCTCTCTCTCCAAACCTACACACTCTCTCTCTCCATTCGTACAAACACTCTCTCTCTCTCTCCAATCCTACACTCACTCTCTCTCTCCAACCCTATACACACTCTGCCTCTCTCTCTCTAATCCTACTTACTCACTCTCCTTCTCCAATCCTACACACTCTCTCTACCTCTCCAATCCACAAACTCTTTCTCTACAATCCTACACACACACTCTTTCTCTCCAATCCGAAACACTCTCTCTCTCTCTCCAATCCGACACACTCTCTCTCTCTCTCCAATCCGAAACTCTCTCTCTCTCTCTCCAATCCGACACACTCTCTCTCTCTCTCTCCAATCCGACACTCTCTCTCTCTCTCCAATCCGACATTCTCTCTCTCCAATCCGACACTCTCTCTCTCTCCAATCCTACACTCTCTCTCTATCTCTCTCTCTCTCCAATCCTACACACTCTCTCCCTCCCTCTCCAATCCAACACACTCTCTCTCCCTCTCCAATCCTACACACTGTCTCTCCCCAATCCGACACACTCTCTCCCTCTCCCTCCAATCCTACACACTCTCTCTCCAATCCTACACACTCGCTCACTCCAATCCGACACACTGTCTCTCCCCAATCCGACACACTGTCTCTCTCTCTCTCCAATCCGACACACTCTCTCTATCTCTCTCCAATCCTACACACTCTCTCTCTGTCTCCAATCCGACACACTCCTTCTCTCTCTCCAATCCGACACACTCTCTCTCTCTCTCCAATCCGACACTCTCTCTATCTCTCTCCAATACTACACTCTCTCTCCCTCTCCAATCCGACACACTCTCCCTCTCTCTCCAATCCAGCACACTCTCTCTCTATCTCTCCGCAATCCGACACACTCTCTCCCTCTCTCTCCAATCCGACACACACTCTCTCTCTCTCTCCAATCCAACACACTCTCTCCCTCTCTCTCCAATCCGACACACTGTCTCTCTCCAATCCGACACACTGTCTCTCTCTCTCCCCACTCCTACAAACTCTCTCTCTCTCTCCAAGCCTACACACTCTCTCTCTCTTTCTCACCAATCCTACACACTCTATCTCTCTCCAATTCTACACACTCTCTCTCTTTCCAATGCGACACACTGTCTCTGTCTCTCTCCAATCCTACACTCTCTCTCTCGATCGAATCCTACACACACACTCTCTCTCCCGAATTCTACACACTCTCTCTCTTTCTCTCCAAACCTACACACTCTCTCTCTCCAATCCTACACACTCTCTCTCACTCCAATACTGCACACTCTCTCTCACTCCAATGCTGCACACACTTCCTCTCTCCAACACAATACACACACTCTCTCTCTCCAATCCTACACTCACTCTCTCTCTCTCTCACACCAATCCTGCACACACTCTGTCTCTCCCTCGAATCCTACTTACTCTCTCTCTCTCTCTCCAATGCTACACACTCTCTCTCTCCAATCCTACACACACTCTCTCTCCCTCCAATCCTACACACTCTCTCTCTCCAATCCTACACACACACTCTCTCTCTCTCTAATCCTACACACTCTCTCTATCTCTCTCCAATCCTACACACTCTCTCTCTCTCCAATCCGACACACTCCTTCTCTCTCTCCAATCCGACACACTCTCTCTCTCTCCAATCCGACACTCTCTCTATCTCTCTCCAATACTACACTCTCTCTCCCTCTCCAATCCGACACACTCTCCCTCTCTCTCCAATCAAGCACACTCTCTCCCTCTCTCTCCAATCCGACACACTCTCTCTCTCTCTCTCCAATCCAACACACTCTCTCCCTCTCTCTCCAATCCTACACACTCTCTCTCTCCAAACCTACACACTCTCTCTCTCCAATCGTACACACTCTCTCTCTCCAATCCTACACACACTCTCTCTCTCCAATCCTACACACTCCCTCTTTCTCCAATCCTACACTCACTCTTTCTCTCCAATCCTACACTCACTCTCTCTCTCACTCCAATCCTATACACACTCTGCCTCTCTCTCTCTAATCCTACTTACTCACTCTCCCTCTTCAATCCTACACACTCTCTCTCTTCAATCCTACACACACTCTCTCTCTCCAATCCTACACACTCTCTCTCCAATCCTACACTCTCTCTCTCTCCAAACCTGCACACTCTCTCTCTGCAATCGTACACACTCTCTCTCTGTCTCCAATCGTACACACTCTCTCGCTCCAATCCTACACACACTCGCTCTCTCTCTCCAATCCGAAACACTCTCTCTCTCTCTCCAATCCGACACACACTCTCTCTCTCTCTCCAATCCGAAACACTCTCTCTCTCTCTCCAATCCGACACTCTCTCTCTCTCTCTCCAATCCGACACACACTCTCTCTCTCTCCAATCCGACATCCTCTCTCTCTCTCCAATCCGACACACTCTCTCCCTCTCCTTCCAATCCTACACACACACTCTCTCTCTCTCCAATCCTACACACACTCTCTCTCTCTCTCCAATCCTACACACACTCTCCCTCTCTCTCCAATCCTACACACACTCTCCCTCTCTCTCCAATCCTACACACTCTCTCTCTCCAATCCGACACACAGTCTCTCTCTCTCTCCCATCCGACACTCTCTCTCCAATCCGACCCTCTCTCTCTCTCTGTCTCCAATCCTACGCACTCTCTCTCTCTCTCCCCAATCCGACACACTCTCTCTCTCTCTCCAATCCTACACACTCTCTCTCTCTCTCCAATCCTACGCACTCTCTCTCTCTCCAATCCTACACATTATCTCTCTCTCTCTCTCTCCAATCCTACACTCGCTCTCTCTCTCTCTCTCCAATTCTACACACGTACTCTCTCTCTTCAATCCTACACACTTAGTCCCTCTCTCTCTAATCGTAATTACGCACTCTCTCTCTTCAATCCTACACACTCTCTCTCTCTCCAATCCTACACTCTCTCTCTCTCCAATCCTACACTCTCTCTCTCTCCAAACCTACACACTCTCTCTCTCCATTCGTACACACACACTCTCTCTCTCTCCAATCCTACACTCACTCTCTCTCTCCAACCCTATACACACTCTGCCTCTCTCTCTCTAATCCTACTTACTCACTCTCCTTCTCCAATCCAACATACTCTCTCTACCTCTCCAATCCACAAACTCTTTCTCTACAATCCTACACACACACTCTCTCTCTCCAATCCGAAACACTCTCTCTCTCTCTCCAATCCGACACACACTCTCTCTCTCTCTCCAATCCGAAACACACTCTCTCTCTCCAATCCGACACTCTCTCTCTCTCTCCTATCCGACACACTCTCTCTCTCTCCAATCCGACACACTCTCTCCCTCTCCCTCCAATCCTACACACACTCTCCCTCTCTCTCCAATCCTACACACACTCTCCCTCTCTCTCCAATCCTACACACTCTCTCTCCAATCCGACACACAGTCTCTCTCTCTCTCCCATCCGACACTCTCTCTCCAATCCGACCCTCTCTCTCTCTCTGTCTCCAATCCTACGCACTCTCTCTCTCTCTCCAATCCGACACACTCTCTCTCTCTCTCCAATCCTACACACTCTCTCTCTCTCTCTCCAATCCTACGCACTCTCTCTCTCTCCAATCCTACACATTATCTCTCTCTCTCTCTCTCCAATCCTACACTCGCTCTCTCTCTCTCTCTCCAATTCTACACACGTACTCTCTCTCTTCAATCCTACACACTTAGTCCCTCTCTCTCTAATCGTAATTACGCACTCTCTCTCTTCAATCCTACACACTCTCTCTCTCTCCAATCCTACACTCTCTCTCTTTCCAATCCTACACTCTCTCTCTCTCCAAACCTACACACTCTCTCTCTCCATTCGTACACACACACTCTCTCTCTCTCCAATCCTACACTCACTCTCTCTCTCCAACCCTATACACACTCTGCCTCTCTCTCTCTAATCCTACTTACTCACTCTCCTTCTCCAATCCTACACACTCTCTCTACCTCTCCAATCCACAAACTCTTTCTCTACAATCCTACACACACATTCTCTCTCTCCAATCCGAAACACTCTCTCTCTCTCTCCAATCCGACACACTCCTTCTCTCTCTCCAATCCGACACACTCTCTCTCTCTCTCCAATCCGACACTCTCTCTATCTCTCTCCAATACTACACTCTCTCTCCCTATCCAATCCGACACACTCTCCCTCTCTCTCCAATCCAGCACACTCTCTCTCTCTCTCTCCCCAATCCGACACACTCTCTCTCTGTCTCTCCCCAATCCGACACACTCTCTCCCTCTCTCTCCAATCCGACACACTCTCTCTCTCTCTCTCTCCAATCCAACACACTCTCTCCCTCTCTCTCCAATCCGACACACTGTCTCTCTCCAATCCGACACACTGTCTCTCTCTCTCCCCAATCCTACACACACTCGCTCTCTCTCCAAGCCTACACACTCTCTCTCTCTCCAATCTTACACACTCTCTCTCTCCAATCCTACACACTCTCTGTCTCTCTCGCCAGTTCTGCACACTCTCTCTCTCTCCAATCCTACACACACACTCTCTCTCTCCAATCCTACACTCTCTCTCTGTCTCTCTCCAATCCTACACACTCTCTCTGTCTCTCTCCAATACTACACACTCTCTCTCTCTCCAATCCTACACACACTCTCTCACTCTCTCTCCAATCCTACACACTCTTTCACTCTCCAATCCTACACTCCCACTTTCTCACTCTCTCCAATCCAACTCTTTCTCTCTCTCTCCAATCCAACTCTCTCTCTCTCTCTCGAATCCAACACATTCTGTCTCTCTCCCTCTCTCCAATCCTACACACTCTCCCTCTCTCTCCAATCGTACACCCTCTCTCGCTGCAATCCTACACACACTCTCTCTCTCCAATCGTACACACTCTCTCTCTCCAATCGTAAACACTCTCTCGCTCCCATCCTACACACACTCTCTCTCTCCAATCCTACACTCACTCTCTCACTCCCTCCAATCCTATACACACTCTGCCTCTCTCTCTCTAATCCTACTTACTCACTCTCCTTCTCCAATCCTACACACTCTCTCTACCTCTCCAATCCGAAACACACTCTCTCTCTCTCTCTGCAATCCGACACACTCCTTCTCTCTCTCCAATCCGACACACACTCTCTCTCTCTCTCTGCAATCCGACACACTCCTTCTCTCTCTCCAATCCGACACACACTCTCTCTCTCTCCAATCCGACATACTCTCTCTCTCTCCAATCCGACACTCTCACTCTCTCCCTCTCCAATCCAACACACTCTCTCTCCCTCTCCAATCCGACACACTGTCTCTCTCTCCAATCCGACACACTGTCTGTCTCGAATCCAACACACTCTCTCTCTCTCCAATCCGACACACTGTCTCTCTCTCTCCCGAATCCTTCACACTCTCTCTCTCTTTCTCTCCAATCCTACACACTCTATCTCTCTCCAATTCTACACACACTCTCTCTCTCCAATCCTGCACACACTCTCTCTCTCTCCAATCCTACACACTCTCTCTCTCCAATCCGACTCACTGTCTCTCTTCAATTCAACATACTCTCTCTCTCTCTCTACCCAATCCGACACACTCTCTCCCTCTCTCTCCAATCCGACACACTCTCCCTCTCTCTCTCTCCAATCCGACACACTCTCTCTCTCTCTCTCGAATACTACACACACTCTCTCTCTCCAATCCTGCACACTCTCTCTCTCTCTCCAATCTTGCACACACTCTCTCTCCAATCCGACACACTGTCTCTCTTCAATCCAACACACTCTCTCTCTCTCTCCAATCCGACACACTCTCCCTCCCTCTCCAATCCGACACACTCTCTCTCTCCAATCCGACACACTCTCCCTCTCTCCAATCCTACACACACTCTCTCTCTCCAATCCTGCACACTCTCTCTCACTACAATCCTGCACACTCTCTCTCTCCAATCCAATTCACACACTCTCTCTCTCCAATCATACACTCACTCTCTCTCTCTCTCTACCACCAATCCTACACACACTCTGTCTCTCCCTCTAATCCTACTTACTCTCTCTCTCTCTGCAATGCTGCACACTCTCTCTCTCCAATCCTACACACTCTCTCTCTCTCTCCAATCCTACACACTTTCTCTCTATCTCCGATCCTCCACTCACTCCCTCTCTCTCTTTACTTCCAATCCTATACAATCTCTCTCTCCAATCCTACACACTCTCTCTCTCTCTCCAATCCTACACACATTCTCTCTCTCTCCAATCCAACACACTCTCTCTCTCCAATCCTATACAATCTCTCTCTCTCTCCAATCCTACACACACACTCTCTCTCCAATCCGACACTCTCTCTCTCTCTCCAATCCTACACACACTCTCTCTCTACAATCCTACACACACTCACTCTCTCTAATCCGACACACACTCTCTCTCTCTCCAATCCTACACACTTCTCTCTCTCTCTCCAATCCGACACACTCTCTCTCTCTCCAATCCCATACACTCTCTCTCTCCAATCCTACAATCACTCTCTCTCTCCAATCCGACCCACTGTCTCTCTCTCTCTCCAATCCGACACTCTCTCTCCCTCTCTCTCCAATCCTACACACTCTCTCTCCCTCTCCAATCCTGCACACTCTCTCACTCTCCAATCCAATACACACACTCTCCCTCTCCAATCCAACACTCACTCTCTCTCTCTCCCATCAATCCTATACACAGTCTCTCCCTCTAATCCTACTTACTCTCTCTCTCTCTCCAATGCTACACACTCTCTCTCTCCAATCCTACACACACACTCTCTCTCTATCAAATCCTACACACTCTCTTTCTCTCTCTCCAATCCTACACTCTCTCTCTCTCTCCAATCCTCCACACTCTCCCTCTCTCTCTCTCCAATCCGACACACTCTCCCTCTCTCTCTCTCCAATCCTACACACATACTCTCTCTCTATCCAATCCAACACACACACACTCTCTCTCTCCTTTCCTACACACACTCTCTCTCACCAATCCTACACTCTCTCTCTCTCTCCAATCCTACACTCTCTCTCTCTCCAATCCTACACACTCTCTCTCTGCAATCCAATACACACACATTCTCTCTCCAATCCTACACTCACTCTCTCTCTCTCTCCCACCAATCCTATACACACTCTGTCTCTCCCTCTAATCCTACTTACTCTCTCTCTCTCTCCTATGCTACACACTCTCTCTCTCCAATCCTACACACAGTCTCTCTCTCTGTCTCTAATCCGACACACTCTCTCTGTCTCTCCGATCCTACACACATTCTCTCTCTCTCTGATCCTCCACACACTCTCTCTCTCTCCAATCCTACACACTCTCTCTCTCCAATCCTACACACACACTCTCCCTCCAATTCGACACACTCTCTCTCTCTATCAAATCCTACACACTCTCTCTCTCTCCAATCCTACACAGTCTCTCTCTCTCCGATCCTACACTCTCTCTCTCTCTCTAATCCTACACACTCTCTCTCTCTCTCCAATCCTACACACTCTCTCTGTTTCTCTCTCCAATCCTACACTCACTCTCCCTCTCTCTCTCCTATCCTACACTCACTCTCTCTCTCTCTCTCTCCAATCCAGACTCACTCTCTCTCTCTCTCTCCAAACCTACACTCACTCTCTCTCTCCAATCCTACACTCACTCTCTCACTCCAATCCTACACTCACTCTCTCTCTCCAATCCTACACTCACTCTCTCTCTCTCTCCCTCCAATCCAATGCAATCTCTCTCTCCGATCCTACACACTCCCTCTCTCTCTCCAATCCTATAGATACTCTCTCTCTCTCTCCAATCCTACACACACTCTCTCTGTCCAATCCTACACACACTCTCTCTCTCCAATCCGACAAACTCTCTCTCTCTCTCTCCAATCCGACACACTCTCTCTCTCTATCAAATCCGACACACTCTCTCTCTCTCTATCAAATCCTACACACACAATCCTACTCTCCAATCCTACACACTCTCTCTCTCTAATCCTACACTTTCTCTCTCTCTCTCTCCAATCCTACACACTCTCTCTCTCCAATCCTACACACACTCTCTCCGATTCTACACACTCTCTCACTCTCTCCAATCCTACACTCTCTCTCTCTCCAATCCTCCACACTCTCTCTCTCTCCAATCCTCCACACTCTCTCTCTCCAATCCTACACGCTCCCTCTCTCTCTCTCCAATCCTACACACACACTCGCTCTCTAATCCTACACTCTCTTCCTCTCTCTCCAATCCTACACACTCTCTCCAATCCTACGCACACTCTCTCTCTCCAATCCTACACACACTCCCTCTCTCCAATCCTACACACACTCTATCTCTCTCTCCAAACCTGCACACTCTCTCTCTCTCCAATGCTACACACTCTCTCTCTCTCCAATCCTACACACACTCTTTCTCTCTCTCTCCAATCCTACACACTCTCTCTCTCTCTCTACAATCGTACACACTCTCTCTCTCTGCGATCCTAAACACACTCTCTCTCTTCTCTCTCCAATCCTACACTCACTCTCTCTCTCTCTCTCTCCAATCCTACGCTCACTCTCTCTCTCCCTACAATCCTATAAAATCTCTCCCTCCAATTCCTCCACACTCTCTCTCTCTGTCCAATCCTACACACTCTCTCTCTCCAATCCTACACACACTCTGTCTCTCCCTCTAATCCTACTTACTCTCTCTCTCTCCATTCCTGCACACACACTCTCTCTCTCTCCAATGCTACACACACACACTCTCTCTCTCTCCAATCCTGCACACACTCTCTCTCACTCTCCAATGCTACACACTCTCTCTCTCCAATCCTACACACACACTCTCTCTCTCTAATCCGACACACTCTCTCTCTCCAATCCTACACCCACTCTCTCTCTCTCTCCAATCCTACACGCTCCCTCTCTCTCTCTCTCCAATCCTCCACACTCTCTCTCTCTCTCCAATCCTACACACTCTCTCTCTCCAATCCTACACACACTCTCTCTTTCTCTCCAATCCGACACACACTCTCTCTCTCCGATTCTACACACTCTCTCTCGCTCCAATCCTACACACACTCCCTCTCTCCAATCCTATACAATCTCTCTCTCCGATCCTACACACACTCATCCTCTCTCTCTCCAATCCTACACACTCTCTCTCTCTCTCCAATCGTACACACTCTCTCTCTCTCCGATCCTAAACACACTCTCTCTCTTCTCTCTCCAATCCTACACTCACTCTCTCTCTCTCTCTCCAATCCTACACTCACTCTCTCTCTCCCGACAATCCTATAAGATCTCTCCCTCCATTTCTCCACACTCTCTCTCTCTCTCCAATCCTACACACTCTCTCTCCAATCCTACACACTCTCTCTCTCCAATCCTACACACACTCTGTCTCTCCCTCTAATCCTACTTACTCTCTCTCTCCAATCCTGCACACACACTCTCTCTCTCTCCAATGCTACACACACACTCTCTCTCTCTCTCCAATCCTGCACACACTCTCTCTCACTCTCCAATGCTACACACTCTCTCTCTCCAATCCTACACACACTCTCTCTCTCTCTCTAATCCGACACACTCTCTCTCTCCAATCCTACACTCACTCTCTCTCTCTCTCCAATCCTACACGCTCCCTCTCTCTCTCTCTCCATTCCTACACACTCTCTCTCTCTTCAATCCTACACTCTCTCTCTCTCCAATCCTACACACTCTCTCTTTCCAATCCTACACACTCACTCTCTCTGCAATCCTACACTCTCTCTCTCTCCAATCCTCCACACTCTCTCTTTCCAATCCTACACACTCTCTCTCTCTACAATCCTATACTCACTCTCTCTCCAATCCTACACTCACTCTCTCTCTCCAATCCTACACACGCTCTCTCTCTCTCTCCCTCCAATCCTATAAAACCTCTCCCTCCGATCCTACACTCTCTCTCTCTCTCCAATCCTCCACACTCTCTCTGTCTCTCTCCAATCCTCCACACTCACTCTCTCTTTTTCCTACACACTCTCTCTCTCTCCAATCCTACACTCTCTCTATCTCCAATCCTACACTCACTCTCTCTCTCCAATCCTACACACTCTCCCTCTCTCTCCAATCCTACACACTCTCGCTCTCTCCAATCATACACACTCTCTCTCTCTCCAATCCTATACACTCTCTCTCTCCAATCCAACACACACACTCTCTCTCTCCAATCCTACACTCACTCTCTCTCTCCAATCCTACACTCACTCTCTCTCTCTCCCACCAATCCGAGACACACACTGTCTCTCCCTCTAATCCTACTTACTCTCTCTCTCTCTCGAATCCTACACACTCTCTCTCTCTCCAATCCTACACACTCTCTCTCTCCAATCCGACACACTCTCTCTGTCCCCCCGATCCTACACACTCTCTCTGTCTCTCCAATCCGACACACTCTCTCTCTCTCCAATCCTACACACTCTCTCTCCCTCTCCAATCCTACACACACTCTCTCTCTCTCCAATCCTACAGCCCCCCCCTCTCTCTCTCTCTCTCCAATCCTACAAACACACACTCTCTCTCTCCAATCCTACACACACACTCTCTCTCTCGCTCTCCAATCCTACACACACTCTCTCTCTCTCCCTCTCCAATCCTACACACTCTCTCACTCCAATCCGACACACTGTCTCTCTTCAATCCAACACACTCTCTCTCTATCTACCCAATCCGACACACTCTCTCGCTTTCTCTCCAATCCGACACACTCTCCCTCTCTCTCCAATCCGACACACTCTCCCTCTCTCTCTCCAATCCTGTACTCTCTCTATCTCTCTCCAATCCTACACACTCTCTCTCTCACTCTCTCCAATGCTACACTCTCTCTCTCTCTCCCGAATCCTACACACACTCTCTCTCTCTCTCTCCAATCCTTCACCCACTCTCTCTCTCCCGAATCCGACACACACTCACTCTCTCTCTCCAATCCTACAGACAGTCTCTCTCTCTCTCCCGAATCCTACACACACACTCTCTCTCTCCAATCCTACACACACTCTCTCTCTCTCTCCAATCCTACACACTCTCTCTCTCCAATCCTACAAACTCTCTCTCTCCAATCTGACACACTGTCTCTCTTCAATCCAACACACTCTCTCTCTCTCTCCCCAATCCGACACACTCTCTCCCTCTGTCTCCAATCCGACACACTCTCCCTCTCACTCTCTCCAATGCTACACACTCTCTCTCTCTCCCGAATCCTACACACACTCTCTCTCTCTCTCCAATCCTTAACCCCTTTCTCTCTCTCTCTCCCGAATCCGACACACACTCTCTCCCTCTCCAATCCTACACGCACTCTCTCTCTCTCTCCAATCCTGCACACTCACTCTCTCTCTCCAATCCTACTCTCACTCTCTCTCTCTCTCCCTCCAATCCTATACAATCTCTCTCTCCGATCCTACACACTCCCTCTCTTTCTCGAATCCTATAGACACACTCTCTCTCTCTCCAATCCTACACATTCTCTCTCTCCAATCCTACACACACACTCTCTCTCTCCAATCCTACACACTCTCTCTCTCTCCAATCCTACACACACTCTCTCTCTCTCTCTCTCGAATACTACACACCCTCTCTCTCCAATTCTATACACTCTTTCTCTCTGTCCAATCCTACACACTGTCTCTCTTCAATCCAAAACTCTCTCTCTCTCTCTCTCTCTCTCTCCAATCCGACACACTCTCCCTCTCTCTCCAATCCGACACACTCTCTCTCTCCAATCCGACACACTCTCTCTCTCTCTCCAATCCGACACACTCTCCCTCTCTCTCATTCCAATCCAACACACACACACTCTCTCTCTCCAATCCTACACACTCTCTCTCTCTCCAATCCTACACACTCTCTCTCTCTCCAATCCTACACACACTCTCTCTCTCCAATCCTACACACACTCTCTCTCTCCAATCCTACACTCTCTCTCTCTCTCCAATCCTACACGCTCTCGCTCTCTCTCTCCAATCCAACACACTCTCTCTCTCTCCGATCCTACACACACTGTCTCTCTTCTCTCTCCAATCCTACACTCACTCTCTCTCTCCCTCCAATCCTATAAAATCTCTCTCTCCATTCCTCCACACACTCTCTCTCTCTCCAATCCGACACACACTCTCTCTCCAATCCTACACACTCTCTCTCTCCAATCCTGCACACTCTCTCTCTCTCTCTCCAAGCCTACACACTCTCTCTCTCTCCAATCCTACACACACTCTCTCTCTCTCCAATCCTCCACCCTCTCTCTCTCCAATCCTACACTCACTGTCTCTCTCTCTCCAATCCTACACTCACTCTCTCTCTCTCTCCCTCTAATCCTACAAAATCTCTCTCTCCAATCCTACACTCTCTCTTTCTCCAATCCTGCACACTCTCTCTCTCCAATCCGACACACTCTCTCTCTCTCCAATCCTACACACTCTCTCTATCTCCGATCCTACACACACTCTCTCTCTCTCTCCATTCCTCCACACTCTCTCTCTCTCTCCAATCCTACACACTCTCTCTCTTTCTATCAAATCCTACACACACTCTCTCTCTCCAATCCGACACACTCTCCCTCTCCAATCCGACACACTGTCTCTCTCCAATCCGACACACAGTCTCTCTCCAATCCTACACACTCTCTCTCTCGATCGAATCCTACACACACACTCTCTCTCTCCCGAATCCTACACTCTCTCTCCCTCTCTCTCTCGAAAACTACACACTCTCTCTCTCTCTCCAATCCTACACACTCTCTCTCTCCAATCCTACACACTGTCTCTCTTCAATTCAACACACTCTCTCTCTCTCTACCCAATCCGACACACTCTCTCCCTCTCTCTCCAATCCGACACACTCTCCCTCTCTCTCCAATCTGACACACTCTCCCCCTCTCTCTCTCCAATCCGACACTCTCTCTCTCTCTCGAATACTACACACTCTCTCTCTCCAATCCTGCACACTCTCTCTCTCTCCAATCTTACACACACTCTCTCTCCAAACCGACACACTCTCTCTCTCCAATCCGACACACACTCTCTCTCTCCAATCCTACACACTCTCTCTCTCTCCAATCCTGCACACTCTCTCTCACTCCAATCCTGCACACACTCTCTCTCTCCAATTCAATACACACACTCTCTCACTCCAATCCTACACTCACTCTCTCTCTCTCCCACCAATCCTACACACACTCTGTCTCCCCCTCGAATCCGACTTACTCTCTCTCTCTCTCTCCAATGCTACACACTCTCTCTCTCCAATTCTACACTCTCTCTCTCTCTCTCTCCAATCCTACACACCGTCTCTCTCTCTCTCTCCAATCCTACACTCTCTCTCTCTCCAGCTCCAATCCTACACACTCTCTCTCTTTCCAATCCTACACACTCTCTCTCTATCTCCGATCCTCCACTCACTCTCTCTCTCTCTCTCTCTCCCTCCAATCCTGTACAATCTCTCTCTCCGATCCTACACACTGTCTCTGTTCCTCCGATCACACACGCTGTCTCTGTCTCTCCGATCCTACACACTCTCTCTGTCTCTCCAATCCTACACACACTCTCTCTCTCTCCAATCCTACACACTGTCTCTGTCTCTCCGATCCTACACACTCTCACTGTCTCTCCAATCCTACACACACTCTCTCTCTCTCCAATCCTACACACTCTCTCTCTCTCTCCAAACCTACACTCTCTCTCTCTCCAATCCTATACACACACTCTCTCTCCGATCCTACACTCTCTCTCTCTCCAATCCTACACACACACTCTCTCTACAATCCTACACACACTCTCTCTCTCTAATCCTACACACACTCTCTCTCTCTCCCTCTCCAATCCTACACACTCTCTCACTCCAATCCGACACACTGTCTCTCTTCAATCCAACACACTCTCTCTCTATCTACCCAATCCGAAACACTCTGGCCCTCTCTCTCCAATCCGACACACTCTCCCTCTCTCTCCAATCCGACACACGCTCCCTCTCTCTCTCTCCAATCCTGCACTCTCTCTATCTCTCTCCAATCCTACACACTCTCTCTCTCACTCTCTCCAATGCTACACACTCTCTGTCTCTCCCGAATCCTACACACACACACTCTCTCTCTCCAATCCTTCACTCACTCTCTCTCTCTCTCCCGAATCCGACACACACTCACTCTCTCTCTCCAATCCTACACACAGTCTCTCTCTCTCTCCCGAATCCTACACACACACTCTCTCTCTCTCCAATCCTACACACACACTCTCTCTCTCTCCAATCCTACACACACTCTCTCTCCAATCCGACACACTCTCTCTGTCCCCCCGATCCTACACACTCTCTCTGTCTCTCCAATCCGACACACTCTCTCTCTCTCCAATCCTACACACTCTCTCTCCCTCTCCAATCCTACACACTCTCTCTCTCTCTCTCCAATCCTACACACCCTCTCTCTCTCTCTCTCTCTCCAATCCTACAACCCTCTCTCCCTCTCTCTCTCCAATCCTACAAACACACTCTCTCTCTCTCTCCAATCCTACACACACACACTCTCTCTCTCCCTCTCCAATCCTACACACACACTCTCTCTCTCCCTCTCTCATCCGACACACTCTCTCTCCCTCTCCAATCCTACACACTCTCTTACTCCAATCCGACACAATGTCTCTCTTCAATCCAACACACTCTCTCTCTATCTACCCAATCCGACACACTCTCTCCCTCTCTCTCCAATCCGACACACTCTCCCTCTCTCTCCAATCCGACACACTCTCCCTCTCTCTCTCTTCAATCCAACACACTCTCTCTCTATCTACCCAACCCGACACACTCTCTCCCTCTCTCTCCAATCCGACACACTCTTCCTCCTTCTCCAATCCGACACAAGCTGCATCTCTCTCTCTCCAATCCTGCACTCTCTCTATCTCTCTCCAATGCTACACACTCTCTCTCTCTCCCGAATCCTACACACACTCTCTCTCTCTCCAATCCTTCATCCACGCTCTCTCTCTCCCGAATCCGACACACACTCACTCTCTCTCTCCAATCCTACGAACACTCTCTCTCTCTCCAATCCTACACACTCTCTCTCTCCAATCCTACAAACTCTCTCTCTCCAATCCGACACACTCTCCCTCTCTCTCTCTCCAATCCTACACACTCTCTTTCTCTCTCCAATCCGACACACTTTCCCTCTCTCTCTCCAATCCTACACACTCTCTCTCTCTCTCTCTCTCTCTCTCGAATACTACACACCCTCTCTCTCCAATTCTATACACTCTTTCTCTCTGTCCAATCCTACACACTGTCTCTCTTCAATCCAACACACTCTCTCTCCCTCTCTCTCCAATCCGACACACTGTCTCTGTCCAATCCGACACACTGTCTCTATCCAATCCGACACACTGTCTCTCTCTCTCTCCAATCCTACACAAACTCTCTCTCTCCCGAATCCTACACACACTCTCTCTCGCTTTCTCTCTCGAACACTACACACACTCTCTCTCTCTCTCCAATCCGACATACTCTCCCTCTCCCTCTCTCTCTCTCCAATCCTACACACTCTCTCTCTCTCTCCAATCCTACACACTCTCTCTCTCCAATCCGACTCACTGTCTCTCTTCAATTCAACATACTCTCTCTCTCTCTCTACCCAATCCGACACACTCTCTCCCTCTCTCTCCAATCCGACACACTCTCCCTCTCTCTCTCTCCAATCCGACACACTCTCTCTCTCTCTCTCGAATACTACACACACTCTCTCTCTCCAATCCTGCACACTCTGTCTCTCTCTCCAATCCTACACACTCTCTCTCTCCAATCCGACTCACTGTCTCTCTTCAATTCAACATACTCTCTCTCTCTCTCTACCCAATCCGACACACTCTCTCCCTCTCTCTCCAATCCGACACACTCTCCCTCTCTCTCTCTCCAATCCGACACACTCTCTCTCTCTCTCTCGAATACTACACACACTCTCTCTCTCCAATCCTGCACACTCTCTCTCTCTCTCCAATCTTGCACACACTCTCTCTCCAATCCGACACACTGTCTCTCTTCAATCCAACACACTCTCTCTCTCTCTCCAATCCGACACACTCTCCCTCTCTCTCCAATCCGACACACTCTCTCTCTCCAATCCGACACACTCTCCCTCTCTCCAATCCTACACACTCTCTCTCTCTCCAATCCTGCACACTCTCTCTCACTACAATCCTGCACACTCTCTCTCTCCAATCCAATTCACACACTCTCTCTCTCCAATCATACACTCACTCTCTCTCTCTCTCTCTACCACCAATCCTACACACACTCTGTCTCTCCCTCTAATCCTACTTACTCTCTCACTCTCTGCAATGCTGCACACTCTCTCTCTCCAATCCTACACACTCTCTCTCTCTCTCCAATCCTACACACTCTCTCTCTCTCTCCAATCGTACACACTTTCTCTCTATCTCCGATCCTCCACTCACTCCCTCTCTCTCTTTACTTCCAATCCTATACAATCTCTCTCTCCAATCCTACACACACTCTCTCTCTCTCCAATCCTACACACATTCTCTCTCTCTCCAATCCAACACACTCTCTCTCTCTGCAATCCTATACAATCTCTCTCTCTCTCCAATCCTACACACACACTCTCTCTCCAATCCGACAAACTCTCTCTCTCTCCAATCCTACACACTCTCTCTCTCTCCGATCCTACACTCTCTCTCTCTCTCTCTCCAATCCTACACACACTCTCTCTCTACAATCCTACACACACTCACTCTCTCTAATCCGACACACACTCTCTCTCTCTCCAATCCTACACACTTCTCTCTCTCTCTCCAATCCTACAATCACTCTCTCTCTCCAATCCGACCCACTGTCTCTCTCTCTCTCTCCAATCCGACACTCTCTCTCCCTCTCTCTCCAATCCTACACACTCTCTCTCCCTCTCCAATCCTGCACACTCTCTCACTCTCCAATCCAATACACACACTCTCCCTCTCCAATCCAACACTCACTCTCTCTCTCTCCCATCAATCCTATACACAGTCTCTCCCTCTAATCCTACTTACTCTCTCTCTCTCTCCAATGCTACACACTCTCTCTCTCCAATCCTACACACACACTCTCTCTCTATCAAATCCTACACACTCTCTTTCTCTCTCTCCAATCCTACACTCTCTCTCTCTCTCCAATCCTCCACACTCTCCCTCTCTCTCTCTCCAATCCGACACACTCTCCCTCTCTCTCTCTCCAATCCTACACACATACTCTCTCTCTATCCAATCCAACACACACACACTCTCTCTCTCCTTTCCTACACACACTCTCTCTCACCAATCCTACACTCTCTCTCTCTCTCCAATCCTACACTCTCTCTCTCTCCAATCCTACACACTCTCTCTCTGCAATCCAATACACACACATTCTCTCTCCAATCCTACACTCACTCTCTCTCTCTCTCCCACCAATCCTATACACACTCTGTCTCTCCCTCTAATCCTACTTACTCTCTCTCTCTCTCCTATGCTACACTCTCTCTCTCTCCAATCCTACACACAGTCTCTCTCTCTGTCTCTAATCCGACACACTCTCTCTGTCTCTCCGATCCTACACACATTCTCTCTCTCTCCGATCCTCCACACACTCTCTCTCTCTCCAATCCTACACTCACTCTCTCACTCCAATCCTACACTCACTCTCTCACTCCAATCTTACACTCACTCTCTCTCTCCAATCCTACACTCACTCTCTCTCTCTCTCCCTCCAATCCAATACAATCTCTCTCTCCGATCCTACACACTCCCTCTCTCTCTCCAATCCTATAGATACTCTCACTCTCTCTCCAATCCTACACACACTCTCTCTGTCCAATCCTACACACACTCTCTCTCTCCAATCCGACAAACTCTCTCTCTCTCTCTCCAATCCGACACACTCTCTCTCTCTATCAAATCCGACACACTCTCTCTCTCTCTATCAAATCCTACACACACACTCTCTCTCCAATCCTACACACTCTCTCTCTCTAATCCTACACTCTCTCTCTCTCTCTCTCTCCAATCCTACACACTCTCTCTCTCCAATCCTACACACACTCTCTCCGATTCTACACACTCTCTCTCTCTCTCCAATCCTACACTCTCTCTCTCTCCAATCCTCCACACTCTCTCTCTCTCCAATCCTCCACACTCTCTCTCTCCAATCCTACACGCTCCCTCTCTCTCTCTCCAATCCTACACACACACTCGCTCTCTAATCCTACACTCTCTTCCTCTCTCTCCAATCCTACGCACACTCTCTCTCTCCAATCCTACACACCCTCCCTCACTCCAATCCTACACACACTCTATCTCTCTCTCCAAACCTGCACACTCTCTCTCTCTCCAATGCTACACACACTCTCTCTCTCCAATCCTACACACACTCTTTCTCTCTCTCTCCAATCCTACACACACTCTCTCTCTCTCTACAATCGTACACACTCTCTCTCTCTCCGATCCTAAACACACTCTCTCTCTTCTCTCTCCAATCCTACACTCACTCTCTCTCTCTCTCCAATCCTACGCTCACTCTCTCTCTCCCTACAATCCTATAAAATCTCTCCCTCCAATTCCTCCACACTCTGTCTCTCTGTCCAATCCTACACACTCTCTCTCTCCAATCCTACACACACTCTGTCTCTCCCTCTAATCCTACTTACTCTCTCTCTCTCCAATCCTGCACACACACACTCTCTCTCTCCAATGCTACACACACACACTCTCTCTCTCTCCAATCCTGCACACACTCTCTCTCACTCTCCAATGCTACACACTCTCTCTCTCCAATCCTACACACACACTCTCTCTCTCTAATCCGACACACTCTCTCTCTCCAATCCTACACCCACTCTCTCTCTCTCTCCAATCCTACACGCTCCCTCTCTCTCTCTCTCCAATCCTACACACTCTCTCTCTCTCTCCAATCCTACACACTCTCTCTCTCCAATCCTACACACACTCTCTCTTTCTCTGCAATCCTGCACACTCTCTCTCTCCAATCCGACACACTCTCTCTCTCTCCAATCCTACACACTCTCTCTATCTCCGATCCTACACACACTCTCTCTCTCTCTCCATTCCTCCACACTCTCTCTCTCTCTCCAATCCTACACACTCTCTCTCTTTCTATCAAATCCTACACACACTCTCTCTCTCCAATCCGACACACTCTCCCTCTCCAATCCGACACACTGTCTCTCTCCAATCCGACACACAGTCTCTCTCCAATCCTACACACTCTCTCTCTCGATCGAATCCTACACACACTCTCTCTCTCTCCCGAATCCTACACTCTCTCTCCCTCTCTCTCTCGAAAACTACACACTCTCTCTCTCTCTCCAATCCTACACACTCTCTCTCTCCAATCCTACACACTGTCTCTCTTCAATTCAACACACTCTCTCTCTCTCTACCCAATCCGACACACTCTCTCCCTCTCTCTCCAATCCGACACACTCTCCCTCTCTCTCCAATCTGACACACTCTCCCCCTCTCTCTCTCCAATCCGACACTCTCTCTCTCTCTCGAATACTACACACTCTCTCTCTCCAATCCTGCACACTCTCTCTCTCTCCAATCTTACACACACTCTCTCTCCAAACCGACACACTCTCTCTCTCCAATCCGACACACACTCTCTCTCTCCAATCCTACACACTCTCTCTCTCTCCAATCCTGCACACTCTCTCTCACTCCAATCCTGCACACACTCTCTCTCTCCAATTCAATACACACACTCTCTCACTCCAATCCTACACTCACTCTCTCTCTCTCCCACCAATCCTACACACACTCTGTCTCCCCCTCGAATCCGACTTACTCTCTCTCTCTCTCTCCAATGCTACACACTCTCTCTCTCCAATTCTACACTCTCTCTCTCTCTCTCTCCAATCCTACACACCGTCTCTCTCTCTCTCTCCAATCCTACACTCTCTCTCTCTCCAGCTCCAATCCTACACACTCTCTCTTTCCAATCCTACACACTCTCTCTCTATCTCCGATCCTCCACTCACTCTCTCTCTCTCTCTCTCTCCCTCCAATCCTGTACAATCTCTCTCTCCGATCCTACACACTGTCTCTGTTCCTCCGATCACACACGCTGTCTCTGTCTCTCCGATCCTACACACTCTCTCTCTCTCTCCAATCCTACACACACTCTCTCTCTCTCCAATCCTACACACTGTCTCTGTCTCTCCGATCCTACACACTCTCACTGTCTCTCCAATCCTACACACACTCTCTCTCTCTCCAATCCTACACACTCTCTCTCTCTCCAAACCTACACTCTCTCTCTCTCCAATCCTATACACACTCTCTCTCTCCGATCCTACACTCTCTCTCTCTCCAATCCTACACACACTCTCTCTCTACAATCCTACACACACTCTCTCTCTCTAATCCTACACACACTCTCTCTCTCTCCCTCTCCAATCCTACACACTCTCTCACTCCAATCCGACACACTGTCTCTCTTCAATCCAACACACTCTCTCTCTATCTACCCAATCCGACACACTCTCCCTCTCTCTCCAATCCGACACACGCTCCCTCTCTCTCTCTCCAATCCTGCACTCTCTCTATCTCTCTCCAATCCTACACACTCTCTCTCTCACTCTCTCCAATGCTACACACTCTCTGTCTCTCCCGAATCCTACACACACACACTCTCTCTCTCCAATCCTTCACTCACTCTCTCTCTCTCCCGAATCCGACACACACTCACTCTCTCTCTCCAATCCTACACACAGTCTCTCTCTCTCTCCCGAATCCTACACACACACTCTCTCTCTCTCCAATCCTACACACACTCTCTCTCTCTCTCCAATCCTACACACTCTCTCTCTCCAATCCGACACACTCTCTCTGTCCCCCCGATCCTACACACTCTCTCTGTCTCTCCAATCCGACACACTCTCTCTCTCTCCAATCCTACACACTCTCTCTCCCTCTCCAATCCTACACACACTCTCTCTCTCTCTCTCTCCAATCCTACACACCCTCTCTCTCCCTCTCTCTCTCCAATCCTACAACCCTCTCTCTCTCTCTCTCTCCAATCCTACAAACACACTCTCTCTCTCTCTCCAATCCTACACACACACTCTCTCTCTCCCTCTCCAATCCTACACACACACTCTCTCTCTCCCTCTCTCATCCGACACACTCTCTCTCCCTCTCCAATCCTACACACTCTCTTGCTCCAATCCGACACAATGTCTCTCTTCAATCCAACACACTCTCTCTCTATCTACCCAATCCGACACACTCTCTCCCTCTCTCTCTAATCCGACATACTCTCTCTCTCTCCAATCCGACACACTCTCTCCCTCTCCCTCCAATCCTACACACACACTCTCTCTCTCTCTCTCTCCAATCCTACACATACTCTCTCTCTCTCTCCAATCCTACACACACTCTCCCTCTCTCTCCAATCCTACACACTCTCTCTCCAATCCGACACACAGTCTCTCTCTCTCTCCCATCCGACACTCTCTCTCCAATCCGACCCTCTCTCTCTCTCTGTCTCCAATCCTACGCACTCTCTCTCTCTCTCTCCAATCCTACGCACTCTCTCTCTCTCCAATCCTACACACTATCTCTCTCTCTCTCTCCAATCCTACACACTCTCTCTCTCTCTCTCTCTCCAATTCTACACACTCACTCTCTCTCTATTCAATCCTACACACTTAGTCCCTCTCTCTAATCGTAATTACGCACTCTCTCTCTTCAATCCTACACACTCTCTCTCTCACCAATCCTACACTCTCTCTCTCTCCAATCCTACACTCTCTCTCTCTCCAAACCTACACACTCTCTCTCTCCATTCGTACAAACACTCTCTCTCTCTCTCCAATCCTACACTCACTCTCTCTCTCCAACCCTATACACACTCTGCCTCTCTCTCTCTAATCCTACTTACTCACTCTCCTTCTCCAATCCTACACACTCTCTCTACCTCTCCAATCCACAAACTCTTTCTCTACAATCCTACACACACACTCTTTCTCTCCAATCCGAAACACTCTCTCTCTCTCTCCAATCCGACACACTCTCTCTCTCTCCAATCCGAAACTCTCTCTCTCTCTCTCCAATCCGACACACTCTCTCTCTCTCTCTCCAATCCGACACTCTCTCTCTCTCTCCAATCCGACATTCTCTCTCTCCAATCCGACACTCTCTCTCTCTCCAATCCTACACTCTCTCTCTATCTCTCTCTCTCTCCAATCCTACACACTCTCTCCCTCCCTCTCCAATCCAACACACTCTCTCTCCCTCTCCAATCCTACACACTCGCTCACTCCAATCCGACACACTCTCTCTCTCTCTCCAATCCTACACACTCTCTCTCTGTCTCCAATCCGACACACTCCTTCTCTCTCTCCAATCCGACACACTCTCTCTCTCTCTCCAATCCGACACTCTCTCTATCTCTCTCCAATACTACACTCTCTCTCCCTCTCCAATCCGACACACTCTCCCTCTCTCTCCAATCCAGCACACTCTCTCTCTATCTCTCCGCAATCCGACACACTCTCTCCCTCTCTCTCCAATCCGACACACACTCTCTCTCTCTCTCCAATCCAACACACTCTCTCCCTCTCTCTCCAATCCGACACACTGTCTCTCTCCAATCCGACACACTGTCTCTCTCTCTCCCCACTCCTACAAACTCTCTCTCTCTCTCCAAGCCTACACACTCTCTCTCTCTTTCTCACCAATCCTACACACTCTATCTCTCTCCAATTCTACACACTCTCTCTCTTTCCAATGCGACACACTGTCTCTGTCTCTCTCCAATCCTACACTCTCTCTCTCGATCGAATCCTACACACACACTCTCTCTCCCGAATTCTACACACTCTCTCTCTTTCTCTCCAAACCTACACACTCTCTCTCTCCAATCCTACACACTCTCTCTCACTCCAATACTGCACACTCTCTCTCACTCCAATGCTGCACACACTTCCTCTCTCCAACACAATACACACACTCTCTCTCTCCAATCCTACACTCACTCTCTCTCTCTCTCACACCAATCCTGCACACACTCTGTCTCTCCCTCGAATCCTACTTACTCTCTCTCTCTCTCTCCAATGCTACACACTCTCTCTCTCCAATCCTACACACACTCTCTCTCCCTCCAATCCTACACACTCTCTCTCTCCAATCCTACACACACACTCTCTCTCTCTCTAATCCTACACACTCTCTCTATCTCTCTCCAATCCTACACACTCTCTCTCTCTCCAATCCGACACACTCCTTCTCTCTCTCCAAT
The DNA here is from genome assembly GCF_047496795.1 of Chiloscyllium punctatum. Classification (NCBI taxonomy): domain Eukaryota; kingdom Metazoa; phylum Chordata; class Chondrichthyes; order Orectolobiformes; family Hemiscylliidae; genus Chiloscyllium; species Chiloscyllium punctatum. The sequence continues at coordinate 35,582,514 of NC_092791.1, read as the reverse complement.
CCGACACACTCTCTCTCTCTCCAATCCGACACTCTCTCTATCTCTCTCCAATACTACACTCTCTCTCCCTCTCCAATCCGACACACTCTCCCTCTCTCTCCAATCAAGCACACTCTCTCCCTCTCTCTCCAATCCGACACACTCTCTCTCTCTCTCTCCAATCCAACACACTCTCTCCCTCTCTCTCCAATCCTACACACTCTCTCTCTCCAAACCTACACACTCTCTCTCTCCAATCGTACACACTCTCTCTCTCCAATCCTACACACACTCTCTCTCTCCAATCCTACACACTCCCTCTTTCTCCAATCCTACACTCACTCTTTCTCTCCAATCCTACACTCACTCTCTCTCTCACTCCAATCCTATACACACTCTGCCTCTCTCTCTCTAATCCTACTTACTCACTCTCCCTCTTCAATCCTACACACTCTCTCTCTTCAATCCTACACACACTCTCTCTCTCCAATCCTACACACTCTCTCTCCAATCCTACACTCTCTCTCTCTCCAAACCTGCACACTCTCTCTCTGCAATCGTACACACTCTCTCTCTGTCTCCAATCGTACACACTCTCTCGCTCCAATCCTACACACACTCGCTCTCTCTCTCCAATCCGAAACACTCTCTCTCTCTCTCCAATCCGACACACACTCTCTCTCTCTCTCCAATCCGAAACACTCTCTCTCTCTCTCCAATCCGACACTCTCTCTCTCTCTCTCCAATCCGACACACACTCTCTCTCTCTCCAATCCGACATCCTCTCTCTCTCTCCAATCCGACACACTCTCTCCCTCTCCTTCCAATCCTACACACACACTCTCTCTCTCTCCAATCCTACACACACTCTCTCTCTCTCTCCAATCCTACACACACTCTCCCTCTCTCTCCAATCCTACACACACTCTCCCTCTCTCTCCAATCCTACACACTCTCTCTCTCCAATCCGACACACAGTCTCTCTCTCTCTCCCATCCGACACTCTCTCTCCAATCCGACCCTCTCTCTCTCTCTGTCTCCAATCCTACGCACTCTCTCTCTCTCTCCCCAATCCGACACACTCTCTCTCTCTCTCCAATCCTACACACTCTCTCTCTCTCTCCAATCCTACGCACTCTCTCTCTCTCCAATCCTACACATTATCTCTCTCTCTCTCTCTCCAATCCTACACTCGCTCTCTCTCTCTCTCTCCAATTCTACACACGTACTCTCTCTCTTCAATCCTACACACTTAGTCCCTCTCTCTCTAATCGTAATTACGCACTCTCTCTCTTCAATCCTACACACTCTCTCTCTCTCCAATCCTACACTCTCTCTCTCTCCAATCCTACACTCTCTCTCTCTCCAAACCTACACACTCTCTCTCTCCATTCGTACACACACACTCTCTCTCTCTCCAATCCTACACTCACTCTCTCTCTCCAACCCTATACACACTCTGCCTCTCTCTCTCTAATCCTACTTACTCACTCTCCTTCTCCAATCCAACATACTCTCTCTACCTCTCCAATCCACAAACTCTTTCTCTACAATCCTACACACACACTCTCTCTCTCCAATCCGAAACACTCTCTCTCTCTCTCCAATCCGACACACACTCTCTCTCTCTCTCCAATCCGAAACACACTCTCTCTCTCCAATCCGACACTCTCTCTCTCTCTCCTATCCGACACACTCTCTCTCTCTCCAATCCGACACACTCTCTCCCTCTCCCTCCAATCCTACACACACTCTCCCTCTCTCTCCAATCCTACACACACTCTCCCTCTCTCTCCAATCCTACACACTCTCTCTCCAATCCGACACACAGTCTCTCTCTCTCTCCCATCCGACACTCTCTCTCCAATCCGACCCTCTCTCTCTCTCTGTCTCCAATCCTACGCACTCTCTCTCTCTCTCCAATCCGACACACTCTCTCTCTCTCTCCAATCCTACACACTCTCTCTCTCTCTCTCCAATCCTACGCACTCTCTCTCTCTCCAATCCTACACATTATCTCTCTCTCTCTCTCTCCAATCCTACACTCGCTCTCTCTCTCTCTCTCCAATTCTACACACGTACTCTCTCTCTTCAATCCTACACACTTAGTCCCTCTCTCTCTAATCGTAATTACGCACTCTCTCTCTTCAATCCTACACACTCTCTCTCTCTCCAATCCTACACTCTCTCTCTTTCCAATCCTACACTCTCTCTCTCTCCAAACCTACACACTCTCTCTCTCCATTCGTACACACACACTCTCTCTCTCTCCAATCCTACACTCACTCTCTCTCTCCAACCCTATACACACTCTGCCTCTCTCTCTCTAATCCTACTTACTCACTCTCCTTCTCCAATCCTACACACTCTCTCTACCTCTCCAATCCACAAACTCTTTCTCTACAATCCTACACACACATTCTCTCTCTCCAATCCGAAACACTCTCTCTCTCTCTCCAATCCGACACACTCCTTCTCTCTCTCCAATCCGACACACTCTCTCTCTCTCTCCAATCCGACACTCTCTCTATCTCTCTCCAATACTACACTCTCTCTCCCTATCCAATCCGACACACTCTCCCTCTCTCTCCAATCCAGCACACTCTCTCTCTCTCTCTCCCCAATCCGACACACTCTCTCTCTGTCTCTCCCCAATCCGACACACTCTCTCCCTCTCTCTCCAATCCGACACACTCTCTCTCTCTCTCTCCAATCCAACACACTCTCTCCCTCTCTCTCCAATCCGACACACTGTCTCTCTCCAATCCGACACACTGTCTCTCTCTCTCCCCAATCCTACACACACTCGCTCTCTCTCCAAGCCTACACACTCTCTCTCTCTCCAATCTTACACACTCTCTCTCTCCAATCCTACACACTCTCTGTCTCTCTCGCCAGTTCTGCACACTCTCTCTCTCTCCAATCCTACACACACACTCTCTCTCTCCAATCCTACACTCTCTCTCTGTCTCTCTCCAATCCTACACACTCTCTCTGTCTCTCTCCAATACTACACACTCTCTCTCTCTCCAATCCTACACACACTCTCTCACTCTCTCTCCAATCCTACACACTCTTTCACTCTCCAATCCTACACTCCCACTTTCTCACTCTCTCCAATCCAACTCTTTCTCTCTCTCTCCAATCCAACTCTCTCTCTCTCTCTCGAATCCAACACATTCTGTCTCTCTCCCTCTCTCCAATCCTACACACTCTCCCTCTCTCTCCAATCGTACACCCTCTCTCGCTGCAATCCTACACACACTCTCTCTCTCCAATCGTACACACTCTCTCTCTCCAATCGTAAACACTCTCTCGCTCCCATCCTACACACACTCTCTCTCTCCAATCCTACACTCACTCTCTCACTCCCTCCAATCCTATACACACTCTGCCTCTCTCTCTCTAATCCTACTTACTCACTCTCCTTCTCCAATCCTACACACTCTCTCTACCTCTCCAATCCGAAACACACTCTCTCTCTCTCTCTGCAATCCGACACACTCCTTCTCTCTCTCCAATCCGACACACACTCTCTCTCTCTCTCTGCAATCCGACACACTCCTTCTCTCTCTCCAATCCGACACACACTCTCTCTCTCTCCAATCCGACATACTCTCTCTCTCTCCAATCCGACACTCTCACTCTCTCCCTCTCCAATCCAACACACTCTCTCTCCCTCTCCAATCCGACACACTGTCTCTCTCTCCAATCCGACACACTGTCTGTCTCGAATCCAACACACTCTCTCTCTCTCCAATCCGACACACTGTCTCTCTCTCTCCCGAATCCTTCACACTCTCTCTCTCTTTCTCTCCAATCCTACACACTCTATCTCTCTCCAATTCTACACACACTCTCTCTCTCCAATCCTGCACACACTCTCTCTCTCTCCAATCCTACACACTCTCTCTCTCCAATCCGACTCACTGTCTCTCTTCAATTCAACATACTCTCTCTCTCTCTCTACCCAATCCGACACACTCTCTCCCTCTCTCTCCAATCCGACACACTCTCCCTCTCTCTCTCTCCAATCCGACACACTCTCTCTCTCTCTCTCGAATACTACACACACTCTCTCTCTCCAATCCTGCACACTCTCTCTCTCTCTCCAATCTTGCACACACTCTCTCTCCAATCCGACACACTGTCTCTCTTCAATCCAACACACTCTCTCTCTCTCTCCAATCCGACACACTCTCCCTCAATCTCCAATCCGACACACTCTCTCTCTCCAATCCGACACACTCTCCCTCTCTCCAATCCTACACACACTCTCTCTCTCCAATCCTGCACACTCTCTCTCACTACAATCCTGCACACTCTCTCTCTCCAATCCAATTCACACACTCTCTCTCTCCAATCATACACTCACTCTCTCTCTCTCTCTACCACCAATCCTACACACACTCTGTCTCTCCCTCTAATCCTACTTACTCTCTCTCTCTCTGCAATGCTGCACACTCTCTCTCTCCAATCCTACACACTCTCTCTCTCTCTCCAATCCTACACACTTTCTCTCTATCTCCGATCCTCCACTCACTCCCTCTCTCTCTTTACTTCCAATCCTATACAATCTCTCTCTCCAATCCTACACACTCTCTCTCTCTCTCCAATCCTACACACATTCTCTCTCTCTCCAATCCAACACACTCTCTCTCTCCAATCCTATACAATCTCTCTCTCTCTCCAATCCTACACACACACTCTCTCTCCAATCCGACACTCTCTCTCTCTCTCTCCAATCCTACACACACTCTCTCTCTACAATCCTACACACACTCACTCTCTCTAATCCGACACACACTCTCTCTCTCTCCAATCCTACACACTTCTCTCTCTCTCTCCAATCCGACACACTCTCTCTCTCTCCAATCCCATACACTCTCTCTCTCCAATCCTACAATCACTCTCTCTCTCCAATCCGACCCACTGTCTCTCTCTCTCTCCAATCCGACACTCTCTCTCCCTCTCTCTCCAATCCTACACACTCTCTCTCCCTCTCCAATCCTGCACACTCTCTCACTCTCCAATCCAATACACACACTCTCCCTCTCCAATCCAACACTCACTCTCTCTCTCTCCCATCAATCCTATACACAGTCTCTCCCTCTAATCCTACTTACTCTCTCTCTCTCTCCAATGCTACACACTCTCTCTCTCCAATCCTACACACACACTCTCTCTCTATCAAATCCTACACACTCTCTTTCTCTCTCTCCAATCCTACACTCTCTCTCTCTCTCCAATCCTCCACACTCTCCCTCTCTCTCTCTCCAATCCGACACACTCTCCCTCTCTCTCTCTCCAATCCTACACACATACTCTCTCTCTATCCAATCCAACACACACACACTCTCTCTCTCCTTTCCTACACACACTCTCTCTCACCAATCCTACACTCTCTCTCTCTCTCCAATCCTACACTCTCTCTCTCTCCAATCCTACACACTCTCTCTCTGCAATCCAATACACACACATTCTCTCTCCAATCCTACACTCACTCTCTCTCTCTCTCCCACCAATCCTATACACACTCTGTCTCTCCCTCTAATCCTACTTACTCTCTCTCTCTCTCCTATGCTACACACTCTCTCTCTCCAATCCTACACACAGTCTCTCTCTCTGTCTCTAATCCGACACACTCTCTCTGTCTCTCCGATCCTACACACATTCTCTCTCTCTCTGATCCTCCACACACTCTCTCTCTCTCCAATCCTACACACTCTCTCTCTCCAATCCTACACACACACTCTCCCTCCAATTCGACACACTCTCTCTCTCTATCAAATCCTACACACTCTCTCTCTCTCCAATCCTACACAGTCTCTCTCTCTCCGATCCTACACTCTCTCTCTCTCTCTAATCCTACACACTCTCTCTCTCTCTCCAATCCTACACACTCTCTCTGTTTCTCTCTCCAATCCTACACTCACTCTCCCTCTCTCTCTCCTATCCTACACTCACTCTCTCTCTCTCTCTCTCCAATCCAGACTCACTCTCTCTCTCTCTCTCCAAACCTACACTCACTCTCTCTCTCCAATCCTACACTCACTCTCTCACTCCAATCCTACACTCACTCTCTCTCTCCAATCCTACACTCACTCTCTCTCTCTCTCCCTCCAATCCAATGCAATCTCTCTCTCCGATCCTACACACTCCCTCTCTCTCTCCAATCCTATAGATACTCTCTCTCTCTCTCCAATCCTACACACACTCTCTCTGTCCAATCCTACACACACTCTCTCTCTCCAATCCGACAAACTCTCTCTCTCTCTCTCCAATCCGACACACTCTCTCTCTCTATCAAATCCGACACACTCTCTCTCTCTCTATCAAATCCTACACACACAATCCTACTCTCCAATCCTACACACTCTCTCTCTCTAATCCTACACTTTCTCTCTCTCTCTCTCCAATCCTACACACTCTCTCTCTCCAATCCTACACACACTCTCTCCGATTCTACACACTCTCTCACTCTCTCCAATCCTACACTCTCTCTCTCTCCAATCCTCCACACTCTCTCTCTCTCCAATCCTCCACACTCTCTCTCTCCAATCCTACACGCTCCCTCTCTCTCTCTCCAATCCTACACACACACTCGCTCTCTAATCCTACACTCTCTTCCTCTCTCTCCAATCCTACACACTCTCTCCAATCCTACGCACACTCTCTCTCTCCAATCCTACACACACTCCCTCTCTCCAATCCTACACACACTCTATCTCTCTCTCCAAACCTGCACACTCTCTCTCTCTCCAATGCTACACACTCTCTCTCTCTCCAATCCTACACACACTCTTTCTCTCTCTCTCCAATCCTACACACTCTCTCTCTCTCTCTACAATCGTACACACTCTCTCTCTCTGCGATCCTAAACACACTCTCTCTCTTCTCTCTCCAATCCTACACTCACTCTCTCTCTCTCTCTCTCCAATCCTACGCTCACTCTCTCTCTCCCTACAATCCTATAAAATCTCTCCCTCCAATTCCTCCACACTCTCTCTCTCTGTCCAATCCTACACACTCTCTCTCTCCAATCCTACACACACTCTGTCTCTCCCTCTAATCCTACTTACTCTCTCTCTCTCCATTCCTGCACACACACTCTCTCTCTCTCCAATGCTACACACACACACTCTCTCTCTCTCCAATCCTGCACACACTCTCTCTCACTCTCCAATGCTACACACTCTCTCTCTCCAATCCTACACACACACTCTCTCTCTCTAATCCGACACACTCTCTCTCTCCAATCCTACACCCACTCTCTCTCTCTCTCCAATCCTACACGCTCCCTCTCTCTCTCTCTCCAATCCTACACACTCTCTCTCTCTCTCCAATCCTACACACTCTCTCTCTCCAATCCTACACACACTCTCTCTTTCTCTCCAATCCGACACACACTCTCTCTCTCCGATTCTACACACTCTCTCTCGCTCCAATCCTACACACACTCCCTCTCTCCAATCCTATACAATCTCTCTCTCCGATCCTACACACACTCATCCTCTCTCTCTCCAATCCTACACACTCTCTCTCTCTCTCCAATCGTACACACTCTCTCTCTCTCCGATCCTAAACACACTCTCTCTCTTCTCTCTCCAATCCTACACTCACTCTCTCTCTCTCTCTCCAATCCTACACTCACTCTCTCTCTCCCGACAATCCTATAAGATCTCTCCCTCCATTTCTCCACACTCTCTCTCTCTCTCCAATCCTACACACTCTCTCTCCAATCCTACACACTCTCTCTCTCCAATCCTACACACACTCTGTCTCTCCCTCTAATCCTACTTACTCTCTCTCTCCAATCCTGCACACACACTCTCTCTCTCTCCAATGCTACACACACACTCTCTCTCTCTCTCCAATCCTGCACACACTCTCTCTCACTCTCCAATGCTACACACTCTCTCTCTCCAATCCTACACACACTCTCTCTCTCTCTCTAATCCGACACACTCTCTCTCTCCAATCCTACACTCACTCTCTCTCTCTCTCCAATCCTACACGCTCCCTCTCTCTCTCTCTCCATTCCTACACACTCTCTCTCTCTTCAATCCTACACTCTCTCTCTCTCCAATCCTACACACTCTCTCTTTCCAATCCTACACACTCACTCTCTCTGCAATCCTACACTCTCTCTCTCTCCAATCCTCCACACTCTCTCTTTCCAATCCTACACACTCTCTCTCTCTACAATCCTATACTCACTCTCTCTCCAATCCTACACTCACTCTCTCTCTCCAATCCTACACACGCTCTCTCTCTCTCTCCCTCCAATCCTATAAAACCTCTCCCTCCGATCCTACACTCTCTCTCTCTCTCCAATCCTCCACACTCTCTCTGTCTCTCTCCAATCCTCCACACTCACTCTCTCTTTTTCCTACACACTCTCTCTCTCTCCAATCCTACACTCTCTCTATCTCCAATCCTACACTCACTCTCTCTCTCCAATCCTACACACTCTCCCTCTCTCTCCAATCCTACACACTCTCGCTCTCTCCAATCATACACACTCTCTCTCTCTCCAATCCTATACACTCTCTCTCTCCAATCCAACACACACACTCTCTCTCTCCAATCCTACACTCACTCTCTCTCTCCAATCCTACACTCACTCTCTCTCTCTCCCACCAATCCGAGACACACACTGTCTCTCCCTCTAATCCTACTTACTCTCTCTCTCTCTCGAATCCTACACACTCTCTCTCTCTCCAATCCTACACACTCTCTCTCTCCAATCCGACACACTCTCTCTGTCCCCCCGATCCTACACACTCTCTCTGTCTCTCCAATCCGACACACTCTCTCTCTCTCCAATCCTACACACTCTCTCTCCCTCTCCAATCCTACACACACTCTCTCTCTCTCCAATCCTACAGCCCCCCCCTCTCTCTCTCTCTCTCCAATCCTACAAACACACACTCTCTCTCTCCAATCCTACACACACACTCTCTCTCTCGCTCTCCAATCCTACACACACTCTCTCTCTCTCCCTCTCCAATCCTACACACTCTCTCACTCCAATCCGACACACTGTCTCTCTTCAATCCAACACACTCTCTCTCTATCTACCCAATCCGACACACTCTCTCGCTTTCTCTCCAATCCGACACACTCTCCCTCTCTCTCCAATCCGACACACTCTCCCTCTCTCTCTCCAATCCTGTACTCTCTCTATCTCTCTCCAATCCTACACACTCTCTCTCTCACTCTCTCCAATGCTACACTCTCTCTCTCTCTCCCGAATCCTACACACACTCTCTCTCTCTCTCTCCAATCCTTCACCCACTCTCTCTCTCCCGAATCCGACACACACTCACTCTCTCTCTCCAATCCTACAGACAGTCTCTCTCTCTCTCCCGAATCCTACACACACACTCTCTCTCTCCAATCCTACACACACTCTCTCTCTCTCTCCAATCCTACACACTCTCTCTCTCCAATCCTACAAACTCTCTCTCTCCAATCTGACACACTGTCTCTCTTCAATCCAACACACTCTCTCTCTCTCTCCCCAATCCGACACACTCTCTCCCTCTGTCTCCAATCCGACACACTCTCCCTCTCACTCTCTCCAATGCTACACACTCTCTCTCTCTCCCGAATCCTACACACACTCTCTCTCTCTCTCCAATCCTTAACCCCTTTCTCTCTCTCTCTCCCGAATCCGACACACACTCTCTCCCTCTCCAATCCTACACGCACTCTCTCTCTCTCTCCAATCCTGCACACTCACTCTCTCTCTCCAATCCTACTCTCACTCTCTCTCTCTCTCCCTCCAATCCTATACAATCTCTCTCTCCGATCCTACACACTCCCTCTCTTTCTCGAATCCTATAGACACACTCTCTCTCTCTCCAATCCTACACATTCTCTCTCTCCAATCCTACACACACACTCTCTCTCTCCAATCCTACACACTCTCTCTCTCTCCAATCCTACACACACTCTCTCTCTCTCTCTCTCGAATACTACACACCCTCTCTCTCCAATTCTATACACTCTTTCTCTCTGTCCAATCCTACACACTGTCTCTCTTCAATCCAAAACTCTCTCTCTCTCTCTCTCTCTCTCTCCAATCCGACACACTCTCCCTCTCTCTCCAATCCGACACACTCTCTCTCTCCAATCCGACACACTCTCTCTCTCTCTCCAATCCGACACACTCTCCCTCTCTCTCATTCCAATCCAACACACACACACTCTCTCTCTCCAATCCTACACACTCTCTCTCTCTCCAATCCTACACACTCTCTCTCTCTCCAATCCTACACACACTCTCTCTCTCCAATCCTACACACACTCTCTCTCTCCAATCCTACACTCTCTCTCTCTCTCCAATCCTACACGCTCTCGCTCTCTCTCTCCAATCCAACACACTCTCTCTCTCTCCGATCCTACACACACTGTCTCTCTTCTCTCTCCAATCCTACACTCACTCTCTCTCTCCCTCCAATCCTATAAAATCTCTCTCTCCATTCCTCCACACACTCTCTCTCTCTCCAATCCGACACACACTCTCTCTCCAATCCTACACACTCTCTCTCTCCAATCCTGCACACTCTCTCTCTCTCTCTCCAAGCCTACACACTCTCTCTCTCTCCAATCCTACACACACTCTCTCTCTCTCCAATCCTCCACCCTCTCTCTCTCCAATCCTACACTCACTGTCTCTCTCTCTCCAATCCTACACTCACTCTCTCTCTCTCTCCCTCTAATCCTACAAAATCTCTCTCTCCAATCCTACACTCTCTCTTTCTCCAATCCTGCACACTCTCTCTCTCCAATCCGACACACTCTCTCTCTCTCCAATCCTACACACTCTCTCTATCTCCGATCCTACACACACTCTCTCTCTCTCTCCATTCCTCCACACTCTCTCTCTCTCTCCAATCCTACACACTCTCTCTCTTTCTATCAAATCCTACACACACTCTCTCTCTCCAATCCGACACACTCTCCCTCTCCAATCCGACACACTGTCTCTCTCCAATCCGACACACAGTCTCTCTCCAATCCTACACACTCTCTCTCTCGATCGAATCCTACACACACACTCTCTCTCTCCCGAATCCTACACTCTCTCTCCCTCTCTCTCTCGAAAACTACACACTCTCTCTCTCTCTCCAATCCTACACACTCTCTCTCTCCAATCCTACACACTGTCTCTCTTCAATTCAACACACTCTCTCTCTCTCTACCCAATCCGACACACTCTCTCCCTCTCTCTCCAATCCGACACACTCTCCCTCTCTCTCCAATCTGACACACTCTCCCCCTCTCTCTCTCCAATCCGACACTCTCTCTCTCTCTCGAATACTACACACTCTCTCTCTCCAATCCTGCACACTCTCTCTCTCTCCAATCTTACACACACTCTCTCTCCAAACCGACACACTCTCTCTCTCCAATCCGACACACACTCTCTCTCTCCAATCCTACACACTCTCTCTCTCTCCAATCCTGCACACTCTCTCTCACTCCAATCCTGCACACACTCTCTCTCTCCAATTCAATACACACACTCTCTCACTCCAATCCTACACTCACTCTCTCTCTCTCCCACCAATCCTACACACACTCTGTCTCCCCCTCGAATCCGACTTACTCTCTCTCTCTCTCTCCAATGCTACACACTCTCTCTCTCCAATTCTACACTCTCTCTCTCTCTCTCTCCAATCCTACACACCGTCTCTCTCTCTCTCTCCAATCCTACACTCTCTCTCTCTCCAGCTCCAATCCTACACACTCTCTCTCTTTCCAATCCTACACACTCTCTCTCTATCTCCGATCCTCCACTCACTCTCTCTCTCTCTCTCTCTCCCTCCAATCCTGTACAATCTCTCTCTCCGATCCTACACACTGTCTCTGTTCCTCCGATCACACACGCTGTCTCTGTCTCTCCGATCCTACACACTCTCTCTGTCTCTCCAATCCTACACACACTCTCTCTCTCTCCAATCCTACACACTGTCTCTGTCTCTCCGATCCTACACACTCTCACTGTCTCTCCAATCCTACACACACTCTCTCTCTCTCCAATCCTACACACTCTCTCTCTCTCTCCAAACCTACACTCTCTCTCTCTCCAATCCTATACACACACTCTCTCTCCGATCCTACACTCTCTCTCTCTCCAATCCTACACACACACTCTCTCTACAATCCTACACACACTCTCTCTCTCTAATCCTACACACACTCTCTCTCTCTCCCTCTCCAATCCTACACACTCTCTCACTCCAATCCGACACACTGTCTCTCTTCAATCCAACACACTCTCTCTCTATCTACCCAATCCGAAACACTCTGGCCCTCTCTCTCCAATCCGACACACTCTCCCTCTCTCTCCAATCCGACACACGCTCCCTCTCTCTCTCTCCAATCCTGCACTCTCTCTATCTCTCTCCAATCCTACACACTCTCTCTCTCACTCTCTCCAATGCTACACACTCTCTGTCTCTCCCGAATCCTACACACACACACTCTCTCTCTCCAATCCTTCACTCACTCTCTCTCTCTCTCCCGAATCCGACACACACTCACTCTCTCTCTCCAATCCTACACACAGTCTCTCTCTCTCTCCCGAATCCTACACACACACTCTCTCTCTCTCCAATCCTACACACACACTCTCTCTCTCTCCAATCCTACACACACTCTCTCTCCAATCCGACACACTCTCTCTGTCCCCCCGATCCTACACACTCTCTCTGTCTCTCCAATCCGACACACTCTCTCTCTCTCCAATCCTACACACTCTCTCTCCCTCTCCAATCCTACACACTCTCTCTCTCTCTCTCCAATCCTACACACCCTCTCTCTCTCTCTCTCTCTCCAATCCTACAACCCTCTCTCCCTCTCTCTCTCCAATCCTACAAACACACTCTCTCTCTCTCTCCAATCCTACACACACACACTCTCTCTCTCCCTCTCCAATCCTACACACACACTCTCTCTCTCCCTCTCTCATCCGACACACTCTCTCTCCCTCTCCAATCCTACACACTCTCTTACTCCAATCCGACACAATGTCTCTCTTCAATCCAACACACTCTCTCTCTATCTACCCAATCCGACACACTCTCTCCCTCTCTCTCCAATCCGACACACTCTCCCTCTCTCTCCAATCCGACACACTCTCCCTCTCTCTCTCTTCAATCCAACACACTCTCTCTCTATCTACCCAACCCGACACACTCTCTCCCTCTCTCTCCAATCCGACACACTCTTCCTCCTTCTCCAATCCGACACAAGCTGCATCTCTCTCTCTCCAATCCTGCACTCTCTCTATCTCTCTCCAATGCTACACACTCTCTCTCTCTCCCGAATCCTACACACACTCTCTCTCTCTCCAATCCTTCATCCACGCTCTCTCTCTCCCGAATCCGACACACACTCACTCTCTCTCTCCAATCCTACGAACACTCTCTCTCTCTCCAATCCTACACACTCTCTCTCTCCAATCCTACAAACTCTCTCTCTCCAATCCGACACACTCTCCCTCTCTCTCTCTCCAATCCTACACACTCTCTTTCTCTCTCCAATCCGACACACTTTCCCTCTCTCTCTCCAATCCTACACTCTCTCTCTCTCTCTCTCTCTCTCTCTCGAATACTACACACCCTCTCTCTCCAATTCTATACACTCTTTCTCTCTGTCCAATCCTACACACTGTCTCTCTTCAATCCAACACACTCTCTCTCCCTCTCTCTCCAATCCGACACACTGTCTCTGTCCAATCCGACACACTGTCTCTATCCAATCCGACACACTGTCTCTCTCTCTCTCCAATCCTACACAAACTCTCTCTCTCCCGAATCCTACACACACTCTCTCTCGCTTTCTCTCTCGAACACTACACACACTCTCTCTCTCTCTCCAATCCGACATACTCTCCCTCTCCCTCTCTCTCTCTCCAATCCTACACACTCTCTCTCTCTCTCCAATCCTACACACTCTCTCTCTCCAATCCGACTCACTGTCTCTCTTCAATTCAACATACTCTCTCTCTCTCTCTACCCAATCCGACACACTCTCTCCCTCTCTCTCCAATCCGACACACTCTCCCTCTCTCTCTCTCCAATCCGACACACTCTCTCTCTCTCTCTCGAATACTACACACACTCTCTCTCTCCAATCCTGCACACTCTGTCTCTCTCTCCAATCCTACACACTCTCTCTCTCCAATCCGACTCACTGTCTCTCTTCAATTCAACATACTCTCTCTCTCTCTCTACCCAATCCGACACACTCTCTCCCTCTCTCTCCAATCCGACACACTCTCCCTCTCTCTCTCTCCAATCCGACACACTCTCTCTCTCTCTCTCGAATACTACACACACTCTCTCTCTCCAATCCTGCACACTCTCTCTCTCTCTCCAATCTTGCACACACTCTCTCTCCAATCCGACACACTGTCTCTCTTCAATCCAACACACTCTCTCTCTCTCTCCAATCCGACACACTCTCCCTCTCTCTCCAATCCGACACACTCTCTCTCTCCAATCCGACACACTCTCCCTCTCTCCAATCCTACACACTCTCTCTCTCTCCAATCCTGCACACTCTCTCTCACTACAATCCTGCACACTCTCTCTCTCCAATCCAATTCACACACTCTCTCTCTCCAATCATACACTCACTCTCTCTCTCTCTCTCTACCACCAATCCTACACACACTCTGTCTCTCCCTCTAATCCTACTTACTCTCTCACTCTCTGCAATGCTGCACACTCTCTCTCTCCAATCCTACACACTCTCTCTCTCTCTCCAATCCTACACACTCTCTCTCTCTCTCCAATCGTACACACTTTCTCTCTATCTCCGATCCTCCACTCACTCCCTCTCTCTCTTTACTTCCAATCCTATACAATCTCTCTCTCCAATCCTACACACACTCTCTCTCTCTCCAATCCTACACACATTCTCTCTCTCTCCAATCCAACACACTCTCTCTCTCTGCAATCCTATACAATCTCTCTCTCTCTCCAATCCTACACACACACTCTCTCTCCAATCCGACAAACTCTCTCTCTCTCCAATCCTACACACTCTCTCTCTCTCCGATCCTACACTCTCTCTCTCTCTCTCTCCAATCCTACACACACTCTCTCTCTACAATCCTACACACACTCACTCTCTCTAATCCGACACACACTCTCTCTCTCTCCAATCCTACACACTTCTCTCTCTCTCTCCAATCCTACAATCACTCTCTCTCTCCAATCCGACCCACTGTCTCTCTCTCTCTCTCCAATCCGACACTCTCTCTCCCTCTCTCTCCAATCCTACACACTCTCTCTCCCTCTCCAATCCTGCACACTCTCTCACTCTCCAATCCAATAC
Source organism: Chiloscyllium punctatum (assembly GCF_047496795.1). Taxonomy (NCBI): domain Eukaryota; kingdom Metazoa; phylum Chordata; class Chondrichthyes; order Orectolobiformes; family Hemiscylliidae; genus Chiloscyllium; species Chiloscyllium punctatum. The sequence continues at coordinate 35,567,175 of NC_092791.1, read as the reverse complement.
ACACACTCTCCCTCTCCAATCCAACACTCACTCTCTCTCTCTCCCATCAATCCTATACACAGTCTCTCCCTCTAATCCTACTTACTCTCTCTCTCTCTCCAATGCTACACACTCTCTCTCTCCAATCCTACACACACACTCTCTCTCTATCAAATCCTACACACTCTCTTTCTCTCTCTCCAATCCTACACTCTCTCTCTCTCTCCAATCCTCCACACTCTCCCTCTCTCTCTCTCCAATCCGACACACTCTCCCTCTCTCTCTCTCCAATCCTACACACATACTCTCTCTCTATCCAATCCAACACACACACACTCTCTCTCTCCTTTCCTACACACACTCTCTCTCACCAATCCTACACTCTCTCTCTCTCTCCAATCCTACACTCTCTCTCTCTCCAATCCTACACACTCTCTCTCTGCAATCCAATACACACACATTCTCTCTCCAATCCTACACTCACTCTCTCTCTCTCTCCCACCAATCCTATACACACTCTGTCTCTCCCTCTAATCCTACTTACTCTCTCTCTCTCTCCTATGCTACACTCTCTCTCTCTCCAATCCTACACACAGTCTCTCTCTCTGTCTCTAATCCGACACACTCTCTCTGTCTCTCCGATCCTACACACATTCTCTCTCTCTCCGATCCTCCACACACTCTCTCTCTCTCCAATCCTACACTCACTCTCTCACTCCAATCCTACACTCACTCTCTCACTCCAATCTTACACTCACTCTCTCTCTCCAATCCTACACTCACTCTCTCTCTCTCTCCCTCCAATCCAATACAATCTCTCTCTCCGATCCTACACACTCCCTCTCTCTCTCCAATCCTATAGATACTCTCACTCTCTCTCCAATCCTACACACACTCTCTCTGTCCAATCCTACACACACTCTCTCTCTCCAATCCGACAAACTCTCTCTCTCTCTCTCCAATCCGACACACTCTCTCTCTCTATCAAATCCGACACACTCTCTCTCTCTCTATCAAATCCTACACACACACTCTCTCTCCAATCCTACACACTCTCTCTCTCTAATCCTACACTCTCTCTCTCTCTCTCTCTCCAATCCTACACACTCTCTCTCTCCAATCCTACACACACTCTCTCCGATTCTACACACTCTCTCTCTCTCTCCAATCCTACACTCTCTCTCTCTCCAATCCTCCACACTCTCTCTCTCTCCAATCCTCCACACTCTCTCTCTCCAATCCTACACGCTCCCTCTCTCTCTCTCCAATCCTACACACACACTCGCTCTCTAATCCTACACTCTCTTCCTCTCTCTCCAATCCTACGCACACTCTCTCTCTCCAATCCTACACACCCTCCCTCACTCCAATCCTACACACACTCTATCTCTCTCTCCAAACCTGCACACTCTCTCTCTCTCCAATGCTACACACACTCTCTCTCTCCAATCCTACACACACTCTTTCTCTCTCTCTCCAATCCTACACACACTCTCTCTCTCTCTACAATCGTACACACTCTCTCTCTCTGATCCTAAACACACTCTCTCTCTTCTCTCTCCAATCCTACACTCACTCTCTCTCTCTCTCCAATCCTACGCTCACTCTCTCTCTCCCTACAATCCTATAAAATCTCTCCCTCCAATTCCTCCACACTCTGTCTCTCTGTCCAATCCTACACACTCTCTCTCTCCAATCCTACACACACTCTGTCTCTCCCTCTAATCCTACTTACTCTCTCTCTCTCCAATCCTGCACACACATTCTCTCTCTCTCCAATGCTACACACACACACTCTCTCTCTCTCCAATCCTGCACACACTCTCTCTCACTCTCCAATGCTACACACTCTCTCTCTCCAATCCTACACACACACTCTCTCTCTCTAATCCGACACACTCTCTCTCTCCAATCCTACACCCACTCTCTCTCTCTCTCCAATCCTACACGCTCCCTCTCTCTCTCTCTCCAATCCTACACACTCTCTCTCTCTCTCCAATCCTACACACTCTCTCTCTCCAATCCTACACACACTCTCTCTTTCTCTGCAATCCTGCACACTCTCTCTCTCCAATCCGACACACTCTCTCTCTCTCCAATCCTACACACTCTCTCTATCTCCGATCCTACACACACTCTCTCTCTCTCTCCATTCCTCCACACTCTCTCTCTCTCTCCAATCCTACACACTCTCTCTCTTTCTATCAAATCCTACACACACTCTCTCTCTCCAATCCGACACACTCTCCCTCTCCAATCCGACACACTGTCTCTCTCCAATCCGACACACAGTCTCTCTCCAATCCTACACACTCTCTCTCTCGATCGAATCCTACACACACTCTCTCTCTCTCCCGAATCCTACACTCTCTCTCCCTCTCTCTCTCGAAAACTACACACTCTCTCTCTCTCTCCAATCCTACACACTCTCTCTCTCCAATCCTACACACTGTCTCTCTTCAATTCAACACACTCTCTCTCTCTCTACCCAATCCGACACACTCTCTCCCTCTCTCTCCAATCCGACACACTCTCCCTCTCTCTCCAATCTGACACACTCTCCCCCTCTCTCTCTCCAATCCGACACTCTCTCTCTCTCTCGAATACTACACACTCTCTCTCTCCAATCCTGCACACTCTCTCTCTCTCCAATCTTACACACACTCTCTCTCCAAACCGACACACTCTCTCTCTCCAATCCGACACACACTCTCTCTCTCCAATCCTACACACTCTCTCTCTCTCCAATCCTGCACACTCTCTCTCACTCCAATCCTGCACACACTCTCTCTCTCCAATTCAATACACACACTCTCTCACTCCAATCCTACACTCACTCTCTCTCTCTCCCACCAATCCTACACACACTCTGTCTCCCCCTCGAATCCGACTTACTCTCTCTCTCTCTCTCCAATGCTACACACTCTCTCTCTCCAATTCTACACTCTCTCTCTCTCTCTCTCCAATCCTACACACCGTCTCTCTCTCTCTCTCCAATCCTACACTCTCTCTCTCTCCAGCTCCAATCCTACACACTCTCTCTCTTTCCAATCCTACACACTCTCTCTCTATCTCCGATCCTCCACTCACTCTCTCTCTCTCTCTCTCTCCCTCCAATCCTGTACAATCTCTCTCTCCGATCCTACACACTGTCTCTGTTCCTCCGATCACACACGCTGTCTCTGTCTCTCCGATCCTACACACTCTCTCTGTCTCTCCAATCCTACACACACTCTCTCTCTCTCCAATCCTACACACTGTCTCTGTCTCTCCGATCCTACACACTCTCACTGTCTCTCCAATCCTACACACACTCTCTCTCTCTCCAATCCTACACACTCTCTCTCTCCAAACCTACACTCTCTCTCTCTCCAATCCTATACACACTCTCTCTCTCCGATCCTACACTCTCTCTCTCTCCAATCCTACACACACACTCTCTCTACAATCCTACACACACTCTCTCTCTCTAATCCTACACACACTCTCTCTCTCTCCCTCTCCAATCCTACACACTCTCTCACTCCAATCCGACACACTGTCTCTCTTCAATCCAACACACTCTCTCTATCTACCCAATCCGAAACACTCTGGCCCTCTCTCTCCAATCCGACACACTCTCCCTCTCTCTCCAATCCGACACACGCTCCCTCTCTCTCTCTCCAATCCTGCACTCTCTCTATCTCTCTCCAATCCTACACACTCTCTCTCTCACTCTCTCCAATGCTACACACTCTCTGTCTCTCCCGAATCCTACACACACACACTCTCTCTCTCCAATCCTTCACTCACTCTCTCTCTCTCTCCCGAATCCGACACACACTCACTCTCTCTCTCCAATCCTACACACAGTCTCTCTCTCTCTCCCGAATCCTACACACACACTCTCTCTCTCTCCAATCCTACACACACTCTCTCTCTCTCTCCAATCCTACACACACTCTCTCTCCAATCCGACACACTCTCTCTGTCCCCCCGATCCTACACACTCTCTCTGTCTCTCCAATCCGACACACTCTCTCTCTCTCCAATCCTACACACTCTCTCTCCCTCTCCAATCCTACACACTCTCTCTCTCTCTCTCCAATCCTACACACCCTCTCTCTCTCTCTCTCTCTCCAATCCTACAACCCTCTCTCTCTCTCTCTCTCCAATCCTACAAACACACTCTCTCTCTCTCTCCAATCCTACACACACACACTCTCTCTCTCCCTCTCCAATCCTACACACACACTCTCTCTCTCCCTCTCTCATCCGACACACTCTCTCTCCCTCTCCAATCCTACACACTCTCTTACTCCAATCCGACACAATGTCTCTCTTCAATCCAACACACTCTCTCTCTATCTACCCAATCCGACACACTCTCTCCCTCTCTCTCCAATCCGACACACTCTCCCTCTCTCTCCAATCCGACACACTCTCCCTCTCTCTCTCTTCAATCCAACACACACTCTCTCTATCTACCCAACCCGACACACTCTCTCCCTCTCTCTCCAATCCGACACACTCTTCCTCCTTCTCCAATCCGACACAAGCTGCATCTCTCTCTCTCCAATCCTGCACTCTCTCTATCTCTCTCCAATGCTACACACTCTCTCTCTCTCCCGAATCCTACACACACTCTCTCTCTCTCCAATCCTTCACCCACGCTCTCTCTCTCCCGAATCCGACACACACTCACTCTCTCTCTCCAATCCTACAAACACTCTCTCTCTCTCCAATCCTACACACTCTCTCTCTCCAATCCTACAAACTCTCTCTCTCCAATCCGACACACTCTCCCTCTCTCTCTCTCCAATCCTACACACTCTCTTTCTCTCTCCAATCCGACACACTTTCCCTCTCTCTCTCCAATCCTACACACTCTCTCTCTCTCTCTCTCTCTCTCTCTCGAATACTACACACCCTCTCTCTCCAATTCTATACACTCTTTCTCTCTGTCCAATCCTACACACTGTCTCTCTTCAATCCAACACACTCTCTCTCCCTCTCTCTCCAATCCGACACACTGTCTCTGTCCAATCCGACACACTGTCTCTATCCAATCCGACACACTGTCTCTCTCTCTCTCCAATCCTACACAAACTCTCTCTCTCCCGAATCCTACACACACTCTCTCTCGCTTTCTCTCTCGAACACTACACACACTCTCTCTCTCTCTCCAATCCGACATACTCTCCCTCTCCCTCTCTCTCTCTCCAATCCTACACACTCTCTCTCTCTCTCCAATCCTACACACTCTCTCTCTCCAATCCGACTCACTGTCTCTCTTCAATTCAACATACTCTCTCTCTCTCTCTACCCAATCCGACACACTCTCTCCCTCTCTCTCCAATCCGACACACTCTCCCTCTCTCTCTCTCCAATCCGACACACTCTCTCTCTCTCTCTCGAATACTACACACACTCTCTCTCTCCAATCCTGCACACTCTGTCTCTCTCTCCAATCCTACACACTCTCTCTCTCCAATCCGACTCACTGTCTCTCTTCAATTCAACATACTCTCTCTCTCTCTCTACCCAATCCGACACACTCTCTCCCTCTCTCTCCAATCCGACACACTCTCCCTCTCTCTCTCTCCAATCCGACACACTCTCTCTCTCTCTCTCGAATACTACACACACTCTCTCTCTCCAATCCTGCACACTCTCTCTCTCTCTCCAATCTTGCACACACTCTCTCTCCAATCCGACACACTGTCTCTCTTCAATCCAACACACTCTCTCTCTCTCTCCAATCCGACACACTCTCCCTCTCTCTCCAATCCGACACACTCTCTCTCTCCAATCCGACACACTCTCCCTCTCTCCAATCCTACACACTCTCTCTCTCTCCAATCCTGCACACTCTCTCTCACTACAATCCTGCACACTCTCTCTCTCCAATCCAATTCACACACTCTCTCTCTCCAATCATACACTCACTCTCTCTCTCTCTCTCTACCACCAATCCTACACACACTCTGTCTCTCCCTCTAATCCTACTTACTCTCTCACTCTCTGCAATGCTGCACACTCTCTCTCTCCAATCCTACACACTCTCTCTCTCTCTCCAATCCTACACACTCTCTCTCTCTCTCCAATCGTACACACTTTCTCTCTATCTCCGATCCTCCACTCACTCCCTCTCTCTCTTTACTTCCAATCCTATACAATCTCTCTCTCCAATCCTACACACACTCTCTCTCTCTCCAATCCTACACACATTCTCTCTCTCTCCAATCCAACACACTCTCTCTCTCTGCAATCCTATACAATCTCTCTCTCTCTCCAATCCTACACACACACTCTCTCTCCAATCCGACAAACTCTCTCTCTCTCCAATCCTACACACTCTCTCTCTCTCCGATCCTACACTCTCTCTCTCTCTCTCTCCAATCCTACACACACTCTCTCTCTACAATCCTACACACACTCACTCTCTCTAATCCGACACACACTCTCTCTCTCTCCAATCCTACACACTTCTCTCTCTCTCTCCAATCCTACAATCACTCTCTCTCTCCAATCCGACCCACTGTCTCTCTCTCTCTCCAATCCGACACTCTCTCTCCCTCTCTCTCCAATCCTACACACTCTCTCTCCCTCTCCAATCCTGCACACTCTCTCACTCTCCAATCCAATACACACACTCTCCCTCTCCAATCCAACACTCACTCTCTCTCTCTCCCATCAATCCTATACACAGTCTCTCCCTCTAATCCTACTTACTCTCTCTCTCTCTCCAATGCTACACACTCTCTCTCTCCAATCCTACACACACACTCTCTCTCTATCAAATCCTACACACTCTCTTTCTCTCTCTCCAATCCTACACTCTCTCTCTCTCTCCAATCCTCCACACTCTCCCTCTCTCTCTCTCCAATCCGACACACTCTCCCTCTCTCTCTCTCCAATCCTACACACATACTCTCTCTCTATCCAATCCAACACACACACACTCTCTCTCTCCTTTCCTACACACACTCTCTCTCACCAATCCTACACTCTCTCTCTCTCTCCAATCCTACACTCTCTCTCTCTCCAATCCTACACACTCTCTCTCTGCAATCCAATACACACACATTCTCTCTCCAATCCTACACTCACTCTCTCTCTCTCCCACCAATCCTATACACACTCTGTCTCTCCCTCTAATCCTACTTACTCTCTCTCTCTCTCCTATGCTACACTCTCTCTCTCTCCAATCCTACACACAGTCTCTCTCTCTGTCTCTAATCCGACACACTCTCTCTGTCTCTCCGATCCTACACACATTCTCTCTCTCTCCGATCCTCCACACACTCTCTCTCTCTCCAATCCTACACTCACTCTCTCACTCCAATCCTACACTCACTCTCTCACTCCAATCTTACACTCACTCTCTCTCTCCAATCCTACACTCACTCTCTCTCTCTCTCCCTCCAATCCAATACAATCTCTCTCTCCGATCCTACACACTCCCTCTCTCTCTCCAATCCTATAGATACTCTCACTCTCTCTCCAATCCTACACACACTCTCTCTGTCCAATCCTACACACACTCTCTCTCTCCAATCCGACAAACTCTCTCTCTCTCTCTCCAATCCGACACACTCTCTCTCTCTATCAAATCCGACACACTCTCTCTCTCTCTATCAAATCCTACACACACACTCTCTCTCCAATCCTACACACTCTCTCTCTCTAATCCTACACTCTCTCTCTCTCTCTCTCTCCAATCCTACACACTCTCTCTCTCCAATCCTACACACACTCTCTCCGATTCTACACACTCTCTCTCTCTCTCCAATCCTACACTCTCTCTCTCTCCAATCCTCCACACTCTCTCTCTCTCTCCAATCCTCCACACTCTCTCTCTCCAATCCTACACACTCTCCCTCTCTCTCCAATCCTACACACTCTCGCTCTCTCCAATCCTACACACTCTCTCTCTCTCCAATCCTACACACTCTCTCTCTCTCCAATCCAACACACACACTCTCTCTCTCCAATCCTACACTCACTCTCTCTATCCAATCCTACACTCACTCTCTCTCTCTCCCACCAATCCGAGACACACACTGTCTCTCCCTCTAATCCTACTTACTCTCTCTCTCACTCTCGAATCCTACACACTCTCTCTCTCTCCAATCCTACACACTCTCTCTCTCCAATCCGACACACTCTCTCTGTCCCCCCGATCCTACACACTCTCTCTGTCTCTCCAATCCGACACACTCTCTCTCTCTCCATTCCTACACACTCTCTCTCCCTCTCCAATCCTACACACACTCTCTCTCTCCAATCCTACACACACACTCTCTCTCTCGCTCTCCAATCCTACACACACTCTCTCTCTCTCCCTCTCCAATCCTACACACTCTCTCACTCCAATCCGACACACTGTCTCTCTTCAATCCAACACACTCTCTCTCTATCTACCCAATCCGACACACACTCTCGCTTTCTCTCCAATCCGACACACTCTCCCTCTCTCTCCAATCCGACACACTCTCCCTCTCTCTCTCTCCAATCCTGCACTCTCTCTATCTCTCTCCAATCCTACACACTCTGTCTCTCACTCTCTCCAATGCTACACTCTCTCTCTCTCTCCCGAATCCTACACACACACTCTCTCTCTCTCTCCAATCCTTCACCCACTCTCTCTCTCCCGAATCCGACACACACTCACTCTCTCTCTCCAATCCTACAGACAGTCTCTCTCTCTCTCCCGAATCCTACACACACACTCTCTCTCTCTCCAATCCTACACACACTCTCTCTCTCTCTCCAATCCTACACACTCTCTCTCTCCAATCCTACAAACTCTCTCTCTCCAATCTGACACACTGTCTCTCTTCAATCCAACACACTCTCTCTCTCTCCCCAATCCGACACACTCTCTCCCTCTGTCTCCAATCCGACACACTCTCCCTCTCACTCTCTCCAATGCTACACTCTCTCTCTCTCCCGAATCCTACACACACTCTCTCTCTCTCTCCAATCCTTAACCCACTCTCTCTCTCTCTCCCGAATCCGACACACACTCTCTCCCTCTCCAATCCTACACGCACTCTCTCTCTCTCTCTCCAATCCTGCACACTCACTCTCTCTCCAATCCTACTCTCACTCTCTCTCTCTCCCTCCAATCCTATACAATCTCTCTCTCCGATCCTACACACTCCCTCTCTTTCTCGAATCCTATAGACACACTCTCTCTCTCTCCAATCCTACACATTCTCTCTCTCCAATCCTACACACACTCTCTCTCTCTCCAATCCTACACACTCTCTCTCTCTCCAATCCTACACACACACTCTCTCTCTCTCTCTCGAATACTACACACCCTCTCTCTCCAATTCTATACACTCTTTCTCTCTGTCCAATCCTACACACTGTCTCTCTTCAATCCACCACTCTCTCTCTCTCTCTCTCTCCAATCCGACACACTCTCCCTCTCTCTCCAATCCGACACACTCTCTCTCTCAAATCCGACACACTCTCTCTCTCTCTCCAATCCGACACACTCTCCCTCTCTCTCATTCCAATCCAACACACACACACTCTCTCTCTCCAATCCTACACACTCTCTCTCTCTCCAATCCTACACACACTCTCTCTCTCCAATCCTACACTCTCTCTCTCTCTCCAATCCTACACACTCTCCCTCTCTCTCTCCAATCCAACACACTCTCTCTCTCTCCGATCCTACACACACTGTCTCTCTTTTCTCTCCAATCTTACACTCACTCTCTCTCTCTCTCTCCAATCCTACACACACTCTCTCTCTCCAATCCTACACACTCTCTCTCTCTCCAATCCTACACACACTCTCTCTCTCCAATCCTACACACACTCTCTCTCTCCAATCCTACACTCTCTCTCTCTCTCCAATCCTACACACTCTCCCTCTCTCTCTCCAATCCAACACACTCTCTCTCTCTCCGATCCTACACACACTGTCTCTCTTGTCTCTCCAATCCTACACTCACACTCTCTCTCTCTCCAATCCGACACACACACTCTCTCCAATCCTACACACACTCTCTCTCCAATCCTGCACACACTCTCTCTCTCTCTCCAAGCCTACACACTCTCTCTCTCTCTCCAATCCTACACACACTCTCTCTCTCTCCAATCCTCCACCCTCTCTCTCTCCAATCCTACACTCACTGTCTCTCTCTCTCCAATCCTACACTCACACTCTCTCTCTCTCCCTCTAATCCTACAAAATCTCTCTCTCCAATCCTACACACTCTCTCTCTCTCCAATCCTGCACACTCTCTCTCTCCAATCCGACACACTCTCTCTCTCTCCAGTCCGACACACTCTCTCTCTCTCCAATCCTACACACTCTCTCTCTCTCTCCAATCCTACACACTCTCTCTCTTTCTATCAAATCCTACACACACTCTCTCTCTCCAATCCTACACACTCTCTCTCTCCAATCCTACACACTCTCTCTCTCCAATCCTACACACACTCTCTCTCTCTCTCCAATGCTACACACACACTCTCTCTCTCTCTCCAATCCTGCACACACTCTCTCTCACTCTCCAATGCTACACACTCTCTCTCTCCAATCCTACACACACACTCTCTCTCTCTAATCCGACACACTCTCTCTCTCCAATCCTACACTCACTCTCTCTCTCTCCAATCCTACACGCTCCCTCTCTCTCTCTCCCCAATCCTACACACTCTCTCTCCCTCTAATCCTACTTACTCTCTCTTTCTCTCCAATGCTACACTCTCTTTCTCTCTCTCCAATCCTACACACTCTCTCTCTCTCTCTCTCCAATCCTAAACACAGTCTCTCTCTCTCTCCAATCCGACACACTCTCTCTGTCTCTCCGATCCTACACACATTCTCTCTCTCTCTCCGATCCTCCACACACACTCTCTCTCTCCAATCCTACACACTCTCTCTCTCCAATCCTACACACACACTCTCCCTCCAATTCGACACTTTCTCTCTCTCTCTATCAAATCCTACACACTCTCTCTCTCTCCAATCCTACACACTCTCTCTCTCCAATCCTACACACTCTCTCTCTCCAATCCTACACACTCTCCCTCTCTCTCCAATCCTACACACTCTCCCTCTCTCCAATCCTACACACTCTCTCGCTCTCCAATCCTACACATTCTCTCTCTCCAATCCAACACACACATACTCTCTCTCTCCAATCCTACACTCACTCTCTCTCTCCAATCCTACACACACTCTCTCTCTCCAATCCTACACACACTCTCTCTCTCCAATCCTACACTCTCTCTCTCTCTCCAATCCTACACACTCTCCCTCTCTCTCTCCAATCCAACACACTCTCTCTCTCTCCGATCCTACACACACTGTCTCTCTTGTCTCTCCAATCCTACACTCACACTCTCTCTCTCTCCAATCCGACACACTCTTCCTCCTTCTCCAATCCGACACAAGCTGCATCTCTCTCTCTCCAATCCTGCACTCTCTCTATCTCTCTCCAATGCTACACACTCTCTCTCTCTCCCGAATCCTACACACACTCTCTCTCTCTCCAATCCTTCACCCACGCTCTCTCTCTCCCGAATCCGACACACACTCACTCTCTCTCTCCAATCCTACAAACACTCTCTCTCTCTCCAATCCTACACACTCTCTCTCTCCAATCCTACAAACTCTCTCTCTCCAATCCGACACACTCTCCCTCTCTCTCTCTCCAATCCTACACACTCTCTTTCTCTCTCCAATCCGACACACTTTCCCTCTCTCTCTCCAATCCTACACACTCTCTCTCTCTCTCTCTCTCTCTCTCTCGAATACTACACACCCTCTCTCTCCAATTCTATACACTCTTTCTCTCTGTCCAATCCTACACACTGTCTCTCTTCAATCCAACACACTCTCTCTCCCTCTCTCTCCAATCCGACACACTGTCTCTGTCCAATCCGACACACTGTCTCTATCCAATCCGACACACTGTCTCTCTCTCTCTCCAATCCTACACAAACTCTCTCTCTCCCGAATCCTACACACACTCTCTCTCGCTTTCTCTCTCGAACACTACACACACTCTCTCTCTCTCTCCAATCCGACATACTCTCCCTCTCCCTCTCTCTCTCTCCAATCCTACACACTCTCTCTCTCTCTCCAATCCTACACACTCTCTCTCTCCAATCCGACTCACTGTCTCTCTTCAATTCAACATACTCTCTCTCTCTCTCTACCCAATCCGACACACTCTCTCCCTCTCTCTCCAATCCGACACACTCTCCCTCTCTCTCTCTCCAATCCGACACACTCTCTCTCTCTCTCTCGAATACTACACACTCTCTCTGTCCCCCCGATCCTACACACTCTCTCTGTCTCTCCAATCCGACACACTCTCTCTCTCTCCATTCCTACACACTCTCTCTCCCTCTCCAATCCTACACACACTCTCTCTCTCCAATCCTACACACACACTCTCTCTCTCGCTCTCCAATCCTACACACACTCTCTCTCTCTCCCTCTCCAATCCTACACACTCTCTCACTCCAATCCGACACACTGTCTCTCTTCAATCCAACACACTCTCTCTCTATCTACCCAATCCGACACACACTCTCGCTTTCTCTCCAATCCGACACACTCTCCCTCTCTCTCCAATCCGACACACTCTCCCTCTCTCTCTCTCCAATCCTGCACTCTCTCTATCTCTCTCCAATCCTACACACTCTGTCTCTCACTCTCTCCAATGCTACACTCTCTCTCTCTCTCCCGAATCCTACACACACACTCTCTCTCTCTCTCCAATCCTTCACCCACTCTCTCTCTCCCGAATCCGACACACACTCACTCTCTCTCTCCAATCCTACAGACAGTCTCTCTCTCTCTCCCGAATCCTACACACACACTCTCTCTCTCTCCAATCCTACACACACTCTCTCTCTCTCTCCAATCCTACACACTCTCTCTCTCCAATCCTACAAACTCTCTCTCTCCAATCTGACACACTGTCTCTCTTCAATCCAACACACTCTCTCTCTCTCCCCAATCCGACACACTCTCTCCCTCTGTCTCCAATCCGACACACTCTCCCTCTCACTCTCTCCAATGCTACACTCTCTCTCTCTCCCGAATCCTACACACACTCTCTCTCTCTCTCCAATCCTTAACCCACTCTCTCTCTCTCTCCCGAATCCGACACACACTCTCTCCCTCTCCAATCCTACACGCACTCTCTCTCTCTCTCTCCAATCCTGCACACTCACTCTCTCTCCAATCCTACTCTCACTCTCTCTCTCTCCCTCCAATCCTATACAATCTCTCTCTCCGATCCTACACACTCCCTCTCTTTCTCGAATCCTATAGACACACTCTCTCTCTCTCCAATCCTACACATTCTCTCTCTCCAATCCTACACACACTCTCTCTCTCTCCAATCCTACACACTCTCTCTCTCTCCAATCCTACACACACACTCTCTCTCTCTCTCTCGAATACTACACACCCTCTCTCTCCAATTCTATACACTCTTTCTCTCTGTCCAATCCTACACACTGTCTCTCTTCAATCCACCACTCTCTCTCTCTCTCTCTCTCCAATCCGACACACTCTCCCTCTCTCTCCAATCCGACACACTCTCTCTCTCAAATCCGACACACTCTCTCTCTCTCTCCAATCCGACACACTCTCCCTCTCTCTCATTCCAATCCAACACACACACACTCTCTCTCTCCAATCCTACACACTCTCTCTCTCTCCAATCCTACACACACTCTCTCTCTCCAATCCTACACTCTCTCTCTCTCTCCAATCCTACACACTCTCCCTCTCTCTCTCCAATCCAACACACTCTCTCTCTCTCCGATCCTACACACACTGTCTCTCTTTTCTCTCCAATCTTACACTCACTCTCTCTCTCTCTCTCCAATCCTACACACACTCTCTCTCTCCAATCCTACACACTCTCTCTCTCTCCAATCCTACACACACTCTCTCTCTCCAATCCTACACACACTCTCTCTCTCCAATCCTACACTCTCTCTCTCTCTCCAATCCTACACACTCTCCCTCTCTCTCTCCAATCCAACACACTCTCTCTCTCTCCGATCCTACACACACTGTCTCTCTTGTCTCTCCAATCCTACACTCACACTCTCTCTCTCTCCAATCCGACACACACACTCTCTCCAATCCTACACACACTCTCTCTCCAATCCTGCACACACTCTCTCTCTCTCTCCAAGCCTACACACTCTCTCTCTCTCTCCAATCCTACACACACTCTCTCTCTCTCCAATCCTCCACCCTCTCTCTCTCCAATCCTACACTCACTGTCTCTCTCTCTCCAATCCTACACTCACACTCTCTCTCTCTCCCTCTAATCCTACAAAATCTCTCTCTCCAATCCTACACACTCTCTCTCTCTCCAATCCTGCACACTCTCTCTCTCCAATCCGACACACTCTCTCTCTCTCCAGTCCGACACACTCTCTCTCTCTCCAATCCTACACACTCTCTCTCTCTCTCCAATCCTACACACTCTCTCTCTTTCTATCAAATCCTACACACACTCTCTCTCTCCAATCCTACACACTCTCTCTCTCCAATCCTACACACTCTCTCTCTCCAATCCTACACACACTCTCTCTCTCTCTCCAATGCTACACACACACTCTCTCTCTCTCTCCAATCCTGCACACACTCTCTCTCACTCTCCAATGCTACACACTCTCTCTCTCCAATCCTACACACACACTCTCTCTCTCTAATCCGACACACTCTCTCTCTCCAATCCTACACTCACTCTCTCTCTCTCCAATCCTACACGCTCCCTCTCTCTCTCTCCCCAATCCTACACACTCTCTCTCCCTCTAATCCTACTTACTCTCTCTTTCTCTCCAATGCTACACTCTCTTTCTCTCTCTCCAATCCTACACACTCTCTCTCTCTCTCTCTCCAATCCTAAACACAGTCTCTCTCTCTCTCCAATCCGACACACTCTCTCTGTCTCTCCGATCCTACACACATTCTCTCTCTCTCTCCGATCCTCCACACACACTCTCTCTCTCCAATCCTACACACTCTCTCTCTCCAATCCTACACACACACTCTCCCTCCAATTCGACACTTTCTCTCTCTCTCTATCAAATCCTACACACTCTCTCTCTCTCCAATCCTACACACTCTCTCTCTCCAATCCTACACACTCTCTCTCTCCAATCCTACACACTCTCCCTCTCTCTCCAATCCTACACACTCTCCCTCTCTCCAATCCTACACACTCTCTCGCTCTCCAATCCTACACATTCTCTCTCTCCAATCCAACACACACATACTCTCTCTCTCCAATCCTACACTCACTCTCTCTCTCCAATCCTACACACACTCTCTCTCTCCAATCCTACACACACTCTCTCTCTCCAATCCTACACTCTCTCTCTCTCTCCAATCCTACACACTCTCCCTCTCTCTCTCCAATCCAACACACTCTCTCTCTCTCCGATCCTACACACACTGTCTCTCTTGTCTCTCCAATCCTACACTCACACTCTCTCTCTCTCCAATCCGACACACTCTTCCTCCTTCTCCAATCCGACACAAGCTGCATCTCTCTCTCTCCAATCCTGCACTCTCTCTATCTCTCTCCAATGCTACACACTCTCTCTCTCTCCCGAATCCTACACACACTCTCTCTCTCTCCAATCCTTCACCCACGCTCTCTCTCTCCCGAATCCGACACACACTCACTCTCTCTCTCCAATCCTACAAACACTCTCTCTCTCTCCAATCCTACACACTCTCTCTCTCCAATCCTACAAACTCTCTCTCTCCAATCCGACACACTCTCCCTCTCTCTCTCTCCAATCCTACACACTCTCTTTCTCTCTCCAATCCGACACACTTTCCCTCTCTCTCTCCAATCCTACACACTCTCTCTCTCTCTCTCTCTCTCTCTCTCGAATACTACACACCCTCTCTCTCCAATTCTATACACTCTTTCTCTCTGTCCAATCCTACACACTGTCTCTCTTCAATCCAACACACTCTCTCTCCCTCTCTCTCCAATCCGACACACTGTCTCTGTCCAATCCGACACACTGTCTCTATCCAATCCGACACACTGTCTCTCTCTCTCTCCAATCCTACACAAACTCTCTCTCTCCCGAATCCTACACACACTCTCTCTCGCTTTCTCTCTCGAACACTACACACACTCTCTCTCTCTCTCCAATCCGACATACTCTCCCTCTCCCTCTCTCTCTCTCCAATCCTACACACTCTCTCTCTCTCTCCAATCCTACACACTCTCTCTCTCCAATCCGACTCACTGTCTCTCTTCAATTCAACATACTCTCTCTCTCTCTCTACCCAATCCGACACACTCTCTCCCTCTCTCTCCAATCCGACACACTCTCCCTCTCTCTCTCTCCAATCCGACACACTCTCTCTCTCTCTCTCGAATACTACACACACTCTCTCTCTCCAATCCTGCACACTCTGTCTCTCTCTCCAATCCTACACACTCTCTCTCTCCAATCCGACTCACTGTCTCTCTTCAATTCAACATACTCTCTCTCTCTCTCTACCCAATCCGACACACTCTCTCCCTCTCTCTCCAATCCGACACACTCTCCCTCTCTCTCTCTCCAATCCGACACACTCTCTCTCTCTCTCTCGAATACTACACACACTCTCTCTCTCCAATCCTGCACACTCTCTCTCTCTCTCCAATCTTGCACACACTCTCTCTCCAATCCGACACACTGTCTCTCTTCAATCCAACACACTCTCTCTCTCTCTCCAATCCGACACACTCTCCCTCTCTCTCCAATCCGACACACTCTCTCTCTCCAATCCGACACACTCTCCCTCTCTCCAATCCTACACACTCTCTCTCTCTCCAATCCTGCACACTCTCTCTCACTACAATCCTGCACACTCTCTCTCTCCAATCCAATTCACACACTCTCTCTCTCCAATCATACACTCACTCTCTCTCTCTCTCTCTACCACCAATCCTACACACACTCTGTCTCTCCCTCTAATCCTACTTACTCTCTCACTCTCTGCAATGCTGCACACTCTCTCTCTCCAATCCTACACACTCTCTCTCTCTCTCCAATCCTACACACTCTCTCTCTCTCTCCAATCGTACACACTTTCTCTCTATCTCCGATCCTCCACTCACTCCCTCTCTCTCTTTACTTCCAATCCTATACAATCTCTCTCTCCAATCCTACACACACTCTCTCTCTCTCTCCAATCCTACACACATTCTCTCTCTCTCCAATCCAACACACTCTCTCTCTCTGCAATCCTATACAATCTCTCTCTCTCTCCAATCCTACACACACACTCTCTCTCCAATCCGACAAACTCTCTCTCTCTCCAATCCTACACACTCTCTCTCTCTCCGATCCTACACTCTCTCTCTCTCTCTCTCCAATCCTACACACACTCTCTCTCTACAATCCTACACACACTCACTCTCTCTAATCCGACACACACTCTCTCTCTCTCCAATCCTACACACTTCTCTCTCTCTCTCCAATCCTACAATCACTCTCTCTCTCCAATCCGACCCACTGTCTCTCTCTCTCTCCAATCCGACACTCTCTCTCCCTCTCTCTCCAATCCTACACACTCTCTCTCCCTCTCCAATCCTGCACACTCTCTCACTCTCCAATCCAATACACACACTCTCCCTCTCCAATCCAACACTCACTCTCTCTCTCTCCCATCAATCCTATACACAGTCTCTCCCTCTAATCCTACTTACTCTCTCTCTCTCTCCAATGCTACACACTCTCTCTCTCCAATCCTACACACACACTCTCTCTCTATCAAATCCTACACACTCTCTTTCTCTCTCTCCAATCCTACACTCTCTCTCTCTCTCCAATCCTCCACACTCTCCCTCTCTCTCTCTCCAATCCGACACACTCTCCCTCTCTCTCTCTCCAATCCTACACACATACTCTCTCTCTATCCAATCCAACACACACACACTCTCTCTCTCCTTTCCTACACACACTCTCTCTCACCAATCCTACACTCTCTCTCTCTCTCCAATCCTACACTCTCTCTCTCTCCAATCCTACACACTCTCTCTCTGCAATCCAATACACACACATTCTCTCTCCAATCCTACACTCACTCTCTCTCTCTCCCACCAATCCTATACACACTCTGTCTCTCCCTCTAATCCTACTTACTCTCTCTCTCTCTCCTATGCTACACTCTCTCTCTCTCCAATCCTACACACAGTCTCTCTCTCTGTCTCTAATCCGACACACTCTCTCTGTCTCTCCGATCCTACACACATTCTCTCTCTCTCCGATCCTCCACACACTCTCTCTCTCTCCAATCCTACACTCACTCTCTCACTCCAATCCTACACTCACTCTCTCACTCCAATCTTACACTCACTCTCTCTCTCCAATCCTACACTCACTCTCTCTCTCTCTCCCTCCAATCCAATACAATCTCTCTCTCCGATCCTACACACTCCCTCTCTCTCTCCAATCCTATAGATACTCTCACTCTCTCTCCAATCCTACACACACTCTCTCTGTCCAATCCTACACACACTCTCTCTCTCCAATCCGACAAACTCTCTCTCTCTCTCTCCAATCCGACACACTCTCTCTCTCTATCAAATCCGACACACTCTCTCTCTCTCTATCAAATCCTACACACACACTCTCTCTCCAATCCTACACACTCTCTCTCTCTAATCCTACACTCTCTCTCTCTCTCTCTCTCCAATCCTACACACTCTCTCTCTCCAATCCTACACACACTCTCTCCGATTCTACACACTCTCTCTCTCTCTCCAATCCTACACTCTCTCTCTCTCCAATCCTCCACACTCTCTCTCTCTCTCCAATCCTCCACACTCTCTCTCTCCAATCCTACACGCTCCCTCTCTCTCTCTCCAATCCTACACACACACTCGCTCTCTAATCCTACACTCTCTTCCTCTCTCTCCAATCCTACGCACACTCTCTCTCTCCAATCCTACACACACTCCCTCACTCCAATCCTACACACACTCTATCTCTCTCTCCAAACCTGCACACTCTCTCTCTCTCCAATGCTACACACACTCTCTCTCTCCAATCCTACACACACTCTTTCTCTCTCTCTCCAATCCTACACACACTCTCTCTCTCTACAATCGTACACACTCTCTCTCTCTCCGATCCTAAACACACTCTCTCTCTTCTCTCTCCAATCCTACACTCACTCTCTCTCTCTCTCCAATCCTACGCTCACTCTCTCTCTCCCTACAATCCTATAAAATCTCTCCCTCCAATTCCTCCACACTCTGTCTCTCTGTCCAATCCTACACACTCTCTCTCTCCAATCCTACACACACTCTGTCTCTCCCTCTAATCCTACTTACTCTCTCTCTCTCCAATCCTGCACACACACTCTCTCTCTCTCCAATGCTACACACACACACTCTCTCTCTCTCCAATCCTGCACACACTCTCTCTCACTCTCCAATGCTACACACTCTCTCTCTCCAATCCTACACTCACTCTCTCTCTCTCTCCAATCCTACACGCTCCCTCTCTCTCTCTCTCCATTCCTACACACTCTCTCTCTCTTCAATCCTACACTCTCTCTCTCTCCAATCCTACACACTCTCTCTTTCCAATCCTACACACTCTCTCTCTCTACAATCCTATACTCACTCTCTCTCCAATCCTACACTCACTCTCTCTCTCTCCAATCCTCCACACTCTCTCTGTCTCTCTCCAATCCTCCACACTCACTCTCTCTTTTTCCTACACACTCTCTCTCTCTCCAATCCTACACTCTCTCTATCTCCAATCCTACACTCACTCTCTCTCTCCAATCCTACACACTCTCCCTCTCTCTCCAATCCTACACACTCTCGCTCTCTCCAATCCTACACACTCTCTCTCTCTCCAATCCTACACACTCTCTCTCTCTCCAATCCAACACACACACTCTCTCTCTCCAATCCTACACTCACTCTCTCTATCCAATCCTACACTCACTCTCTCTCTCTCCCACCAATCCGAGACACACACTGTCTCTCCCTCTAATCCTACTTACTCTCTCTCTCACTCTCGAATCCTACACACTCTCTCTCTCTCCAATCCTACACACTCTCTCTCTCCAATCCGACACACTCTCTCTGTCCCCCCGATCCTACACACTCTCTCTGTCTCTCCAATCCGACACACTCTCTCTCTCTCCATTCCTACACACTCTCTCTCCCTCTCCAATCCTACACACACTCTCTCTCTCCAATCCTACACACACACTCTCTCTCTCGCTCTCCAATCCTACACACACTCTCTCTCTCTCCCTCTCCAATCCTACACACTCTCTCACTCCAATCCGACACACTGTCTCTCTTCAATCCAACACACTCTCTCTCTATCTACCCAATCCGACACACACTCTCGCTTTCTCTCCAATCCGACACACTCTCCCTCTCTCTCCAATCCGACACACTCTCCCTCTCTCTCTCTCCAATCCTGCACTCTCTCTATCTCTCTCCAATCCTACACACTCTGTCTCTCACTCTCTCCAATGCTACACTCTCTCTCTCTCTCCCGAATCCTACACACACACTCTCTCTCTCTCTCCAATCCTTCACCCACTCTCTCTCTCCCGAATCCGACACACACTCACTCTCTCTCTCCAATCCTACAGACAGTCTCTCTCTCTCTCCCGAATCCTACACACACACTCTCTCTCTCTCCAATCCTACACACACTCTCTCTCTCTCTCCAATCCTACACACTCTCTCTCTCCAATCCTACAAACTCTCTCTCTCCAATCTGACACACTGTCTCTCTTCAATCCAACACACTCTCTCTCTCTCCCCAATCCGACACACTCTCTCCCTCTGTCTCCAATCCGACACACTCTCCCTCTCACTCTCTCCAATGCTACACTCTCTCTCTCTCCCGAATCCTACACACACTCTCTCTCTCTCTCCAATCCTTAACCCACTCTCTCTCTCTCTCCCGAATCCGACACACACTCTCTCCCTCTCCAATCCTACACGCACTCTCTCTCTCTCTCTCCAATCCTGCACACTCACTCTCTCTCCAATCCTACTCTCACTCTCTCTCTCTCCCTCCAATCCTATACAATCTCTCTCTCCGATCCTACACACTCCCTCTCTTTCTCGAATCCTATAGACACACTCTCTCTCTCTCCAATCCTACACATTCTCTCTCTCCAATCCTACACACACTCTCTCTCTCTCCAATCCTACACACTCTCTCTCTCTCCAATCCTACACACACACTCTCTCTCTCTCTCTCGAATACTACACACCCTCTCTCTCCAATTCTATACACTCTTTCTCTCTGTCCAATCCTACACACTGTCTCTCTTCAATCCACCACTCTCTCTCTCTCTCTCTCTCCAATCCGACACACTCTCCCTCTCTCTCCAATCCGACACACTCTCTCTCTCCAATCCGACACACTCTCTCTCTCTCTCCAATCCGACACACTCTCCCTCTCTCTCATTCCAATCCAACACACACACACTCTCTCTCTCCAATCCTACACACTCTCTCTCTCTCCAATCCTACACACACTCTCTCTCTCCAATCCTACACTCTCTCTCTCTCTCCAATCCTACACACTCTCCCTCTCTCTCTCCAATCCAACACACTCTCTCTCTCTCCGATCCTACACACACTGTCTCTCTTTTCTCTCCAATCTTACACTCACTCTCTCTCTCTCTCTCCAATCCTACACACACTCTCTCTCTCCAATCCTACACACTCTCTCTCTCTCCAATCCTACACACACTCTCTCTTTCCAATCCTACACACACTCTCTCTCTCCAATCCTACACTCTCTCTCTCTCTCCAATCCTACACACTCTCCCTCTCTCTCTCCAATCCAACACACTCTCTCTCTCTCCGATCCTACACACACTGTCTCTCTTGTCTCTCCAATCCTACACTCACACTCTCTCTCTCTCCAATCCGACACACACACTCTCTCCAATCCTACACACACTCTCTCTCCAATCCTGCACACACTCTCTCTCTCTCTCCAAGCCTACACACTCTCTCTCTCTCTCCAATCCTACACACACTCTCTCTCTCTCCAATCCTCCACCCTCTCTCTCTCCAATCCTACACTCACTGTCTCTCTCTCTCCAATCCTACACTCACACTCTCTCTCTCTCCCTCTAATCCTACAAAATCTCTCTCTCCAATCCTACACACTCTCTCTCTCTCCAATCCTGCACACTCTCTCTCTCCAATCCGACACACTCTCTCTCTCTCCAGTCCGACACACTCTCTCTCTCTCCAATCCTACACACTCTCTCTCTCTCTCCAATCCTACACACTCTCTCTCTTTCTATCAAATCCTACACACACTCTCTCTCTCCAATCCTACACACTCTCTCTCTCCAATCCTACACACTCTCTCTCTCCAATCCTACACACACTCTCTCTCTCTCTCCAATGCTACACACACACTCTCTCTCTCTCTCCAATCCTGCACACACTCTCTCTCACTCTCCAATGCTACACACTCTCTCTCTCCAATCCTACACACACACTCTCTCTCTCTAATCCGACACACTCTCTCTCTCCAATCCTACACTCACTCTCTCTCTCTCCAATCCTACACGCTCCCTCTCTCTCTCTCCCCAATCCTACACACTCTCTCTCCCTCTAATCCTACTTACTCTCTCTTTCTCTCCAATGCTACACTCTCTTTCTCTCTCTCCAATCCTACACACTCTCTCTCTCTCTCTCTCCAATCCTAAACACAGTCTCTCTCTCTCTCCAATCCGACACACTCTCTCTGTCTCTCCGATCCTACACACATTCTCTCTCTCTCTCCGATCCTCCACACACACTCTCTCTCTCCAATCCTACACACACACTCTCCCTCCAATTCGACACTTTCTCTCTCTCTCTATCAAATCCTACACACTCTCTCTCTCTCCAATCCTACACACTCTCTCTCTCCAATCCTACACACTCTCTCTCTCCAATCCTACACACTCTCCCTCTCTCTCCAATCCTACACACTCTCCCTCTCTCCAATCCTACACACTCTCTCGCTCTCCAATCCTACACATTCTCTCTCTCCAATCCAACACACACATACTCTCTCTCTCCAATCCTACACTCACTCTCTCTCTCCAATCCTACACACACTCTCTCTCTCCAATCCTACACACACTCTCTCTCTCCAATCCTACACTCTCTCTCTCTCTCCAATCCTACACACTCTCCCTCTCTCTCTCCAATCCAACACACTCTCTCTCTCTCCGATCCTACACACACTGTCTCTCTTGTCTCTCCAATCCTACACTCACACTCTCTCTCTCTCCAATCCGACACACACACTCTCTCCAATCCTACACACACTCTCTCTCCAATCCTGCACACACTCTCTCTCTCTCTCTCCAAGCCTACACACTCTCTCTCTCTCCAATCCTACACACACTCTCTCTCTCTCCAATCCTCCACCCTCTCTCTCTCCAATCCTACACTCACTGTCTCTCTCTCTCCAATCCTACACTCACACTCTCTCTCTCTCCCTCTAATCCTACAAAATCTCTCTCTCCAATCCTACACACTCTCTCTCTCTCCAATCCTGCACACTCTCTCTCTCCAATCCGACACACTCTCTCTCTCTCCAGTCCGACACACTCTCTCTCTCTCCAATCCTACACACTCTCTCTCTCTCTCCAATCCTACACACTCTCTCTCTTTCTATCAAATCCTACACACACTCTCTCTCTCCAATCCTACACACTCTCTCTCTCCAATCCTACACACTCTCTCTCTCCAATCCTACACACACTCTCTCTCTCTCTCCAATGCTACACACACACTCTCTCTCTCTCTCCAATCCTGCACACACTCTCTCTCACTCTCCAATGCTACACACTCTCTCTCTCCAATCCTACACACACACTCTCTCTCTCTAATCCGACACACTCTCTCTCTCCAATCCTACACTCACTCTCTCTCTCTCCAATCCTACACGCTCCCTCTCTCTCTCTCCCCAATCCTACACACTCTCTCTCCCTCTAATCCTACTTACTCTCTCTTTCTCTCCAATGCTACACTCTCTTTCTCTCTCTCCAATCCTACACACTCTCTCTCTCTCTCTCTCCAATCCTAAACACAGTCTCTCTCTCTCTCCAATCCGACACACTCTCTCTGTCTCTCCGATCCTACACACATTCTCTCTCTCTCTCCGATCCTCCACACACACTCTCTCTCTCCAATCCTACACACTCTCTCTCTCCAATCCTACACACACACTCTCCCTCCAATTCGACACTTTCTCTCTCTCTCTATCAAATCCTACACACTCTCTCTCTCTCCAATCCTACACACTCTCTCTCTCCAATCCTACACACTCTCTCTCTCCAATCCTACACACTCTCCCTCTCTCTCCAATCCTACACACTCTCCCTCTCTCCAATCCTACACACTCTCTCGCTCTCCAATCCTACACATTCTCTCTCTCCAATCCAACACACACATACTCTCTCTCTCCAATCCTACACTCACTCTCTCTCTCCAATCCTACACTCACTCTCTCTCTCTCCCACCAATCCGAGACACACACTGTCTCTCCCTCTAATCCTACTTACTCTCTCTCTCTCTCCAATCCTACACACTCTTTCTCTCTCTCCAATCCTACACACACTCTCTCTCTCTCTCCAATCCGACACACTCTCTCTCTCTCTCCAATCCTACACACTCTCTCTCTCCAATCCTATACACTCTCTCTCTGCAATCCAATACACACTCTCTCTCTCTCCAATCCTACACACACTCTCTCGCTCTCCAATCCAACACACACACACTCTCTCTCTCCAATCCTACACTCACTCTCTCTCTCCAATCCTACACTCACTCCCTCTCTCTCCCACCAATCCGAGACACACACTGTCTCTCCCTCTAATCCTACTTACTCTCTCCCTCTCTCCAATCCTACACACTCTTTCTCTCTCTCCAATCCTACACACACTCTCTCTCTCTCTCCAATCCGACACACTCTCTCTCTCTCTCCAATGCTACACACTCTCTCCCTCCAATCCTACACACACACTCTCTCTCTCTCCAAACCTGCACACACACTCACTCTCTCTCTCCAATCCTACACACTCCCTCTCTCTCTCTCCAATCCTACACACTCCCTCTCTCTCTCTTTCCAATCCTACACACTCTCTCTCTCCAATCCTACATACACTCTCTCTCTCCAATCCTACACACACTCTCTCGCTCTCCAATCCGAAACACTCTCTCCCTCTCTCTCTCTCCAATCCTACACACTCTCTCTCTCTCCCTCTCTAATCCGACACACTCTCTCTCCCTCTCCAATCCTACACACTCTCTTACTCCAATCCGACACAATGTCTCTCTTCAATCCAACACACTCTCTCTCTCTACCCAATCCGACACACTCTCCCTCTCTCTCCAATCCGACACATTCTCCCTCTCTCTCTCTCCAATCCTGCACTCTCTCTATCTCTCTCCAATCCTACACACTCTCTCTCTCACTCTCTCCAATGTTACACACTCTCTCTCTCTCTCTCCCGAATCCTACACACACTCTCTCTCTCTCCAATCCTTTACCCACTCTCTCTCTCTCCCGAATCCGACACACACTCACTCTCTCTCTCCAATCCTACACACACTCTCTCTCTCTCCCGAATCCTACACACACTCTCTCTCTCTCTCCAATCCTACACACACACTCTCTCTCTCTCCAATCCAACACACTCTCTCTCTCCAATCCTACCAACTCTCTCTCTCCAATCTGACACACACTCTCCCTCTCTCTCCAATCGGACACACTCTCCCTCTCTCTCCAATCCGACACACTCTCCCTCTCTCTCTCTCCAATCCTACGCTCTCTCTCTCTCTCTCTCTCTCTCTCTCTCGAATACTACACACCCTCTCTCTCCAATTCTATACACTCTTTCTCTCTGTCCAATCCTACACACTGTCTCTCTTCAATCCAACACACTCTCTCTCCCTCTCTCTCCAATCCGACACACTCTCCCTCTCTCTCCAATCCGACACATCTCTCTCTCCAATCCGACACACTCTCTCTCTCTCTCTCCAATCCGACACACTCTCCCTCTCTCTCATTCCAATCCAACACACACTCTCTCTCTCTCTCCAATCCTACACACTCTCTCTCTCTCCAATCCTACACACTCTCTCTCTCCAATCCGACACACACTCTCTCTCTCTAATCCTACACTCTCTCTCTCTCCAATCCTACACACTCTCCCTCTCTCTCTCCAATCCAATACACTCTC
Organism: Chiloscyllium punctatum; assembly: GCF_047496795.1. NCBI lineage: Eukaryota > Metazoa > Chordata > Chondrichthyes > Orectolobiformes > Hemiscylliidae > Chiloscyllium > Chiloscyllium punctatum. Next base: position 35,540,939 of record NC_092791.1, on the reverse strand, counting down.
TCTCTCTCCGATCCTACACACACCCTCTATCTTCTCTCTCCAATCCTACACTCACTCTCTCTCTCTCTCTCTCTCTCCAATCCCACACTCACTCTCTCTCTCTCTCCAATCCTACACTCACACTCTCTCTCCAATCCTACACTCACTCTCTCACTCCAATCCTACACTAACTCTCTCTCTCTCTCCATCCAATCCTATACAATCACTCTCTCCGATCCTACACACTCTCTCTGTCTCGAATCCTACACTCTAAATCTCTCCGATCCTACACACTCTCTCTCTCCAATCCTACACACTCTTTCTCTCTCTCCACTCCTGCACACTCTCTCTCCTATCCTACACACTCTCTCTCCAATCCTACACACTCTCTCTCTCTCTCTCCAATCCTACACTCACTCTCTCTCTCCCTCCAATCCTATAAAATCTCTCTCTCCATTCCTCCACTCTCTCTCTCTCTCCAATCCTACACACTCTCTCTCTCCAATCCTGCACACACTCTCTCTTTCTCTCCAAGCCTACACACTCTCTCTCTCTCTCCAATCGTACACACTCTCTCTCTCTCCGATCCTAAACACACTCTCTCTCTCCAATCCTCCACCATCTCTCTCTCCAATCCTACACTCACTCTCTCTCTCTCCAATCCTACACTCACTCTCTCTCTCCAATCCAACACTCTCTCTCTCTCTCTCTCCAATCCGACACACTCTCCCTCTCTCTCCAATCCGACACACTCTCTCTCTCCAATCCGACACACTCTCTCTCTCTCTCCAATCCGACACACTCTCCCTCTCTCTCATTCCAATCCAACACACACACTCTCTCTCTCTCTCCAATCCTACACACTCTCTCTCTCCAATCGTACACACTCTCTCTCTCTCCAATCCTACACACACTCTCTCTCTCCAATCCTACACACTCTCTCTCTCTCCATTCCTACACACACACTCTCTCTCCAATCCTACACACTCTCTCTCTCTCTCCAATCCTACACACTCTCTCACTCTCCAATCCTACACTCTCTCTCTCTCTAATCCGACACACAGTCTCTCTCTCTCCAATCCGACACTCACTTTCTCACTCCCTCCAATCCGATACACACGCTCCCACTCACTCTCGCTCTCCCTCCAATCCAACTCTCTCCCTCTCTCCAATCCTACACAATCTCTCTCTCTATCTCTCCAATCCAACACTCTCTCTCTCCAATCCAACACTCTATCTCTCTATACAATCCTACACTCTCTCTCTCCAATCCAACACACTCTCTCTCTCTCCAATCCTACACACTCTCTCTCTCTAATCCAACATTCTCTCTCTCTCTCGCATCCAACACACTCTCTCTCTCTCCAATCCTACACACACACACACACACACTCTCTCTCCAATCCAACACTCTCTCTCTCCAATCCAACACTCTCTCTCTCTCCAATCCTACACACACACTCTCTCTCTCTCCAATCCAACGCTCTCTCTCTCCAATCCGAAACTCTCTCTCTCCAATCCGAAACTCTCTCTCTCCAATCCGACACACTCCCTCACTCAGCAATTTTACAATCCCACTATCTCTGTCTCTCTCCAATCCTACACACTCTCTCTCTCCAATCCTACACACTCTCTCTCTCTCCAATCCTACACACTCTCTCTCTCTCCAATCCTACTCTCTCTCTCTCTTTCCAATCCTTTACTCTCTCTCTCTCTCCAATCCGAGTCTCCCTCTCTCTCCAATCCTACACTTCCACTATCTCTCTCTATCCAATGCTACACTCTCTCTCTCCAATCCTACACACTCTCTCTCCCCAATCCTATACTCTCTCTCTCTCTCTCTCTCTCCAATCCACTCTCTCTCATCTCTCCCCAAACCAACACTCTCTCTCTCCCCAAACCAACACTCTCTCTCTCTCTCCAATCCAACACTCTCTCCCTCTCCAATCCTACACTCATCCTCTCTCTGCAATCATACTCTCTCTCTCCAATTCTACTCTGCCTCTCTCTCCAATCCTACTCTCCCTCTCTCTCCAATCCTACTCTCCCTCTCTCTCCAAAACTACACTTCCACTATCTCTCTCTCTCCAATGCTACACTCTCTCTCTCCAATCCAACACAGTCTCTCTCTCCAATCCAACTCTCTCTCTCTATCTCTCAAATGCAACACTCTCTCTCTCCAATCCATAACTCTCTCTCTCTCCAATCCAACACTCTCTCTCTCTCTCCAATCCTAGACACTCTCTCTATCTCCAATCCTAGACTCTCTCTCGCTCCAATCCTACACACTCTCTCTCTCCAATCCTACACACTCTCTCTCTCTCCAATCCTACACACTCTCTATCTCTCCAACCCTACACACTCTCTCTCTCCAATCCTACACACACTCTCTCTCTCCAATCCTACACACTCTTTCTCTCTCTCCAATCCGACACTCGCTCCAATCCGACACACTCCCTCACTCTCCAATCCTACACTCCCACTCTCTCTCTCTACAATCCAACACACTCTCTCTCTCCAATCCTACACTCTCTCTCTCTCCAATCCTACACTCTCTCTCTCTCTCTCTCCAAGCCTACACACACTCTCTCTCCAAAACAACACACTCTCTCTCTCCAATCCAACGCCCTCTCTCTCTCTCCAAACCAACACACTCTCTCTCTCTCCAATCCAACACTCTCTCTCGCTCTCCAATCCAACACTCTCTCTCCCTCTAATCCTACACTCTCTCTCTCTCTCTAATCCTACACTCTCACTCTCTCTCCAATCCAACACACTACCTCTCTCCAATCCTAATCTCTCTCTCCCCAATCTTACACTCTCTCTCTCTCCAATCCAAAACTCTCTCTCTCTCTCCAATCCAACACTCTCTCTCTCTCCAATCATACACTCCCTCTCTCTCTGCAATCATACTCTCTCTCTCCAATTCTACTCTGCCTCTCTCTCCAATGCTACACTCTCTCTCTCCAATCCAACACACACTCTCTCTCCAATCCAACTCTCTCTCTCTCTCCAATCCAACAATCTCTCTCTCTCCAATCCTAGACACTCTCTCTCTCTCCAATCCAACAATCTCTCTCTCTCCAATCCTACACTCTCTCTCTCTCTCCAATCCTGCACACACTCTCTCTCTCCAATCCTACACACTCTCTCTCCAATCCTACACACTCTCTCTCTCTCCAATCCTACACACTCTCTCTCTCTCCGATCCTAAACACACTCTCTCTCTCCAATCCTCCACCATCTCTCTCTCCAATCCTACACTCACTCTCTCCAATCCTACACTCACTCTCTCTCTCCAATCCAACACACTCTCTCTCTCTCTCTCTCCAATCCGACACACTCTCTCTCTCCAATCCGACACACTCTCCCTCTCTCTCATTCCAATCCAACACACACACTCTCTCTCTCTCTCCAATCCTACACACTCTCTCTCTCCAATCCTACACACTCTCTCTCTCTCCAATCCTACACACACTCTCTCTCTCCAATCCTACACACTCTCTCTCTCTCCATTCCTACACACACACTCTCTCTCCAATCCTACACACTCTCTCTCTCTCTCCAATCCTACACACTCTCTCACTCACCAATCCTACACTCCCACTCACTCTCGCTCCAATCCTACTCTCTCTCTCCCTCCAATCCAACTCTCTCCCTCTCTCCAATCCAACACTCTCTCTCTCCAATCCAACACTCTATCTCTCTATACAATCCTACACTCTCTCTCTCCAATCCAACACACTCTCTCTCTCTCCAACCCTACTCTCTCTCTCCAATCCAACTCTCTCTCTCTCTCCAATCCTACACACTCTCTCTCTCTAATCCAACATTCTCTCTCTCTCTCGCATCCAACACACTCTCTCTCTCTCCAATCCTACACACACACACACACACTCTCTCTCCAATCCAACACTCTCTCTCTCCAATCCAACACTCTCTCTCTCTCCAATCCTACACACACACACTCTCTCTCTCTCCAATCCAACGCTCTCTCTCTCCAATCCGAAACTCTCTCTCTCCAATCCGAAACTCTCTCTCTCCAATCCGACACACTCCCTCACTCAGCAATCTTACAATCCCACTATCTCTGTCTCTCTCCAATCCTACACACTCTCTCTCTCCAATCCAACTCTCTCTCTCTCTCTCCAATCCAACACGCTCTCTCTCTCTCCAATCCTACACACACACACAACATTCTCTCGCTCCAATCCTACACTCTCTCTCTCCAATCCGGCACTCTCTCTCTCCAATCCTACACTCTCTCTCTCTCTCCAATCCTACACACTCTCTCTCTCTCCAATCCTCTACTCTCTCTCTCTGTCTCCAATCCTACAGTCCCTCTCTCTCTGCAATCATACTCTCTCTCCAATCCGAGTCTCCCTCTCTCTCCAATCCTACACTTCCACTACCTCTCTCTATCCAATGCTACACTCTCTCTCTCCAATCCTACACACTCTCTCTCCCCAATCCTACTCTCTCTCTCTCTTTCCAATCCTCTACTCTCTCTCTGTCTCCAATCCTACACTCTCTCTCTCTCTGCAATCATACTCTCTCTCCAATCCGAGTCTCCCTCTCTCTCCAATCCTACACTTCCACTACCTCTCTCTATCCAATGCTACACTCTCTCTCTCCAATCCTACACACTCTCTCTCCCCAATCCTATACTCTCTCTCTCTCTCTCTCTCCAATCCACTCTCTCTCATCTCTCCCCAAACCAACACTCTCTCTCTCCCCAAACCAACACTCTCTCTCTCCCCAAACCAACACTCTCTCTCTCTCTCTCCAATCCAACACTCTCTCTCTCTCCGATCCTCTACTCTCTCTCTCTGTCTCCAATCCTACACTCACCCTCTCTCTGCAATCATACTCTCTCTCTCCAATTCTACTCTGCCTCTCTCTCCAATCCTACTCTCCCTCTCTCTCCAATCCTACTCTCCCTCTCTCTCCAAAACTACACTTCCACTATCTCTCTCTCTCCAATGCTACACTCTCTCTCTCCAATCCAACACAGTCTCTCTCTCCAATCCAACTCTCTCTCTCTATCTCTCAAATGCAACACTCTCTCTCTCCAATCCACAACTCTCTCTCTCTCCAATCCAACACTCTCTCTCTCTCTCCAATCCTAGACACTCTCTCTATCTCCAATCCTAGACTCTCTCTCTCTCCAATCCAACACTCACTCTCTCTCTCTCTCCAATCCAACACTCACTCTCTCTCTCTCTCCAATCCAACAGTCTCTCACTCTCTCTCCAATACTACACACTCTCTCTCCAATCCAACACTCACTCTCTCTCTCTCTCCAATCCAACACTCACTCTCTCTCTCTCTCCAATCCAACACTCTCTCTCTATCTCTCCAATCCAACACTCTCTCTCTCACTCTCTCCAATCCAACACACTCTCTTCTCCCCAATCCTACACTCTCTCTCTATCTCTCCAATCCAACACTCTCTCGAATCCAACACTCTCTCTCTCTCTCCCCAATCCAACACTTTCTTTCTCTAATTCTACACACACACTCTCTCTCCCTCTCCAATCCTACACTCTCTCTCTCTCTCCAATCCAACGCACTACCTCTCTCCAATCCTAATCTCTCTCTCCTCCAATCCAACACTCTCTCTCTCTCTCCAATCATAAAGTCACTCTCTCCCCAATCTTACACTCTCTCTCTCTCTCCAATCCAAAACTCTCTCTCTCTCTCCAATCCAACACTCTCTCTCTCTCCAATCATACACTCACTCTCTCTCTCCAATCCCACACTCTCTGTCTCCAATCCTACACTCCCTCTCTCTCTGCAATCATACTCTCTCTCTCCAATTCTACTCTGCCTCTCTCTCCAATGCTATACTCTCTCTCTCCAATCCAACACACACTCTCTCTCCAATCCAACAATCTCTCTCTCTACAATCCAACAATCTCTCTCTCTCCAATCCTGCACACTCTCTCTCCAATCCTACACACACTCTCTCTCTCTCCAATCCTACACACTCTCTCTCTCTCCAATCCTACACACTCTCTCTCTCCAATCCGACACTCTCCCTCTCCAATCCGACACTCTCCCTCTCCAATCCGACACACTCCCTCACTCTCCAATCCTACACTCCCACTCTCTCTCTCTCCAATCCAACAATCTCTCTCTCTCCAATCCTAGACACTCTCTCTCTCTCCAATCCTAGACTGTCTCTCTCTCCAATCCTACACACACTCTCTCTCTCCAATCCTGCACACAATCCCTCTCTCCAATCCTACACACTCTCTCTCCAATCCTACACACTCTCTCTCCAATCCTACACACTCTCTCTCTCTCTCCAATCCTACACACACTCTCTCTCTCCAATCCGACACTCTCCCTCTCCAATCCGACACACTCCCTCACTCTCCAATCCTACACTCCCACTCTCTCTCTCTCCAATCCAACAATCTCTCTCTCTCCAATCCTAGACACTCACTCTCTCCCCAAACCAACACTCTCTCTCTCTCCAATCCAACACTCTCTCACTCTCTCCTATCCTACTCTCTATCTCTCTATCCATTCCAACACTCTCTCTCTCCAATCCAACTATCTCCCTCTCCAATCCAACACACTCTCTCACTCTCCAATCCTACACTCTCTCTCTCCAATCCTACGTTCTCTCTCTCTCTCCAATCCAACACACTCTCTCTCTCCAATCCAACACACTCTCACTCTCTCTCCAATACTACACACACTCTCTCTCTCTCCAATCCAACACTCACTCTCTCTCTCTCTCTCCAATCCAACACTCACTCTCTCACTCTCTCCAATCCAACACTCTCTCTCTCTCTCTCTCCAATCCAACACTCTCTCTCTCACTCTCTCCAATCCAACACTCTCTCTCTCTCTCCCCAATCCTACACTCTCTCTCTATCTCCCCAATCCAACACTCTCTCCAATCCAACACTCTCTCTCTCTCCCCAATCCAACACTCTCTCTCTCTCCTTTCCTACACACTCTCTCTCTCTCCAATCCTACACACTCTCTCTCTCTCTGCAATCCGACACTCTCCCTCTCTCTCCCCAATCCAACACTCTCTTTCTCCAATTCTACACACACTCTCTCTCTCTCTCTCTCTAATCCAACACTCTCTCTCTCTCCAATCCAACACTCTCTCGCTCCAATCCTACACTCTCTCTCTCCCCAATCCTACACTATCTCTCTCTCTCTCCCCAATCCTACATTCTCTCTCTCCAATCCGGCACTCTCTCTCTCGAATCCTAAACTCTCTCTCTCTCTCCAATCCTGCACTCTCTCTCTCTCCAATCCAACACTCTCTCTCTCTCCAATCCAACACTCTCTCTCTCCAATCCAACACTCTCTCTCTCTCCAATCCTACACTCTCTCTCTCTCTCCAATCCTACACTCTCTCTCTCTCCAATCCAACACACTCTCTCTCTCCTTTCCTACACACTCTCTCTCTCTCCAATCCTACACACTCTCTCTCTCTCTGCAATCCGACACTCTCCCTCTCCAATCCGACACACTCCCTCACTCTCCAATCCTACACTCCCACTATCTCTCTACAATCCAACAAACTCTCCCTCTCTCTCCAATCCTACACTCTCTCTCTCTCCTATCCTACACACTCTCTCTCTCTCTCCAATACAACACTCTCTCTCTCCAATCCAACACACTCTCTCTCTCTCCAATCCTACGCTCTCTCTCTCTATCTCTCCAATCGAAACACTCTGTCTCTCCATTCCTACGCTCCCTCTCTCTCTCCAATCGAACACTCTCTCTCTCTCCAATCCTATGCTCTCTCACACTCTCTCCAATCCAACACTCTCTCTGTCTCCAATCCTACACTCCCTCTCTCTCTGCAATCATACTCTCTCTCTCCAATTCTACTCTGCCTCTCTCGCCAATCCTACTCTCCCTCTCTGTCCAATCCTACTCTCTCTCTCTCCAATTCTACACTCTCTCTCTCTCTCTCTCCAATCCAACACTCTCTCTCTCCAATCCGACACACACTCTCTCTCTCCAATCCAACACTCTCTCTCATCAATCCAACACTCTCTCTCTCTCCAATCCTACACACACACTCTCTCTCTCTCTCCAATCCAACACTCTCTCTCTCCAATCCAACACTCTCTCGCTCCAATCCTACACTCTCTCTCTCCCCAATCCTACACTCTCTCTCTCCAATCCTACACTCTCTCTCTCCAATCCGGCACTCTCTCTCTCCAATCCTACACACTCTCTCTCTCCAATCCTACTCTCTCTCTCTCCAATCCTCTACTCTCTCTCTCTGTCTCCAATCCTACACTCCCTCTCTCTCTGCAATCATCCTCTCTCTCTCCAATCCGAGTCTCCCTCTCTCTCCAATCCTGCACTTCCACTATCTCTCTCTATCCAATGCTACACTCTCTCTCTCCAATCCTACACACTCTCTCTCCCCAATCCTATACACACTCTCTCTCTCTCTCCAATCCGAAACTCCCACTCTCTCTCTCTCTCTCCAATCTACTCTCTCTCACTCTCTCCCCAAACCAACTCTCTCACTCTCTCCAATCCGACTCTCTCTCTCCAATCCTACACTCTCTCTCTCTCTCTAATCGTACACTCTCTCTCTCCAATCCAACACTCTCTCTCTCTCTCCAATCCAACACTCTCTCTCCAATCCGAAACTCTCTCTCTCCAATCCGACGCACTCCCTCACTCTGCAATCCTACAATCCCACTATCTCTCTCTCTCTCCAATCCTACACACACACAACACTCTCTCGCTCCAATCCTACACTCTCTCTCTCCCCAATCCTACACTCTCTCTCTCCAATCCTACACACTCTCTCTCTCTCCAATCCTACTCTCTCTCTCTCTTTCCAATCCTCTACTCTCTCTCTGTCTCCAATCCTACACTCTCTCTCTCTCTGCAATCATACTCTCTCTCCAATCCGAGTCTCCCTCTCTCTCCAATCCTACACTTCCACTATCTCTCTCTATCCAATGCTACACTTTCTCTCTCCAATCCTACACACTCTCTCTCCCCAATACTATACTCTCTCTCTCTCTCTCCAATCCACTCTCTCTCATCTCTCCCCAAACCAACACTCTCTCTCTCCCCAAACCAACACTCTCTCTCTCTCTCCAATCCAACACTCTCTCTCTCTCCAATCCAACACTCTATCTCTCTCCGATCCTCTACTCTCTCTCTCTGTCTCCAATCCTACACTCCCCCTCTCTCTGCAATCATACTCTCTCTCTCCAATTCTACTCTGCCTCTCTCTCCAATCCTACTCTCCCTCTCTCTCCAATCCTACTCTCCCTCTCTCTCCAAAACTACACTTCCACTATCTCTCTCTCTCCAATGCTACACTCTCTCTCTCCAATCCAACACATTCTCTCTCTCCAATCCAACTCTCTCTCTCTATCTCTCAAATGCAACACTCTCTCTCTCCAATCCACAACTCTCTCTCTCTCTCCAATCCAACACTCTCTCTCTCTCTCCAATCCTAGACTCTCTCTCTCTCCAATCCTACACTCTCTCTCTCTCCAATCCTACACACTCTCTCTCCAATCCTACACACTCTCTCTCTCTCCAACCCTACACACTCTCTCTCTCTCCAATCCTACACACTCTTTCTCTCTCTCCAATCCGACACTCTCTTCAATCCGACACACCCCCTCACTCTCCAATCCTACACTCCCACTCTCTCTCTCTACAATCCAACACACTCTCTCTCCAATCCTACACTCTCTCTCGCTCTCTCTCCAAGCCTACACTCTCTCTCTCTCCAATCCAACACACTCTCTCTCTCCAATCCAACACTCTCTCTCTCTCTCTCCAAACCAATACACTCTCTCGCTCTCCAATCCAACACTCTCTCTCCCTCCAATCCTACACTCTCTCTCTCTCTAATCCTACACTCTCTCTCTCTCCAATCCAACACACTACCTCTCTCCAATCCTAATCTCTCTCTCCTCCAATCCAACACTCTCTCTCTCTCTCCAATCATACACTCACTCTCTCCCCAATCTTACACTCTCTCTCTCTCTCGAATCCAAAACTCTCTCTCTCTCTCCAATCCAACACTCTCTCTCTCTCCAATCATACACTCACTCTCTCTCTCCACTCCCACACTCTCTGTCTCCAATCCTACACTCCCTCTCTCTCTGCAATCATACTCTCTCTCTCCAATTCTACTCTGCCTCTCTCTCCAATGCTACACTCTCTCTCTCCAATCCAACACACACTCTCTCTCCAATCCAACTCTCTCTCTCTCTCCAATCCAACAATCTCTCTCTCTCCAAGCCTCGACACTCTCTCTCTCTCCAATCCAACAATCTCTCTCTCTCCAATCCTACACACTCTCTCTCTCTCCAATCCTACACACTCTCTCTCTCCAATCCGACACTCTCCCTCTCCAATCCGACACACTCCCTCACTCTCCAATCCTACACTCCCACTCTCTCTCTCTCCAATCCAACAATCTCTCTCTCTCCAATCCTAGACACTCTCTCTCTCTCCAATCCTAGACTCTCTCTCTCTCCAATCCTACACTCTCTCTCTCTCTCCAATCCTGCACACAATCTCTCTCTCCAATCCTACACACTCTCTCTCCAATCCTACACACACTCTCTCCAATCCTACACACTCTCTCTCTCTCCAATCCTACACACACTCTCTCTCTCCAATCCTACACACTCTCTCTCTCTCTCCAATCCGACACTCTCCCTCTCCAATCCGACACACTCCCTCACTCTCCAATCCTACACTCCCACTCTCTCTCTCTCCAATCCAACAATCTCTCTCTCTCCAATCCTAGACACTCACTCTCTCCCCAAACCAACACTCTCTCTCTCTCCAATCCAACACTCTCTCACTCTCTCCAATCCTACTCTCTATCTCTCTATCCATTCCAACACTCTCTATCTCCAATCCAACTATCTCTCTCTCCAATCCAACACACTCTCTCAATCTCCAATCCTACACTCTCTCTCTCCAATCCTACGTTCTCTCTCTCTCTCCAATCCAACACACTCTCTCTCTCCAATCCAACACTCTCTCACTCTCTCTCCAATACTACACACACTCTCTCTCTCTCTCTCCAATCCAACACTCACTCTCTCTCTCTCTCCAATCCAACACTCACTCTCTCTCTCTCTCTCTCCAATCCAACACTCTCTCTCTCTCTCTCCAATCCAACACTCTCTCTCTCACTCTCTCCAATCCAACAGACTCTCTCTCTCCCCAATCCTACACTCTCTCTCTATCTCCCCAATCCAACACTCTCTCCAATCCAACACTCTGTCTCTCTCCAATCCAACACTCTCTCTCTCCAATCCAACACTCTCTCTCTCCAATCCTATCTCTCTCTATCTCTCTCCAATACTACACTCTCTCTCTCTCCAATCCTACACTCTCTCTCTCTCTAATCCTACACTCTCTCTCTCTCCAATCCAACACACTACCTCTCTCCAATCCTAATCTCTCTCTCCTCCAATCCAACACTCTCTCTCTCTCTCCAATCATACACTCACTCTCTCCCCAATCTTACACTCTCTCTCTCTCTCGAATCCAAAACTCTCTCTCTCTCTCCAATCCAACACTCTCTCTCTCTCCAATCATACACTCACTCTCTCTCTCCACTCCCACACTCTCTGTCTCCAATCCTACACTCCCTCTCTCTCTGCAATCATACTCTCTCTCTCCAATTCTACTCTGCCTCTCTCTCCAATGCTACACTCTCTCTCTCCAATCCAACACACACTCTCTCTCCAATCCAACTCTCTCTCTCTCTCCAATCCAACAATCTCTCTCTCTCCAAGCCTAGACACTCTCTCTCTCTCCAATCCAACAATCTCTCTCTCTCCAATCCTACACACACTCTCTCTCTCCAATCCTGCACACACTCTCTCTCTCCAATCCTACACACTCTCTCTCTCTCCAATCCTACACACTCTCTCTCTCCAATCCTACACTCCCTCTCTCTCTGCAATCATACTCTCTCTCTCCAATTCTACTCTGCCTCTCTCTCCAATGCTACACTCTCTCTCTCCAATCCAACACACACTCTCTCTCCAATCCAACTCTCTCTCTCTCTCCAATCCTACACACACACACTCTCTCTCTCTCCAATCCAACACTCTCTCTCTCCAATCCAACACTCTCTCGCTCCAATCCTACACTCTCTCTCTCCCCAATCCTACACTCTCTCTCTCCAATCCGGCACTCTCTCTCTCTCCAATCCTACACACTCTCTCTCTCCAATCCTACTCTCTCTCTCTCCAATCCTCTACTCTCTCTCTCTGTCTCCAATCCTACACTCCCTCTCTCTCTGCAATCATCCACTCTTTCTCCAATCCGAGTCTCCCTCTCTCTCCAATCCTACACTTCCACTATCTCTCTCTATCCAATGCTACACTCTCTCTCTCCAATCCTACACACTCTCTCTCCCCAATCCTATACACACTCTCTCTCTCTCTCCAATCCGAAACTCCCACTCTCTCTCTCTCTCTCCAATCTACTCTCTCTCACTCTCTCCCCAAACCAACTCTCTCACTCTCTCCAATCCGACTCTCTCTCTCCAATCCTACACTCTCTCTCTCTCTCTAATCGTACACTCTCTCTCTCTCCAATCCAACACTCTCTCTCTCTCCAATCCAACACTCTCTCTCCAATCCGAAACTCTCTCTCTCCAATCCGACGCACTCCCTCAATCTGCAATCCTACAATCCCACTATCTCTCTCTCTCTCCAATCCTACACACACACAACACTCTCTCGCTCCAATCCTACACTCTCTCTCTCCCCAATCCTACACTCTCTCTCTCCAATCCTACACACTCTCTCTCTCTCCAATCCTACTCTCTCTCTCTCTTTCCAATCCTCTACTCTCTCTCTGTCTCCAATCCTACACTCTCTCTCTCTCTGCAATCATACTCTCTCTCCAATCCGAGTCTCCCTCTCTCTCCAATCCTACACTTCCACTATCTCTCTCTATCCAATGCTACACTTTCTCTCTCCAATCCTACACACTCTCTCTCCCCAATACTATACTCTCTCTCTCTCTCTCCAATCCACTCTCTCTCATCTCTCCCCAAACCAACACTCTCTCTCTCCCCAAACCAACACTCTCTCTCTCCCCAAACCAACACTCTCTCTCTCTCCAATCCAACACTCTCTCTCTCTCCAATCCAACACTCTATCTCTCTCCGATCATCTACTCTCTCTCTCTGTCTCCAATCCTACACTCACCCTCTCTCTGCAATCATACTCTCTCTCTCCAATCCTACTCTCCCTCTCTCTCCAATCCTACTCTCCCTCTCTCTCCAAAACTACACTTCCACTATCTCTCTCTCTCCAATGCTACACTCTCTCTCTCCAATCCAACACATTCTCTCTCTCCAATCCAACTCTCTCTCTCTCTATCTCTCAAATGCAACACTCTCTCTCTCCAATCCACAACTCTCTCTCTCTCTCCAATCCAACACACTACCTCTCTCCAATCCTAATCTCTCTCTCCTCCAATCCAACACTCTCTCTCTCTCTCCAATCATACACTCACTCTCTCCCCAATCTTACACTCTCTCTCTCTCTCGAATCCAAAACTCTCTCTCTCTCTCCAATCCAACACTCTCTCTCTCTCCAATCATACACTCACTCTCTCTCTCCACTCCCACACTCTCTGTCTCCAATCCTACACTCCCTCTCTCTCTGCAATCATACTCTCTCTCTCCAATTCTACTCTGCCTCTCTCTCCAATGCTACACTCTCTCTCTCCAATCCAACACACACTCTCTCTCCAATCCAACTCTCTCTCTCTCTCCAATCCAACAATCTCTCTCTCTCCAAGCCTAGACACTCTCTCTCTCTCCAATCCAACAATCTCTCTCTCTCCAATCCTACACACACTCTCTCTCTCCAATCCTGCACACACTCTCTCTCTCCAATCCTACACACTCTCTCTCTCTCCAATCCTACACACTCTCTCTCTCCAATCCTACACTCCCTCTCTCTCTGCAATCATACTCTCTCTCTCCAATTCTACTCTGCCTCTCTCTCCAATGCTACACTCTCTCTCTCCAATCCAACACACACTCTCTCTCCAATCCAACTCTCTCTCTCTCTCTCCAATCCTACACACACACACTCTCTCTCTCTCCAATCCAACACTCTCTCTCTCCAATCCAACACTCTCTCGCTCCAATCCTACACTCTCTCTCTCCCCAATCCTACACTCTCTCTCTCCAATCCGGCACTCTCTCTCTCTCCAATCCTACACACTCTCTCTCTCCAATCCTACTCTCTCTCTCTCCAATCCTCTACTCTCTCTCTCTGTCTCCAATCCTACACTCCCTCTCTCTCTGCAATCATCCACTCTTTCTCCAATCCGAGTCTCCCTCTCTCTCCAATCCTACACTTCCACTATCTCTCTCGATCCAATGCTACACTCTCTCTCTCCAATCCTACACACTCTCTCTCCCCAATCCTATACACACTCTCTCTCTCTCTCCAATCCGAAACTCCCACTCTCTCTCTCTCTCTCCAATCTACTCTCTCTCACTCTCTCCCCAAACCAACTCTCTCACTCTCTCCAATCCGACTCTCTCTCTCCAATCCTACACTCTCTCTCTCTCTCTAATCGTACACTCTCTCTCTCTCCAATCCAACACTCTCTCTCTCTCCAATCCAACACTCTCTCTCCAATCCGAAACTCTCTCTCTCCAATCCGACGCACTCCCTCAATCTGCAATCCTACAATCCCACTATCTCTCTCTCTCTCCAATCCTACACACACACAACACTCTCTCGCTCCAATCCTACACTCTCTCTCTCCCCAATCCTACACTCTCTCTCTCCAATCCTACACACTCTCTCTCTCTCCAATCCTACTCTCTCTCTCTCTTTCCAATCCTCTACTCTCTCTCTGTCTCCAACCCTACACTCTCTCTCTCTCTGCAATCATACTCTCTCTCCAATCCGAGTCTCCCTCTCTCTCCAATCCTACACTTCCACTATCTCTCTCTATCCAATGCTACACTTTCTCTCTCCAATCCTACACACTCTCTCTCCCCAATACTATACTCTCTCTCTCTCTCTCCAATCCACTCTCTCTCATCTCTCCCCAAACCAACACTCTCTCTCTCCCCAAACCAACATTCTCTCTCTCTCTCCAATCCAACACTCTCTCTCTCTCCAATCCAATACTCTATCTCTCTCCGATCCTCTACTCTCTCTCTCTGTCTCCAATCCTACACTCCCCCTCTCTCTGCAATCATACTCTCTCTCTCCAATTCTACTCTGCCTCTCTCTCCAATCCTACTCTCCCTCTCTCTCCAATCCTACTCTCCCTCTCTCTCCAAAACTACACTTCCACTATCTCTCTCTCTCCAATGCTACACTCTCTCTCTCCAATCCAACACATTCTCTCTCTCCAATCCAACTCTCTCTCTCTCTATCTCTCAAATGCAACACTCTCTCTCTCCAATCCACAACTCTCTCTCTCTCTCCAATCCAACACTCTCTCTCTCTCTCCAATCCTAGACTCTCTCTCTCTCCAATCCTACACTCTCTCTCTCTCCAATCCTACACACTCTCTCTCCAATCCTACACACTCTCTCTCTCTCCAACCCTACACACTCTCTCTCTCTCCAATCCTACACACTCTTTCTCTCTCTCCAATCCGACACTCTCTTCAATCCGACACACCCCCTCACTCTCCAATCCTACACTCCCACTCTCTCTCTCTACAATCCAACACACTCTCTCTCCAATCCTACACTCTCTCTCGCTCTCTCTCCAAGCCTACACTCTCTCTCTCTCCAATCCAACACACTCTCTCTCTCCAATCCAACACTCTCTCTCTCTCTCTCCAAACCAATACAATCTCTCGCTCTCCAAAACAACACTCTCTCTCCCTCCAATCCTACACTCTCTCTCTCTCTAATCCTACACTCTCTCTCTCTCCAATCCAACACACTACCTCTCTCCAATCCTAATCTCTCTCTCCTCCAATCCAACACTCTCTCTCTCTCTCCAATCATACACTCACTCTCTCCCCAATCTTACACTCTCTCTCTCTCTCGAATCCAAAACTCTCTCTCTCTCTCCAATCCAACACTCTCTCTCTCTCCAATCATACACTCACTCTCTCTCTCCACTCCCACACTCTCTGTCTCCAATCCTACACTCCCTCTCTCTCTGCAATCATACTCTCTCTCTCCAATTCTACTCTGCCTCTCTCTCCAATGCTACACTCTCTCTCTCCAATCCAACACACACTCTCTCTCCAATCCAACTCTCTCTCTCTCTCTCCAATCCAACAATCTCTCTCTCTCCAAGCCTAGACACTCTCTCTCTCTCCAATCCAACAATCTCTCTCTCTCCAATCCTACACACACTCTCTCTCTCCAATCCTGCACACACTCTCTCTCTCCAATCCTACACACTCTCTCTCTCTCCAATCCTACACACTCTCTCTCTCCAATCCTACACTCCCTCTCTCTCTGCAATCATACTCTCTCTCTCCAATTCTACTCGGCCTCTCTCTCCAATGCTACACTCTCTCTCTCCAATCCAACACACACTCTCTCTCCAATCCAACTCTCTCTCTCTCTCCAATCCAACAATCTCTCTCTCTCCAAGCCTCGACACTCTCTCTCTCTCCAATCCAACAATCTCTCTCTCTCCAATCCTACACACTCTCTCTCTCTCCAATCCTACACACTCTCTCTCTCCAATCCGACACTCTCCCTCTCCAATCCGACACACTCCCTCACTCTCCAATCCTACACTCCCACTCTCTCTCTCTCCAATCCAACAATCTCTCTCTCTCCAATCCTAGACACTCTCTCTCTCTCCAATCCTAGACTCTCTCTCTCTCCAATCCTACACTCTCTCTCTCTCTCCAATCCTGCACACAATCTCTCTCTCCAATCCTACACACTCTCTCTCCAATCCTACACACACTCTCTCCAATCCTACACACTCTCTCTCTCTCCAATCCTACACACACTCTCTCTCTCCAATCCTACACACTCTCTCTCTCTCTCCAATCCGACACTCTCCCTCTCCAATCCGACACACTCCCTCACTCTCCAATCCTACACTCCCACTCTCTCTCTCTCCAATCCAACAATCTCTCTCTCTCCAATCCTAGACACTCACTCTCTCCCCAAACCAACACTCTCTCTCTCTCCAATCCAACACTCTCTCACTCTCTCCAATCCTACTCTCTATCTCTCTATCCATTCCAACACTCTCTATCTCCAATCCAACTATCTCTCTCTCCAATCCAACACACTCTCTCAATCTCCAATCCTACACTCTCTCTCTCCAATCCTACGTTCTCTCTCTCTCTCCAATCCAACACACTCTCTCTCTCCAATCCAACAATCTCTCTCTCTCTCCAAGCCTCGACACTCTCTCTCTCTCCAATCCAACAATCTCTCTCTCCAATCCTACACACTCTCTCTCTCTCCAATCCTACACACTCTCTCTCTCCAATCCGACACTCTCCCTCTCCAATCCGACACACTCCCTCACTCTCCAATCCTACACTCCCACTCTCTCTCTCTCCAATCCAACAATCTCTCTCTCTCCAATCCTAGACACTCTCTCTCTCTCCAATCCTAGACTCTCTCTCTCTCCAATCCTACACTCTCTCTCTCTCCAATCCTGCACACAATCTCTCTCTCCAATCCTACACACTCTCTCTCCAATCCTACACACACTCTCTCCAATCCTACACACTCTCTCTCTCCAATCCTACACACACTCTCTCTCTCCAATCCTACACACTCTCTCTCTCTCTCCAATCCGACACTCTCCCTCTCCAATCCGACACACTCCCTCACTCTCCAATCCTACACTCCCACTCTCTCTCTCTCCAATCCAACAATCTCTCTCTCTCCAATCCTAGACACTCACTCTCTCCCCAAACCAACACTCTCTCTCTCTCCAATCCAACACTCTCTCACTCTCTCCAATCGTACTCTCTATCTCTCTATCCATTCCAACACTCTCTATCTCCAATCCAACTATCTCTCTCTCCAATCCAACACACTCTCTCAATCTCCAATCCTACACTCTCTCTCTCCAATCCTACGTTCTCTCTCTCTCTCCAATACTACACACACTCTCTCTCTCTCTCCAATCCAACACTCACTCTCTCTCTCTCTCTCTCCAATCCAACACTCACTCTCTCTCTCTCTCTCCAATCCAACACTCTCTCTCTCACTCTCCAATCCAACACTCTCTCTCTCACTCTCTCCAATCCAACAGACTCTCTCTCTCCCCAATCCTACACTCTCTCTCTATCTCCCCAATCCAACACTCTCTCCAATCCAACACTCTGTCTCTCTCCAATCCAACACTCTCCCTCTCCAATCCAACACTCTCTCTCTCTCCAATCCTATCTCTCTCTATCTCTCTCCAATACTACACTCTCTCTCTCTCCAATCCTACACTCTCTCTCTCTCTAATCCTACACTCTCTCTCTCTCCAATCCAACACACTACCTCTCTCCAATCCTAATCTCTCTCTCCTCCAATCCAACACTCTCTCTCTCTCTCCAATCATACACTCACTCTCTCCCCAATCTTACACTCTCTCTCTCTCTCGAATCCAAAACTCTCTCTCTCTCTCCAATCCAACACTCTCTCTCTCTCCAATCATACACTCACTCTCTCTCTCCACTCCCACACTCTCTGTCTCCAATCCTACACTCCCTCTCTCTCTGCAATCATACTCTCTCTCTCCAATTCTACTCTGCCTCTCTCTCCAATGCTACACTCTCTCTCTCCAATCCAACACACACTCTCTCTCCAATCCAACTCTCTCTCTCTCTCCAATCCAACAATCTCTCTCTCTCCAATCCTAGACACTCTCTCTCTCTCCAATCCAACAATCTCTCTCTCTCCAATCCTACACACACTCTCTCTCTCCAATCCTGCACACACTCTCTCTCTCCAATCCTACACACTCTCTCTCTCTCCAATCCTACACACTCTCTCTCTCCAATCCTACACTCCCTCTCTCTCTGCAATCATACTCTCTCTCTCCAATTCTACTCTGCCTCTCTCTCCAATGCTACACTCTCTCTCTCCAATCCAACACACACTCTCTCTCCAATCCAACTCTCTCTCTCTCTCCAATCCAACAATCTCTCTCTCTCCAAGCCTCGACACTCTCTCTCTCTCCAATCCAACAATCTCTCTCTCTCCAATCCTACGCGCTCTCTCTCTCTCCAATCCTACACACTCTCTCTCTCCAATCCGACACTCTCCCTCTCCAATCCGACACACTCCCTCACTCTCCAATCCTACACTCCCACTCTCTCTCTCTCCAATCCAACAATCTCTCTCTCTCCAATCCTAGACACTCTCTCTCTCTCCAATCCTAGACTCTCTCTCTCTCCAATCCTACACTCTTTCTCTCTCTCCAATCCTGCACACAATCTCTCCCTCCAATCCTACAAACTCTCTCTCCAATCCTACACACACTCTCTCCAATCCTACACACTCTCTCTCTCTCCAATCCTACACACTCTCTCTCTCTCCAATCCTACACACTCTCTCTCTCTCTCCAATCCGACACTCTCCCTCACCAATCCGACACACTCCCTCACTCTCCAATCCTACACTCCCACTCTCTCTCTCTCCAATCCAACAATCTCTCTCTCTCCAATCCTAGACACTAACTCTCTCCCCAAACCAACACTCTCTCTCTCTCCAATCCAACACTCTCTCACTCTCTCCAATCCTACTCTCTATCTCTCTATCCATTCCAACACTCTCTCTCTCCAATCCAACTATCTCTCTCTCCAATCCAACACACTCTCTCACTCTCCAATCCTACACTCTCTCTCTCCAATCCTACGTTCTCTCTCTCTCTCCAATCCAACACACTCTCTGTCTCCAATCCAACACTCTCTCACTCTCTCTCCAATACTACACACACTCTCTCTCTCTCCAATCCAACACTCACTCTCTCTCTCTCTCCAATCCGACACTCACTCTCTCTCTCTCTCTCCAATCCAACACTCTCTCTCTCTCTCTCTCCAATCCAACACTCTCTCTCTCACTCTCTCCAATCCAACACACACTCTCTCTCCCCAATCCTACACTCTCTCTCTATCTCCCCAATCCAACACTCTCTCCAATCCAACACTCTGTCTCTCTCCAATCCAACACTCTCTCTCTCCAATCCAACACTCTCTCTCTCTCCAATCCTACACACTCTCTCTCTCTCTCCAATACTACACTCTCTCTCTCTCCAATCCAACACACTCTCTCTCTCCTTTCCTACACACTCTCTCTCTCCAATCCTACACACTCTTTCTCTCTCTACAATCCGACACTCTCCCTCTCCAATCCGACACACTCCCTCACTCTCCAATCCTACACTCCCACTATCTCTCTACAATCCAACACACTCTCCCTCTCTCTCGAATCCTACACTCTCTCTCTCTCCTATCCTAAACACTCTCTCTCTCCAATGCAACACTCTCACTCTCCAATCCAACACACTCTCTCTCTCTCCAATCCTACGCTCTCTCTCTCTCTCTCCAATCGAACACACTCTGTCTCTCCATTCCAACGCTCCCTCTCTCTCTCCAATCGAACACTCTCACTCTCTCCAATCCTATGCTCTCTCACACTCTCTCCAATCCAACACTCTCTCTGTCTACAATCCTACACTCCCTCTCTCTCTGCAATCATACTCTCTCTCTCCAATTCTACTCTGCCTCTCTCGCCAATCCTACTCTCCCTTTCTGTCCAATCCTACTCTCTCTCTCTCCAATTCTACACTCTCTCTCTCTCTCTCTCTCCAATCCAACACTCTCTCTCTCCAATCCGACACACACTCTCTCTCTCCAATCCAACACTCTCTCTCATCAATCCAACACTCTCTCTCTCTCTCCAATCCTACACACAGACACACACTCTCTCTCTCCAATCCAACACTCTCTCGCTCCAATCCTACACTCTCTCTCTCCCCAATCCTACACTCTCTCTCTCCAATCCTACACTCTCTCTCTCCAATCCGGCACTCTCTCTCCAATCCTACACACTCTCTCTCTCTTCAATCCTACACACTCTCTCTCTCCAATCCGACACTCTCCCTCTCCAATCCGACACTCTCCCTCTCCAATCCGACACACTCCCTCACTCTCCAATCCTACACTCCCACTCTCTCTCTCTCCAATCCAACAATCTCTCTCTCTCCAATCCTACACACTCTCTCTCTCTCCAATCCTACACACTCTCTCTCTCTCCAATCCTACACACTCTCTCTCTCTCGAATCCTACACACTCTCTCTCTCTCCAATCCTCCACACTCTCTCTCTCCAATCCTACACTCCCTCTCTCTCTGCAATCATACTCTCTCTCTCCAATCCGACACTCTCCCTCTCCAATCCGACACTCTCCCTCTCCAATCCGACACACTCCCTCACTCTCCAATCCTACACTCCCACTCTCTCTCTCTCCAATCCAACAATCTCTCTCTCTCCAATCCTACACACTCTCTCTCTCTCCAATCCTACACACTCTCTCTCTCTCCAATCCTACACACTCTCTCTCTCTCGAATCCTACACTCTCTCTCTCTCCTATCCTAAACACTCTCTCTCTCCAATACAACACTCTCACTCTCCAATCCAACACACTCTCTCTCTCTCCAATCCTACGCTCTCTCTCTCTCTCTCCAATCGAACACACTCTGTCTCTCCATTCCTACGTTCCCTCTCTCTCTCTCCAATCGAACACTCTCACTCTCTCCAATCCTATGCTCTCTCACACTCTCTGCAATCCAACACTCTCTCTCTCTCCAATCCAACAATCTCTCTCTCTCCAAGCCTCGACACTCTCTCTCTCTCCAATCCAACAATCTCTCTCTCTCCAATCCTACACACTCTCTCTCTCTCCAATCCTACACACTCTCTCTCTCCAATCCTACACTCCCTCTCTCTCTGCAATCATACTCTCTCTCTCCAATTCTACTCTGCCTCTCTCTCCAATGCTACACTCTCTCTCTCCAATCCAACACACACTCTCTCTCCAATCCAACTCTCTCTCTCTCTCCAATCCAACAATCTCTCTCTCTCCAAGCCTAGACACTCTCTCTCTCTCCAATCCAACAATCTCTCTCACTCCAATCCTACACACTCTCTCTCTCTCCAATCCTACACACTCTCCCTCTCCAATCCGACACTCTCCCTCTCCAATCCGACACACTCCCTCACTCTCCAATCCTACACTCCCACTCTCTCTCTCTCTCCAATCCAACAATCTCTCTCTCTCCAATCCTAGACACTCTCTCTCTCTCCAATCCTAGACTCTCTCTCTCTCCAATCCTACACTCTCTCTCTCTCCAATCCTGCACGCAATCTCTCTCTCCAATCCTACACACTCTCTCTCCAATCCTACACACTCTCTCTCCAATCCTACACACTCTCTCTCTCTCCAATCCTACACACTCTCTCTCTCT
The DNA here is from genome assembly GCF_047496795.1 of Chiloscyllium punctatum. NCBI lineage: Eukaryota > Metazoa > Chordata > Chondrichthyes > Orectolobiformes > Hemiscylliidae > Chiloscyllium > Chiloscyllium punctatum. The sequence continues at coordinate 35,518,511 of NC_092791.1, read as the reverse complement.
CCAATCCTACACACTCTCTCTCTCTCTCCAATCCGACACTCTCCCTCTCCAATCCGACACACTCCCTCACTCTCCAATCCTACACTCCCACTCTCTCTCTCTCCAATCCAACAATCTCTCTCTCTCCAATCCTAGACACTCACTCTCTCCCCAAACCAACACTCTCTCTCTCTCCAATCCAACACTCTCTCACTCTCTCCAATCCTACTCTCTATCTCTCTATCCATTCCAACACTCTCTATCTCCAATCCAACTATCTCTCTCTCCAATCCAACACACTCTCTCACTCTCCAATCCTACACTCTCTCTCTCCAATCCTACGTTCTCTCTCTCTCTCCAATCCAACACACTCTCTCTCTCCAATCCAACACTCTCTCACTCTCTCTCCAATACTACACACACACTCTCTCTCTCCAATCCAACACTCACTCTCTCTCTCTCTCCAATCCAACACTCACTCTCTCTCTCTCTCCAATCCAACACTCTCTCTCTCTCTCCAATCCAACACTCTCTCTCTCACTCTCTCCAATCCAACACACTCTCTCTCTCCCCAATCCTACACTCTCTCCAATCCAACCCTCTGTCTCTCTCCAATCCAACACTCTCTCTCTCCAATCCAACACTCTCTCTCTCTCCAATCCTACACACTCTCTCTCTCTCCAATACTACACACTCTCTCTCTCCAATCCAACACACTCTCTCTCTCCTTTCCGACACACTCTCTCTCTCTCCAATCCTACACACACTCTCTCTCTCTGCAATCCGACACTCTCCCTCTCCAATCCGACACACTCCCTCACTCTCCAATCCTACACTCCCACTATCTCTCTACAATCCAACACACTCTCCCTCTCTCTCGAATCCTACACTCTCTCTCTCTCCTATCCTAAACACTCTCTCTCTCCAATACAACACTCTCACTCTCCAATCCAACACACTCTCTCTCTCTCCAATCCTACGCTCTCTCTCTCTCTCTCCAATCGAACACACTCTGTCTCTCCATTCCTACGCTCCCTCTCTCTCTCTCCAATCGAACACTCTCACTCTCTCCAATCCTATGCTCTCTCACACTCTCTGCAATCCAACACTCTCTCTGTCTCCAATCCTACACTCCCTCTCTCTCTGCAATCAAACTCTCTCTCTCCAATTCTACTCTGCCTCTCTCACCAATCCTACTCTCCCTCTCTGTCCAATTCTACTCTCTCTCTCTCCAATTCTACACTCTCTCTCTCTCTCTCTCCAATCCAACACTCTCTCTCTCCAATCCGACACACACTCTCTCTCTCCAATCCAACACTCTCTCTCATCAATCCAACACTCTCTCTCTCTCTCTCCAATCCTACACACACACACTCTCTCTCTCTCCAATCCAACACTCTCTCTCTCCAATCCAACACTCTCTCGCTCCAATCCTACACTCTCTCTCTCCCCAATCCTACACTCTCTCTCTCCAATCCTACACTCTCTCTCTCCAATCCGGCACTCTCTCTCCAATCCTACACACTCTCTCTCTCCAATCCTACTCTCTCTCTCTCCAATCCTCTACTCTCTCTCTCTGTCTCCAATCCTACACTCCTTCTCTCTCTGCAATCATCCTCTCTCTCTCCAATCCGAGTCTCCCTCTCTCTCCAATCCGACACTTCCACTATCTCTCTCTATCCAATGCTACACTTTCTCTCTCCATTCCTACACACTCTCTCTCCCCAATCCTATACACTCTCTCTCTCTCTCCAATCCGAAACTCCCACTCTTTCTCTCTCTCTCCAATCTACTCTCTCTCACTCTCTCCCCAAACCAACTCTCTCACTCTCTCCAATCCGACTCTCTCTCTCCAATCCTACACTCTCTCTCTCTCTCTCGAATCGTACACTCTCTCTCTCTCCAATCCAACACTCTCTCTCTCCAATGCGGAACTCTCTCTCTCCAATCCGACGCACTCCCTCACTCTGCAATCCTACTATCCCACTATCTCTGTCTCTCTCCAATCCTACACACTCTCTCTCACCAATCCAACACTCTCTCTCTCTCTCCAATCCAACACTCTTTCTCTCTCTCCAATCCTACACACACACACTCTCTCTCTCCAATCCAACACTCTCTCTCTCCAATCCAACATTCCCTCTCTCTCTCCAATTCTTCACACACACAACACTCTCTCGCTCCAATCCTACACTCTCTCTCTCCCCAATCCTACACTCTCTCTCTCCAATCCTACACACTCTCTCTCTCTCCAATCCTACTCTCTCTCTCTCTTTCCAATCCTCTACTCTCTCTCTGTCTCCAATCCTACAGTCCCTCTCTCTCTGCAATCGTACTCTCTCTCTCCAATCCGAGTCTCCCTCTCTCTCCAATCCTACACTTCCACTATCTCTCTCTATCCAATGCTACACTTTCTCTCTCCAATCCTACACACTCTCTCTCCCCAATCCTATACTCTCTCTCTCTCTCTCCAATCCACTCTCTCTCATCTCTCCCCAAACCAACACTCTCTCTCTCCCCAAACCAACACTCTCTCTCTCTCTCCAATCCAACACTCTCTCTCTCTCCAATCCAACACTCTATCTCTCTCCGATCCTCTACTCTCTCTCTCTGTCTCCAATCCTACACTCCCCCTCTCTCTGCAATCATACTCTCTCTCTCCAATTCTACTCTGCCTCTCTCTCCAATCCTACTCTCCCTCTCTCTCCAATCCTACTCTCCCTCTCTCTCCAAAACTACACTTCCACTATCTCTCTCTCTCCAATGCTACACTCTCTCTCTCCAATCCAACACAGTCTCTCTCTCCAATCCATCTCTCTCTCTCTATCTCTCAAATGCAACACTCTCTCTCTCCAATCCACAACTCTCTCTCTCTCCAATCCAACACTCTCTCTCTCCAATCCTAGACACTCTCTCTATCTCCAATCCTAGACTCTCTCTCTCTCCAATCCTACACTCTCTCTCTCTCCAATCCTACACACTCTCTCTCCAACCCGACACACACTCTCTCTCTCCAATCCTACACACTCTCTCTCTCTCCAATCCTACACACTCTTTCTCTCTCTCCAATCCGACACTCTCTCCAATCCGACACACTCCCTCACTCTCCAATCCTACAATCCCACTCTCTCTCTCTACAATCCAACACACTCTCTCTCCAATCCTACACTCTCTCTCGCTCTCTCTCCAAGCCTACACACTCTCTCTCTCCAATCCAACACACTCTCTCTCTCCAATCCAACACACTCTCTCTCTCCAAACCAACACACTCTCTCGCTCTCCAATCCAACACTCTCTCCCCCTCCAATCCTACTCTCTCTCTCTCTCTCTATTCCTACACACTCTCTCTCTCTCCAAACCAACACACTACCTCTCTCCAATCCTAATGTCTCTCTCCTCCAATCCAACACTCTCTCTCTCTCTCCAATCATACACTCACTCTCTCCCCAATCTTACACACTCTCTCTCTCTCCAATCCAAAACTCTCTCTCTCTCTCCAATCCAACACTCTCTCTCTCTCCAATCATACACTCACTCTCTCTCTCCAATCCCACACTCTCTGTCTCCAATCCTACACTCCCTCTCTTCTGCAATCATACTCTCTCTCTCCAATTCTACTCTGCCTCTCTCTCCAATGCTACACTCTCTCTCTCCAATCCAACACACACTCTCTCTCCAATCCAACTCTCTCTCTCTCTCCAATCCAACAATCTCTCTCTCTCCAAGCCTAGACACTCTCTCTCTCTCCAATCCAACAATCTCTCTCTCTCCAATCCTACACACTCTCTCTCTCTCTCCAATCCTGCACACACTCTCTCTCTCCAAACCTACACACTCTCTCCCCAATCCTACACACTCTCTCTCCAATCCTACACACTCTCTCTCTCTCCAATCCTACACACTCTCTCTCTCTCCAATCCTACACACTCTCTCTCTCTCCAATCCGACACTCTCCCTCTCCAATCCGACACATTCCCTTACTCTCCAATCCTAGACTCCCACTCTCTCTCTCTCCAAACCAACACTCTCTCTCTCCCCAATCCAACACTCTCTCACTCTCTCCAATCCTACTCTCTATCTCTCTATCCATTCCAACACTCTCTCTCTCCAATCCAGCTATCTCTCTCTCCAATCCAACACACTCTCTCACTCTCCAATCCTACACTCTCTCTCTCCAATCCTACGTTCTCTCTCTCTCTCCAATCCAACACACTCTCTCTCTCCAATCCAACACTCACTCTCTCTCTCTCTCCAATCCAACACTCACTCTCTCTCTCTCTCCAATCCAACACTCTCTCTCTTTCTCCAATCCAACACTCTCTCTCTCACTCTCTCCAATCCAACACACTCTCTCTCTCCCCAATCCTACACTCTCTCTCTGTCTCCCCAATCCAACACTCTCTCCAATCCAACACTCTCTCTCTCTCTCCCCAATCCAACACTCTCTCTCTCTCTTTTCCTACACACACTCTCTCTCTCCAATCCAACACTCACTCTCTCTCTCTCTCCAATCCAACACTCACTCTCTCTCTCTCTCCAATCCAACACTCTCTCTCTCTCTCCAATCCAACACTCACTCTCTCTCTCTCTCTCCAATCCAACACTCTCTCTCTCTCTCCAATCCAACACTCTCTCTCTCACTCTCTCCAATCCAACACACTCTCTCTCTCCCCAATCCTACACTCTCTCTCTATCTCCCCAATCCAACACTCTCTCTGCAATCCGACACTCTCCCTCTCTCTCCCCAATCCAACACTCTCTTTCTCCAATTCTACACACACTCTCTCTCTCTCTCTAATCCTACACTCTCTCTCTCCCCAATCCTACACTATCTCTCTCTCTCTCCCCAATCCTACATTCTCTCTCTCCAATCCGGCACTCTCTCTCTCCAATCCTAAACTCTCTCTCTCTCTCCAATCCTGCACTCTCTCTCTCTCTCTCCAATCCAACACTCTCTCTCTCCAATCCAACACTCTCTCTCTCCAATCCAACACTCTCTCTCTCTCTCCAATCCTACACTCTCTCTCTCTCTCTCCAATCCTACACACTCTCTCTCTCCAATCCAACACACTCTCTCTCTCCTTTCCTACACACTCTCTCTCTCCAATCCTTCACACTCTCTCTCTCTCTGCAATCCGACACTCTCCCTCTCCAATCCGACACACTCCCTCACTCTCCAATCCTACACTCCCACTATCTCTCTACAATCCAGCACACTCTCCCTCTCTCTCCAATCCTACAGTCTCTCTCTCTCCTATCCTACACACACTCTCTCTCTCCAATACAACACTCTCTCTCTCCAATCCAACACTCTCTCTCTCTCTCTCCAGTCCTACGCTCTCTCTCTCTCTCTCTCCAATCGAACACACTCTGTCTCTCCATTCCTACGCTCGCTCTCTCTCTCCAATCGAACACTCTCACTCTCTCCAATCCTATGCTCTCTCACACTCTCTCCAATCCAACACTCTCTCTGTCTCCAATCCTACACTCCCTCTCTCTCTGCAATCATACTCTCTCTCTCCAATTCTACTCTGCCTCTCTCGCCAATCCTACTCTCCCTCTCTGTCCAATCCTACTCTCTCTCTCTCTCCAATCCTACAATAACACTCTCTCTCTCTCTCAGCAATCCTACACACTCTCTCTCTCTCCAATCCAACACTCTCTCTCTCCCATTCTACACACTCTCTCTCTCTCTCTCCAATCCAACACTCTCTCTCTCCAATCCGACACACACTCTCTCTCTCCAATCCAACACTCTCTCTCATCAATCCAACACTCTCTCTCTCTCTCCAATCCTACACACACACAGTCTCTCTCTCTCCAATCCAACACTCTCTCTCTCCAATCCAACACTCTCTCGCTCCAATCCTACATTCTCTCTCTCCCCAATCCTACACTCTCTCTCTCCAATCCGACACTCTCTCTCTCCAATTCGGCACTCTCTCTCCAATCCTACACACTCTCTCTCTCCAATCCTACTCTCTCTCTCTCCAATCCTCTACTCTCTCTCTCTGTCTCCAATCCTACACTCCCTCTCTCTCTGCAATCATCCTCTCTCTCCAATCCGAGTCTCCCTCTCTCTCCAATCCTACACTTCCACTATCTCTCTCTATCCAATGCTACACTTTCTCTCTCCAATCCTACACACTCTCTCTCCCCAATTCTATACACTCTCTCTCTCTCTCCAATCCGAAACTCCCACTCTCTCTCTCTCTCTCTCCAATCTACTCTCTCTCACTCTCTCCCCAAACCAACTCTCTCACTCTCTCCAATCCGACTCTCTCTCTCCAATCCTACACTCTCTCTCTCTCTCTCTCGAATCGTACACTCTCTCTCTCTCCAATCCAACACTCTCTCTCTCCAATGCGGAACTCTCTCTCTCCAATCCGACGCACTCCCTCACTCTGCAATCCTACTATCCCACTATCTCTGTCTCTCTCCAATCCTACACACTCTCTCTCACCAATCCAACACTCTCTCTCTCTCTCCAATCCAACACACTCTCTCTCTCTCCAATCCTACACACACACCCTCTCTCTCTCCAATCCAACACTCTCTCTCTCCAATCCAACATTCCCTCTCTCTCTCCAATTCTTCACACACACAACACTCTCTCGCTCCAATCCTACACTCTCTCTCTCCCCAATCCTACACTCTCTCTCTCCAATCCTACACACTCTCTCTCTCTCCAATCCTACTCTCTCTCTCTCTTTCCAATCCTCTACTCTCTCTCTGTCTCCAATCCTACAGTCCCTCTCTCTCTGCAATCATACTCTCTCTCTCCAATCCGAGTCTCCCTCTCTCTCCAATCCTACACTTCCACTATCTGTCTCTATCCAATCCTACACTCTCTCTCTCTCTCTCTCGAATCGTACACTCTCTCTCTCTATCCAGGGATCCGTGCTGGGACCGCAGCTTTTTACAATATATGTAAATGATATAGAAGATGGTATCAGCAATAACATTAGCAAATTTGCTGATGACACAAAGCTAGGTGGTAGGGTGAAATGTGATGAGGATGTTAGGGGATTACAGGGTGACCTGGACAAGTTAGGTGAGTGGGCAGATGCATGGCAGATGCAGTTTAATGTGGATAAATGTCTGGTTATCCACTTTGGTGGCAAGAACAGGAAGGCAGATTACTACCTCAATGGTATCAAATTAGGTAAAGGGGCTGTTCAGAGAGATCTGGGTGTTCTTGTCCACCAGTCAATGAAGGCAAGCATGCAGGTACAGCAGGTCGTGAAGAAGGCTAATAGCATGCTGGCCTTCATAACAAGAGGGATTGAGTATAGAAGCAAAGAGGTGCTTCTGCAGCTGTACAGGGCCCTGGTGAGACCACACCTGGAGTACTGTGTACAGTTCTGGTCTCCAAATTTGAGGAAAGACATTCTGGCTATTGAGGGAGTGCAGCGTAGGTTCACGAGGTCAATTCCTGGAATGGCAGGATTGCCTTACACGGAAAGACTGAAGCGACTGGGCTTGTATACCCTTGAGTTTAGAAGACTGAGAGGGGATCTGATTGAAACGTATAGGCTTATGAAAGGACTGGACACTCTGGCAGGAGGGAGCATATTTCCGTTGATGGGGGAGTGCCGAACCAGAGGACACAACTTAAAAATACGGGGTAGACCATTTAGGACAGAGATGAGGAGAAACTACTTCACACAGAGAGTGGTGGCTGTGTGGAATGCTCTGCCCCAGAGGGCAGTGGAGGCCCAGTCTCTGGATTCTTTTAAGAAAGAATTGGATAGAGCTCTTAAAGATAGTGGAGTCAAGGGGTATGGAGATAAGGCTGGAACAGGATACTAATTAGGAATGATCAGCCATGATCATATTGAATGGCGGTGCAGGCTCGAAGGGCAGAATGGCCTACTCCTGCATCTATTGTCTATTGTCTATTGTCTATTGTCTATTGCTACACTTTCTCTCTCCAATCCTACACACTCTCTCTCCCCAATCCTATACTCTCTCTCTCTCTCTCTCTCCAATCCACTCTCTCTCATCTCTCCCCAAACCAACACTCTCTCTCTCCCCAAACCAACACTCTCTCTCTCTCTCCAATCCAACACTCTCTCTCTCTCTCCAATCCAACACTCTATCTCTCTCCGATCCTCTACTCTCTCTCTCTGTCTCCAATCCTACACTCACCCTCTCTCTGCAATCATACTCTCTCTCTCCAATTCTACTCTGCCGCTCTCTCCAATCCTACTCTCCCTCTCTCTCCAATCCTACTCTCCCTCTCTCTCCAAAACTACACTTCCACTATCTCTCTCTCTCCAATGCTACACTCTCTCTCTCCAATCCAACACAGTCTCTCTCTCCAATCCATCTCTCTCTCTCTATCTCTCAAATGCAACACTCTCTCTCTCCAATCCACAACTCTCTCTCTCTCCAATCCAACACTCTCTCTCTCCAATCCTAGACACACTCTCTATCTCCAATCCTAGACTCTCTCTCTCTCCAATCCTACACACTCTCTCTCTCCAATCCTACACACTCTCTCTCCAACCCTACACACTCTCTCTCTCTCCAATCCTACACACTCTCTCTCTCTCTCCAATCCTACACACTCTTTCTCTCTCTCCAATCCGACACTCTCTCCAATCCGACACTCTCCCTCACTCTCCAATCCTACAATCCCACTCTCTCTCTCTACAATCCAACACACTCTCTCTCCAAGCCTACACTCTCTCTCGCTCTCTCTCCAAGCCTACACACTCTCTCTCTCCAATCCAACACACTCTCTCTCTCCAATCCAACACACTCTCTCTCTCCAAACCAACACACTCTCTCGCTCTCCAATCCAACACTCTCTCCCCCTCCAATCCTACACTCTCTCTCTCTCTCTCTAATCCTACACTCTCTCTCTCTCTCCAAACCAACACACTACCTCTCTCCAATCCTAATGTCTCTCTCCTCCAATCCAACACACTCTCTCTCTCTCCAATCATACACTCACTCTCTCCCCAATCTTACACACACTCTCTCTCTCCAATCCAAAACTCTCTCTCTCTCTCCAATCCAACACTCTCTCTCTCTCCAATCATACACTCACTCTCTCTCTCCAATCCCACACTCTCTGTCTCCAATCCTACACTCCCTCTCTCTCTGCAATCATACTCTCTCTCTCCAATTGTACTCTGCCTCTCTCTCCAATGCTACACTCTCTCTCTCCAATCCAACACACACTCTCTCTCCAATCCAACTCTCTCTCTCTCTCCAATCCAACAATCTCTCTCTCTCCAAGCCTAGACACTCTCTCTCTCCAATCCAACAATCTCTCTCTCTCCAATCCTACACATCTCTCTCTCCCCAATCCTACACTCTCTCTCTATCTCCCCAATCCAACACTCTCTCCAATCCAACACTCTCTGTCTCCCCAATCCAACACTCTCTCTCTCTCTTTTCCTACACACACTCTCTCTCTCCAATCCAACACTCACTCTCTCTCTCTCCAATCCAACACTCTCTCTCTCTCTCCAATCCAACACTCACTCTCTCTCTCTCCAATCCAACACTCTCTCTCTCTCTCCAATCCAACACTCTCTCTCTCACTCTCTCCAATCCAACACACTCTCTCTCTCCCCAATCCTACACTCTCTCTCTATCTCCCCAATCCAACACTCTCTCCAAACCAACACTCTCTATCTCCCCAATCCAACACTCTCTCTGCAATCCAACACTCTCTCTCTCTCTCCAATCATACACTCACTCTCTCCCCAATCTTACACACTCTCTCTCTCTCCAATCCAAAACTCTCTCTCTCTCTCCAATCCAACACTCTCTCTCTCTCCAATCATACACTCACTCTCTCTCTCCAATCCTACACACGCTCTCCCTCTCCGATCATACGCACTCTCTCTCTCTGTCTCCAATCCTACACTCCCTCTCTCTCTGCAATCATACTCTCTCTCTCCAATTGTACTCTGCCTCTCTCTCCAGTGCTACACTCTGTCTCTCCAATCCAACACACACTCTCTCTCCAATCCAACTCTCTCTCTCTCTCCAATCCAACAATCTCTCTCTCTCCAAGCCTAGACACTCTCTCTCTCTCCAATCCAACAATCTCTCTCTCTCCAATCCTACACACTCTCTCTCTCCCCAATCCTACACTCTCTCTCTATCTCCCCAATCCAACACTCTCACCAATCCAACACTCTCTCTCTCTCTCCCCAATCCAACACTCTCTCTCTCTCCTTTCCTACACACACTCTCTCTCTCCAATCCAACACTCACTCTCTCTCTCTCTCCAATCCAACACTCACTCTCTCTCTCTCTCCAATCCAACAATCTCTCTCTCTCTCCAATCCAACACTCACTCTCTCTCTCTCTCCAATCCAACACTCTCTCTCTCTCTCCAATCCAACACTCTCTCTCTCTCTCCAATCCAACACTCTCTCTCTCACTCTCTCCAATCCAACACACTCTCTCTCTCCCCAATCCTACACTCTCTCTCTATCTCCCCAATCCAACACTCTCTCCAAACCAACACTCTCTATCTCCCCAATCCAACACTCTCTCTGCAATCCGACACTCTCCCTCTCTCTCCCCAATCCAACACTCTCTTTCTCCAATTCTACACACACTCTCTCTCTCTCTCTCTAATCCTACACTCTCTCTCTCCCCAATCCTACACTATCTCTCTCTCTCTCCCCAATCCTACATTCTCTCTCTCCAATCCGGCACTCTCTCTCTCCAATCCTAAACTCTCTCTCTCTCTCCAATCCTGCACTCTCTCTCTCTCTCTCCAATCCAACACTCTCTCTCTCTCCAATCCAACACTCTCTCTCTCCAATCCAACACTCTCTCTCTCTCTCCAATCCTACACTCTCTCTCTCTCCAATCCTACACACTCTCTCTCTCCAATCCAACACACTCTCTCCTTTCCTACACACTCTCTCTCTCTCCAATCCTTCACACTCTCTCTCTCTCTGCAATCCGACACTCTCCCTCTCCAATCCGACACACTCCCTCACTCTCCAATCCTACACTCCCACTATCTCTCTACAATCCAACACACTCTCCCTCTCTCTCCAAACCTACAGTCTCTCTCTCTCCTATCCTACACACACTCTCTCTCTCCAATACAACACTCTCTCTCTCCAATCCAACACTCTCTCTCTCTCTCCAGTCCTACGCTCTCTCTCTCTCTCTCTCTCCAATCGAACACACTCTGTCTCTCCATTCCTACGCTCGCTCTCTCTCTCCAATCGAACACTCTCTCTCTCTCCAATCCTATGCTCTCTCACACTCTCTCCAATCCAACACTCTCTCTGTCTCCAATCCTACACTCCCTCTCTCTCTGCAATCATACTCTCTCTCTCCAATTCTACTCTGCCTCTCTCGCCAATCCTACTCTCCCTCTCTGTCCAATCCTACTCTCTCTCTCTCTCCAATCCTACAATAACACTCTCTCTCTCTCTCACCAATCCTACACACTCTCTCTCTCTGCAATCCAACACTCTCTCTCTCCCATTCTACACACTCTCTCTCTCTCTCTCTCCAATCCAACACTCTCTCTCTCCAATCCGACACACACTCTCTCTCTCCAATCCAACACTCTCTCTCATCAATCCAACACTCTCTCTCTCTGTCCAATCCTACACACACACAGTCTCTCTCTCTCCAATCCAACACTCTCTCTCTCCAATCCAACACTCTCTCGCTCCAATCCTACACTCTCTGTCTCCCCAATCCTACACTCTCTCTCTCCAATCCTACACTCTCTCTCTCCAATCCGGCACTCTCTCTCCAGTCCTACACACTCTCTCTCTCCAATCCTACTCTCTCTCTCTCCAATCCTCTACTCTCTCTCTCTGTCTCCAATCCTACACTCCCTCTCTCTCTGCAATCATCCTCTCTCTCCAATCCGAGTCTCCCTCTCTCTCCAATCCTACACTTCCACTATCTCTCTCTATCCAATGCTACACTTTCTCTCTCCAATCCTACACACTCTCTCTCCCCAATCCTATACACTCTCTCTCCCTCTCCAATCCGAAACTCCCACTCTCTCTCTCTCTCTCCAATCTACTCTCTCTCACTCTCTCCCCAAACCAACTCTCTCACTCTCTCCAATCCGACTCTCTCTCTCCAATCCTACACACTCTCTCTCTCTCTCTCGAATCGTACACTCTCTCTCTCTCCAATCCAACACTCTCTCTCTCCAATGCGGAACTCTCTCTCTCCAATCCGACGCACTCCCTCACTCTGCAATCCTACTATCCCACTATCTCTGTCTCTCTCCAATCCTACACACTCTCTCTCACCAATCCAACACTCTCTCTCTCTCTCCAATCCAACACTCTTTCTCTCTCTCCAATCCTACACACACACACTCTCTCTCTCCAATCCAACACTCTCTCTCTCCAATCCAACGTTCCCTCTCTCTCTCCAATTCTTCACACACACAACACTCTCTCGCTCCAATCCTACACTCTCTCTCTCCCCAATCCTACACTCTCTCTCTCCAATCCAACACACTCTCTCTCTCTCCAATCCTACTCTCTCTCTCTTTCCAATCCTCTACTCTCTCTCTGTCTCCAATCCTACAGTCCCTCTCTCTCTGCAATCATACTCTCTCTCTCCAATCCGAGTCTCCCTCTCTCTCCAATCCTACACTTCCACTACCTCTCTCTATCCAATGCTACACTTTCTCTCTCCAATCCTACACACTCTCTCTCCCCAATCCTATACTCTCTCTCTCTCTCTCTCTCCAATCCACTCTCTCTCATCTCTCCCCAAACCAACACTCTCTCTCTCCCCAAACCAACACTCTCTCTCTCTCTCCAATCCAACACTCTCTCTCTCTCCAATCCAACACTCTATCTCTCTCCGATCCTCTACTCTCTCTCTCTGTCTCCAATCCTACACTCCCCCTCTCTCTGCAATCATACTCTCTCTCTCCAATTCTACTCTGCCTCTCTCTCCAATCCTACTCTCCCTCTCTCTCCAATCCTACTCTCCCTCTCTCTCCAAAACTACACTTCCACTATCTCTCTCTCTCCAATGCTACACTCTCTCTCTCCAATCCAACACAGTCTCTCTCTCCAATCCATCTCTCTCTCTCTATCTCTCAAATGCAACACTCTCTCTCTCCAATCCACAACTCTCTCTCTCCAATCCAACACTCTCTCTCTCCAATCCTAGACTCTCTCTCTCTCCAATCCTACACTCTCTCTCTCTCTCCAATCCTACACACTCTCTCTCCAACCCTACACACTCTCTCTCTCTCCAATCCTACACACTCTCTCTCTCTCCAATCCTACACACTCTTTCTCTCTCTCCAATCCGACACTCTCTCCAATCCGACACACTCCCTCACTCTCCAATCCTACAATCCCACTCTCTCTCTCTACAATCCAACACACTCTCTCTCCAATCCTACACTCTCTCTCGCTCTCTCTCCAAGCCTACACACTCTCTCTCTCCAATCCAACACACTCTCTCTCTCCAATCCAACACACTCTCTCTCTCCAAACCAACACACTCTCTCGCTCTCCAATCCAACACTCTCTCCCCCTCTCCAATCCAACACTCTCTCCCCCTACAATCCTACACTCTCTCTCTCTCTCTAATCCTACACTCTCTCTCTCTCTCCAAACCAACACACTACCTCTCTCCAATCCTAATGTCTCTCTCCTCCAATCCAACACTCTCTCTCTCTCTCCAATCATACACTCACTCTCTCCCCAATCTTACACACTCTCTCTCTCTCCAATCCAAAACTCTCTCTCTCTCTCCAATCCAACACTCTCTCTCTCTCTCCAATCCAACACTCTCTCTCTCTCCAATCATACACTCACTCTCTCTCTCCAATCCCACACTCTCTGTCTCCAATCCTACACTCCCTCTCTCTCTGCAATCATACTCTCTCTCTCCAATTCTACCCTGCCTCTCTCTCCAATGCTACACTCTCTCTCTCCAATCCAACACACACTCTCTCTCCAATCCAACTCTCTCTCTCTCTCCAATCCAACAATCTCTCTCTCTCCAAGCCTAGACACTCTCTCTCTCTCCAATCCAACAATCTCTCTCTCTCCAATCCAACACACTCTCTCTCTCTCTCCAATCCTGCACACACTCTCTCTCTCCAATCCTACACACTCTCTCTCCAATCCTACACACTCTCTCTCTCTCCAATCCTACACACTCTCTCTCTCTCAAATCCTACACACTCTCTCTCTCTCCAATCCGACACTCTCCCTCTCCAATCCGACACATTCCCTCACTCTCCAATCCTACACTCCCACTCTCTCTCTCTCCAAACCAACACTCTCTCTCTCCCCAATCCAACACTCTCTCACTCTCTCCAATCCTACTCTCTATCTCTCTATCCATTCCAACACTCTCTCTCTCCAATCCAACACTCTCTCTCTTTCTCCAATCCAACACTCTCTCTCTCACTCTCTCCAATCCAACACACTCTCTCTCTCCCCAATCCTACACTCTCTCTCTATCTCCCCAATCCAACACTCTCTCCAATCCAACACTCTCTCTCTCTCCCCAATCCAACACTCTCTCTCTCTCCTTTCCTACACACACTCTCTCTCTCCAATCCAACACTCACTCTCTCTCTCTCTCCAATCCAACACTCACTCTCTCTCTCTCTCCAATCCAACACTCTCTCTCTCTCTCCAATCCAACACTCACTCTCTCTCTCTCTCCAATCCAACACTCTCTCTCTCTCTCCAATCCAACACTCTCTCTCTCACTCTCTCCAATCCAACACACTCTCTCTCTCCCCAATCCTACACTCTCTCTCTATCTCCCCAATCCAACACTCTCTCCAAACCAACACTCTCTATCTCCCCAATCCAACACTCTCTCTGCAATCCGACACTCTCCCTCTCTCTCCCCAATCCAACACTCTCTTTCTCCAATTCTACACACACTCTCTCTCTCTCTCTCTAATCCTACACTCTCTCTCTCCCCAATCCTACACTATCTCTCTCTCTCTCCCCAATCCTACATTCTCTCTCTCCAATCCGGCACTCTCTCTCTCCAATCCTAAACTCTCTCTCTCTCTCCAATCCTGCACTCTCTCTCTCTCTCTCCAATCCAACACTCTCTCTCTCTCCAAACCAACACTTTCTCTCTCTCCAATCCAACACTCTCTCTCTCCAATCCAACACTCTCTCTCTCTCTCCAATCCTACAATCTCTCTCTCTCTCTCTCTAATCCTACACTCTCTCTCTCTCCAATCCAACACACTCTCTCTCTCCTTTCCTACACACTCTCTCTCTCTCCAATCCTACACACTCTCTCTCCCCAATCCTATACACTCTCTCTCTCTCTCTCCAATCCGAAACTCCCACTCTCTCTCTCTCTCTCTCCAATCTACTCTCTCTCACTCTCTCCACAAACCAACTCCCTCACTCTCTCCAATCCTACACACTCTCTCTCTCTCTGCAATCCGACACTCTCCCTCTCCAATCCGACACACTCCCTCACTCTCCAATCCTACACTCCCACTATCTCTCTACAATCCAACACACTCTCCCTCTCTCTCCAATCCTACACACTCTCTCTCTCCTATCCTACACACACTCTCTCTCTCCAATACAACACTCTCTCTATCCAATCCAACACTCTCTCTCTCTCTCTCTCCAGTCCTACGCTCTCTCTCTCTCTCTCTCTCCAATCGAACACACTCTGTCTCTCCATTCCTACGCTCGCTCTCTCTCTCCAATCGAACACTCTCTCTCTCTCCAATCCTATGCTCTCTCACACTCTCTCCAATCCAACACTCTCTCTGTCTCCAATCCTACACTCCCTCTCTCTCTGCAATCATACTCTCTCTCTCCAATTCTACTCTGCCTCTCTCGCCAATCCTACTCTCCCTCTCTGTCCAATCCTACTCTCTCTCTCTCTCCAATCCTACAATAACACTCTCTCTCTCTCTCACCAATCCTACACACTCTCTCTCTCTGCAATCCAACAGTCTCTCTCTCCCATTCTACACTCTCTCTCTCTCTCTCTCCAATCCAACACTCTCTCTCTCCAATCCGACACACACTCTCTCTCTCCAATCCAACACTCTCTCTCATCAATCCAACACTCTCTCTCTCTCTCCAATCCTACACACACACACTCTCTCTCTCTCCAATCCAACACTCTCTCTCTCCAATCCAACACTCTCTCGCTCCAATCCTACACTCTCTCTCTCCCCAATCCTACACTCTCTCTCTCCAATCCGGCACTCTCTCTCTCCAATCCTACACACTCTCTCTCTCCAATCCTACTCTCTCTCTCTCCAATCCTCTACTCTCTCTCTCTGTCTCCAATCCTACACTCCCTCTCTCTCTGCAATCATCCACTCTTTCTCCAATCCGAGTCTCCCTCTCTCTCCAATCCTACACTTCCACTATCTCTCTCTATCCAATGCTACACTCTCTCTCTCCAATCCTACACACTCTCTCTCCCCAATCCTATACACTCTCTCTCTCTCTCTCTCCAATCCGAAACTCCCACTCTCTCTCTCTCTCCAATCTACTCTCTCTCACTCTCTCCACAAACCAACTCTCTCACTCTCTCCAATCCTACACACTCTCTCTCTCTCTGCAATCTGACACTCTCCCTCTCCAATCCGACACACTCCCTCACTCTCCAATCCTACTCTCTCTCTCTCCAATCCTCTACTCTCTCTCTCTGTCTCCAATCCTACACTCCCTCTCTCTCTGCAATCATCCACTCTTTCTCCAATCCGAGTCTCCCTCTCTCTCCAATCCTACACTTCCACTATCTCTCTCTCTCCAATCCTACACACTCTCTCTCCCCAATCCTATACACTCTCTCTCTCTCTCTCTCCAATCCGAAACTCCCACTCTCTCTCTCTCTCCAATCTACTCTCTCTCACTCTCTCCACAAACCAACTCTCTCACTCTCTCCAATCCTACACACTCTCTCTCTCTCTGCAATCTGACACTCTCCCTCTCCAATCCGACACACTCCCTCACTCTCCAATCCTACACTCCCACTATCTCTCTACAATCCAACACACTCTCCCTCTCTCTCCAATCCTACACTCTCTCTCTCTCCTATCCTACACACACTCTCTCTCTCCAATACAACACTCTCTCTCTCCAATCCAACACTCTCTCTCTCTCTCTCCAGTCCTACGCTCTCTCTCTCTCTCTCTCCAATCGAACACACTCTGTCTCTCCATTCCTACGCTCGCTCTCTCTCTCCAATCGAACACTCTCTCTCTCTCCAATCCTATGCTCTCTCACACTCTCTCCAATCCAACACTCTCTCTGTCTCCAATCCTACACTCCCTCTCTCTCTGCAATCATACTCTCTCTCTCCAATTCTACTCTGCCTCTCTCGCCAATCCTACTCTCCCTCTCTGTCCAATCCTACTCTCTCTCTCTCTCCAATCCTACAATAACACTCTCTCTCTCTCTCACCAATCCTACACACTCTCTCTCTCTCTGCAATCCAACACTCTCTCTCTCCCATTCTACACACTCTCTCTCTCTCTCTCTCCAATCCAACACTCTCTCTCCAATCCGACGCACACTCTCTCTCTCCAATCCAACACTCTCTCTCATCAATCCAACACTCTCTCTCTCTCTCCAATCCTACACACACACACTCTCTCTCTCTCCAATCCAACACTCTCTCTCTCCAATCCAACACTCTCTCGCTCCAATCCTACACTCTCTCTCTCTCCAATCCTACACACTCTCTCTCTCCAATCCTACTCTCTCTCTCTCCAATCCTCTACTCTCTCTCTCTGTCTCCAATCCTACACTCCCTCTCTCTCTGCAATCATCCTCTCTTTCTCCAATCCGAGTCTCCCTCTCTCTCCAATCCTACACTTCCACTATCTCTCTCTATCCAATGCTACACTCTCTCTCTCCAATCCTACACACTCTCTCTCCCCAATCCTATACACTCTCTCTCTCTCTCTAATCCGAAACTCCCACTCTCTCTCTCTCTCTCTCCAATCTACTCTCTCTCACTCTCTCCACAAACCAACTCTCTCACTCTCTCCAATCCTACACTCTCTCTCTCTCTCCAATCCTACACACTCGCTCTCTCTCCAATACTGCACACTCTCTCTCTCTCTCCAATCCTACAAACTCTCTCTCCAATCCTACAGACTCTCTCTCTCTCCAATCCTACACACTCTCTCTCTCCAATCCTACACACACTCTCTCTCTCTCCAATCCGACACTCTCTCACTCCAATCCAACACACTCCCTCACTCTCCAATCCTACACTCCCACTCTCTCTATCTCCAATACAACACTCTCTCTCTCTCTCTCCAATCCTACGCTCTCTCTAACTCTCCAATCGAACACTCTCTGTCTCTCCAATCCTACGCTCCCTCTCTCTCTCCAATCGAACACTCTCTCTCTCACCAATCCTACACACTCTCTCTCTCTCCAATCCAACACTCTCTCTCTCCAATTCTACACACTCTCTCTCACTCTCTCTCCAATCCAACACTCTCTCTCTCCAATCCGACACACACTCTCTCTCTCCAATCCAACACTCTCTCTCATCAATCCAACACTCTCTCTCTCTCTCCAATCCTACACACACACACACTCTCTCTCTCTCCAATCCAACACTCTCTCTCTCCAATCCAACACTCTCTCGCTCCAATCCTACACTCTCTCTCTCCCCAATCCTACACTCTCTCTCTCCAATCCGGCACTCTCTCTCTCTCCAATCCTACACACTCTCTCTCTCTCCAATCCTACTCTCTCTCTCTCCAATCCTCTACTCTCTCTCTCTGTCTCCAATCCTACACTCCCTCTATCTCTGCAATCATCCTCTCTCTCTTCAATCCGAGTCTCCCTCTCTCTCCAATCCTACACTTCCACTATCTCTCTCTATCCAATGCTACACTCTCTCTCTCCAATCCTACACACTCTCTCTCCCCAATCCTATACACTCTCTCTCTCTCTCTCCAATCCGAAACTCCCTCTCTCTCTCTCTCTCCAATCTACTCTCTCTCACTCTCTCCCCAAACCAACTCTCTCACTCTCTCCAATCCGACTCTCTGTCTCCAATCCTACACTCTCTCTCTCTCTCTAATCGTACACTCTCTCTCTCTCCAATCCAACACACTACCTCTCTCCAATCCTACTCTCTCTCTCTCTCCAATCCAACACTCTCTCTCTCTCTCTAATCCTACACTCTCTCTCTCTCCAATCCAACAGACTACCTCTCTCCAATCTTACTCTCTCTGTCTCCAATCCTACACTCCCTCTCTCTGCAATCATTCTCTCTCTCTCCAATTCTACTCTGCCTCTCTCTCCAATCCTACTCTCACTCTCTCTCCAATCCTACTCTCCCTCTCTCTCCAAACTTACACTTCCACTATCTCTCTGTCTCCAATGCTACACTCTCTCTCTCCAATCCAAGACACACTATCTCTCCAATCCAACTCTCTCTCTCTCTCCAATCCAACAATCTCTCTCTCTCCAATCCTACACACTCTCTCTCTCCAATCCTAGACTCTCTCTCTCTCCAATCCTACACACTCTCTCTCTCTCCAATCCTACACACTCTCTCTCCAATCCTACACACTCTCTCTCTCTCCAATTCTACACACTCTGTCTCTCTCCAATCCTACACACTCTCTCTCTCTCCAATCCTACACACTCTCTCTCTCTCTCCAATCCGACACTCCCGTCTCCAATCCGACACACTCCCTCACTCTCCAATCCTGCACTCCCACTCTCTCTCTCTACAATCCAACACACTCTCTCTCTCTCCAATCCTACACTCTCTCTCTCTCCTATCCTACGCACTCTCTCTCTCTTCAATGCAACACTCTCACTCTCCAATCCAACACACTCTCTCTCTCTCCAATCCTACGCTCTCTCTCTCTCTCTCCAATCGAACACTCTCTGTCTCTCCAATCCTACGCTCCCTCTCTCTCTCCAATCGAACACTCTCTCTCTCCAAACCTATGCTCTCTAACACTCTCTCCAATCCAACACTCTCTCTCTCTCCAATCCTCTACTCTCTCTCTCTGTCTCCAATCCTACACTCCCTCTCTCTCTGCAATCATACTCTCTCTCTCCAATTCTACTCTGCCTCTCTCTCCAATCCTACTCTCCCTCTCTGTCCAATCCTACTCTCTCTCTCTCTCCAATCCTACAATGCCACTCTCTCTCTCTCCAATCCTACACACTCTATCTCCAATCCTATACACTCTCTCTCCAATCCTATACGCTCTCTCCAATCCTGTACACTCTCTCCCAAATCCTACACACTCTCTCTCTCTCCAATCCGAAATTCCCACTTTCTCTCTCTCTCCAATCCACTCTCTCTCACTCTCTCCAATCCTACTCTCTATCCATTCCAACACACCCTCTCTCCAATCCAACTATCTCTCTCTCCAATCCAACACTCTCTCTCACTCTCCAATCCTACACTCTCTCTCTCCCCAATCCTACACACTCTCTCTCTCTCCAATCCAACACTCTCTCTCTCTTCTCCAATCCTACACACACTCTCTCTCTCTCCAATCCGGCACTCTCTCTCTCCAATCCTACACACTCTCTCACTCTCCAAACCTACACTCCCACTGTCTCTCTCTCTCCAATCCAATCCAACACTCTCTCTCTCTCTCTCTTCAATCCTACTCTCTCTCTCTCTCTCTCCAATCCAACTCTCTCTCTCTCTCCAATCCAACACACTCTCTCTCTCTCTCCAATCCAACACTCTCTCTCTCCATTCCGACACTCTCTCGCTCCAATCCTACACTCTCTCTCTCCCCAATCCTACACTCTCTCTCTCCAATCATACACTCACTCTCTCCACAATCTTACACTCTCTCTCTCTCCAATCCAACACACGCTCTCTCTCTCCATTCATACACTCACTCTCTCTCTCCAATCCCACACTCTCTGTCTCCAATCCTACACTCCCTCTCTCTCTGCAGTCATACTCTCTCTCTCCAATTCTACTCTGCCACTCTCTCCAATCCTACTCTCCCTCTCTCTCCAATCCTACTCTCCCTCTCTCTCCAAACATACACTTCCACTATCTCTCTCTCTCCAATGCTACACACTCTCTCTCCAATCGAACACACACTCTCTCTCCAATCCAACTCTCTCTCTCTCTCTCCAATCCAACAATCTCTCTCTCTCCAATCCTACACACTCGCTCTCTCTCCAATACTGCACACTCTCTCTCTCTCTCCAATCCTACACACTCTCTCTCCAATCCTACACACTCTCTCTCTAATCCTACACACTCTCTCTCCAATCCTACAGACTCTCTCTCTCTCCAATCCTACACACTCTCTCTCTCTCCAATCCTACACACTCTCTCTCTCTCTCCAATCCGACACTCTCTCTCTCCAATCCGACACACTCCCTCACTCTCCAATCCTACACTCCCACTCTCTCTCTCTACAATCCAACACACTCTCGCTCTCCAATCCTACACACTCTCTCTCCAATCCTACACACTCACTCTCTCTCCAATACAACACTCTCTCTCTCTCTCTCCAATCCTACGCTCTCTCTAACTCTCCAATCGAACACTCTCTGTCTCTCCAATCCTGCGCTCCCTCTCTCTCTCCAATCGAACACTCTCTCTCTCTCCAATCCTATGCTCTCTAACACTCTCTCCAATCCAACACTCACTCTCTCTCCAATCCTCTACTCTCTCTCTCTGTCTCCAATCCTACACTCCCTCTCTCTCTGCAATCATACTCTCTCTCTCCAATTCTACTCTGCCTCTCTCTCCAATCCTACTCTCACTCTCTCTCCAATCCTACTCTCTCTCTCTCTCCAATCCTACACTTCCACTCTCTCTCCCTCTCCAATCCTACACACTCTTTCTCCAATCCTATACACTCTCTCTCAAATCCTATACACTCTCTCTCCAATCCTGTACACTCTCTCCCAAATCCTACACACTCTCTCTCTCTCCAATCCGAAATTCCCACTCTCTCTCACTCTCTCCCCAATCCAACACTCTCTCACTCTCTCCAATCCTACTCTCTATCTCTCTATCCATTCCAACACTCTCTCCCTACAATCCAACTATCTCACTCACCAATCCAACACACTCTCTCTCTCCAATCCAACACTCTCTCTCTTCTCCAATCCTACACTATCTCTCCCTCCTATCCTACACACTCTCTCTCTCCAATACAACACTCTCTCTCTCTCCAATACACACTCTCTCTCTCTCCACTCCTATGCTCTCTAACACTCTCTCCAATCCAACACTCTCTCTCTCTCTCCAATCCTCTACTCTCTCTCTGTCTCCAATCCTACACTCCCTCTCTCTCTGCAATCATATTCTCTCTCTCCAATTCTACTCTGCCTCTCTCTCCAATCCTACTCTCTATCTCTCTAACCATTCCAACACTCTCTCCCTACAATCCAACTACCTCACTCTCCAATCTCACACACTCTCTCACTCTCCAATCCTACACTCTCTCCCTCCAATCCTACATTCTCTCTCTCTCTCCAGTCCAACACACTCTCTCTCTCCAATCCAACACTCTCTCTCTCTTCTTCAATCCTACATTCTCTCTCCCTCCTATCCTACACACACTCTCTCTCCAATACAACACTCTCTCTCTCCAATCCAACACTCTCTCTCTCTCCAATCGAACACTCTCTCTCTCTCCAATCCTATCCTCTCTAACACTCTCTCCAATCCAACACTCTCTCTCTCTCCAATCCTCTACTCTCTCTCTCTGTCTCCAATCCTACACTCCCTCTCTCTCTGCAATCATACTCTCTCTCTCCAATTCTACTCTGCCTCTCTCTCCAATCCTACTCTCGCTCTCTGTCCAATCCTACTCTCTCTCTCTCTCCAATCCTACACTTCCACTCTCTCTCCATCTCCAATTCTACACACTCTCTCTCCAATCCTATACACTCTCTCTCCAATCCTGTACACTCTCTCCCAAATCCTACACTCTCTCTCTCCAATCCGAAATTCCCACTCTCTCTCACTCTCTCCCCAATCCAACACTCTCTCACTCTCTCCAATCCTACTCTCTATCTCTCTATCCATTCCAACACTCTCTCCCTACAATCCAACTATCTCACTCTCCAACACAACACACTCTCTCACTCTCCAATCCTACACTCTCTCCCGCCAATCCCACATTCTCTCTCTCTCTCCAATACAACACACTCTCTCTATCCAATGCAACACTCTATCTCTCCAATCCAACTATCTCTCTCTCCAATCCAACACTCACTCTCTCTCTCTCTCTCTCCAATCCAACACTCTCGCTCTCTCTCCAATCCAACACTCTCTCTCTCTCCCCAATCCTACACTCTCTCCAATCCAACACTCTCTCGCTCCATTCCGACACACACTCTCTGTCTCTCCAATCCAATACTCTCTCTCATCAATCCAACACTCTCTCTCTCTCCTACACACACACACTCTCTCTCTCCAATCCAACCCTCTCTCTCTCCAATGCAACACTCTCTCGCTCCAATCCTACACTCTCTCTCTGCCAATCCTACACTCTCTCTCTCTCCCATCCTCTACTCTCTCTCTCTGTCTCCAATCCTACACTCCCTCTCTCTCTGCAATCATATTCTCTCTCTCCAATCCGAGTCTCCGTCTCTCTCCAATCCTACACCTCCACTATCTCTCTCTATCCAATGCTACACTCTCTCTCTCCAATCCTACACATTCTCTCTCCCCAATCCTATACACACTCTCTCTCTCTCTCTCCAATCCGAAACTCGCTCTCTCTCTCTCCAATCCAACACTCTCTCTCTCTCCAATCCAACACTCTCTCGCTCCAATCCTATACTCTCTCTCTCCCCAATCCTACACTATCTCTCTCTCTCTCCCCAATCCTACACTCTCTCTCTCCAATCCGGCACTCTCTCTCTCCAATCCTACACACTCTCTCACTCTCCAATCCTACACTCCCACTCACTCTCTCTCTCCAATCCTAATCTCTTTCTCTCTCTCCAATCCTACTCTCTCTCTGTCCAATCCCACTCTCTCTCTCTCCAATCCGAAACACTCTCTCTCTCCAATCCTGCACACTCTCTCTCTCCAATCCAACACACTCTCTCTCTCTCCAATCCAACACTCTCTCTCTCTCTCCAATCCAACACTCTTTCTCCCTCCAATCCTACACTCTCTCTCTCTCTAACCAATCCGAAACTCCCACTCTCTCTCTCTCCACGCCACTCTCTCTCACTCTCTCCCCAAACCAATTCTCTCACTCTCTCCAATCCGACTCTCTCTCTCTATCCATTCCAACACACTCTCTCTCCAATCCTACACTCTCTCTCTCTCCAATCCAACTCTCTCTCTCTCTCCAATCCAACACACTCTCTCTCCAATCCAACACACTCTCTCTCCCTCTCCAATCCAACACTCTCTGTCTTCAATCCAACACTCTCTCTCACTCTCGCAATAATCCTACACACACACTCTCTCTCCAATCCTAGACACTCTCTCTGTCTCCAATCCTACAGACACACACACTCTCTCTCTCCAATCCTACACTCTCTCTCTCCAATCCTGCACACTCTCTCTCTCTCCAATCCGAAACTCGCTCTCTCTCTCTCGCTCCAATCCTACACTCTCTCTCTCTCCAATCCTACACTATCTCTCTCCCCAATCCGGCACTCTCTCTCTCCAATCCTACACACTCTCTCACTCTCCAATCCTACACTCCCACTCTCTCTCTCTCTCTCCAATCCTAATCTCTTTCTCTCTCTCCAATCCTACTCTCTCTCTGTCCAATCCCACTCTCTCTCTCTCCAATCCGAAACACTCTCTCTCTCTCTCCAATCCTGCACACTCTCTCTCTCCAATCCAACACACTCTCTCTCTCTCCAATCCAACACACTCTCTCTCGCTCCAAACCAACGCACTCTCTCTCCCTCCAATCCTACACTCTCTCTCTCTCTCTAACCAATCCGAAACTCCCACTCTCTCTCTCTCCACTCCACTCTCTCTCACTCTCTCCCCAAACCAACTCTCTCACTCGCTCAAATCCGACTCTCTCTCTCTATCCATTCCAACACTCTCTCTCTCCAATCCTACACTCTCTCTCTCTCCAATCCAACTCTCTCTCTCTCTCTCTAATCCTACACACTATCTCTCTCTCTCTCCAATCCTACACACTCTCTCTCTCTCTCCAATCCTACACACTCTCTCTCTCTCCAATCTGACACACTCTCTCTCTCTCCAATCCTACACACTCTCTCTCTCTCCAATCCTACACACTCTCTCTCTCTCCAATCCTACACACTATCTCTCTCTCTCTCCAATCCTACACACTCTCTCTCTCTCTCCAATCCTACACACTCTCTCTCTCTCCAATCTGACACACTCTCTCTCTCTCCAATCCTACACACTCTCTCTCTCTCCAATCCTACACACTCTCTCTCTCTCTCTCCAATCCTACACACTCTCTCTCTGTCTCTCCAATCCTACACTCTCTCTCTCTCTCCAATCCTACAATCGCTTTCTCTCCAATCCTACACTCAGTCTCTCTCCAATCCTACACTCACTCTCTCTCTCTCTCCAATCCGACACACTCTCTCTCTCTTCTCCAATCCTACACACTCTCTCTCTCTCTGCGATCCGAAACACACTCTCTCTCTTTCCAATCCTACACACTCTCTCTCTCTCCATTCCTACACACTCTCTCTCTCTCCAATCCTACACACTCTCTCTCTCTCTCTCCAATCCTACTCTCTCTCTCTCTCTCCAATCCCACACACTCTCGCTATCTCTCCAATCCTACACACTCTCTCTCTCTCTCAAATCCGACACACTCTCTCTCTCTCTCCAATCCCACACACTCTCGCTATCTCTCCAATCCTACACACTCTCTCTCTCTCTCCAATCCGTCACTCTCTCTCTCTCTCTCCAATCCGACACACTCTCTCTCTCTCTCTCCAATCCGACACACTCTCTCTCTCTCTCTCCAATCCTACACACTTTCTCTCTCTCCAATCCTACACACTCTCTCTCTTTCCAATCCTACACACTCTCTCTCTCTCCAATTATACACACTCTATCCCTCTGTCCAATCCGACACACTGTCTCTCTGTCTCTCCGATCCGACACTCTCTCTCTCTCCCCAATCCGACACACTCTCTGTCTCTCCGATCCGACACACTCTCTCTCTCCCCAATCCGACACACTCTCTCTCTCTCCAATCCGACACACTCTCTCTCTCTCCAATCCGACACACTATCTCTTTCTCAAATCCGAAACACACTCTCTCTCTCTCCAATCCTACACTCGCTCTCTCTCTCTCCAATCTGACACACACTCTCTCTCTCTCCAATCCTGCACACTCTCTCTCTCTCCAATCCGAAACTCGCTCTCTCTCTCTCTCGCTCCAATCCTACACTCTCTCTCTCTCCAATCCTACACTATCTCTCTCCCCAATCCGGCACTCTCTCTCTCCAATCCTACACACTCTCTCACTCTCCAATCCTACACTCCCACTCTCTCTCTCTCTCTCTCCAATCCTAATCTCTTTCTCTCTCTCCAATCCTACTCTCTCTCTGTCCAATCCCACTCTCTCTCTCTCCAATCCGAAACACTCTCTCTCTCTCTCCAATCCTGCACACTCTCTCTCTCCAATCCAACACACTCTCTCTCTCTCCAATCCAACACACACTCTCTCGCTCCAAACCAACGCACTCTCTCTCCCTCCAATCCTACACTCTCTCTCTCTCTCTAACCAATCCGAAACTCCCACTCTCTCTCTCTCTCCACTCCACTCTCTCTCACTCTCTCCCCAAACCAACTCTCTCACTCTCTCAAATCCGACTCTCTCTCTCTATCCATTCCAACACTCTCTCTCTCCAATCCTACACTCTCTCTCTCTCCAATCCAACTCTCTCTCTCTCTCTCTAATCCTACACACTATCTCTCTCTCTCTCCAATCCTACACACTCTCTCTCTCTCTCCAATCCTACACACTTTCTCTCTCTCCAATCTGACACACTCTCTCTCTCTCCAATCTGACACACTCTCTCTCTCTCCAATCCGACACACTCTCTCTCTCTCCAATCCTACACACTATCTCTCTCTCTCTCCAATCCTACACACTCTCTCTCTCTCTCCAATCCTACACACTCTCTCTCTCTCCAATCTGACACACTCTCTCTCTCTCCAATCTGACACACTCTCTCTCTCTCCAATCCTACACACTCTCTCTCTCTCTCTCCAATCCTACACACTCTCTCTCTGTCTCTCCAATACTACACTCTCTCTCTCTCTCCAATCCTACAATCGCTTTCTCTCCAATCCTACACTCAGTCTCTCTCCAATCCTACACTCACTCTCTCTCTCTCTCCAATCCGACACACTCTCTCTCTCTTCTCCAATCCTACACACTCTCTCTCTCTCTGCGATCCGAAACACACTCTCTCTCTTTCCAATCCTACACACTCTCTCTCTCTCCATTCCTACACACTCTCTCTCTCTCCAATCCTACACACTCTCTCTCTCTCTCTCCAATCCTACTCTCTCTCTCTCTCTCCAATCCTACACACTCTCTCTCTGTCTCTCCAATACTACACACTCTCTCACTCTCTCCAATCCCACACACTCTCTCTCTCTCTCTCCAATCCCACACACTCTCTCTATCTCTCCAATCCTACACACTCTCTCTCTCTCTCCAATCCGACACTCTCTCTCTCTCTCTCCAATCCGACACACTCTCTCTCTCTCTCTCCAATCCGACACACTCTCTCTCTCTCCAACCCTACACACAGTCTCTCTCTCTCCAATCCGACACACTCTCTCTCTCTCTCTCCAATCCTACACACTTTCTCTCTCTCCAATCCTACACACTCTCTCTCTCTCTCCAATCCTACACACTCTCTCTCTCTCCAATCTGACACACTCTCTCTCTCTCCAATCTGACACACTCTCTCTCTCTCCAATCCTACACACTCTCTCTCTCTCTCTCCAATCCTACACACTCTCTCTCTGTCTCTCCAATACTACACTCTCTCTCTCTCTCCAATCCTACAATCGCTTTCTCTCCAATCCTACACTCAGTCTCTCTCCAATCCTACACTCACTCTCTCTCTCTCTCCAATCCGACACACTCTCTCTCTTCTCCAATCCTACACACTCTCTCTCTCTCTGCGATCCGAAACACACTCTCTCTCTTTCCAATCCTACACACTCTCTCTCTCTCCATTCCTACACACTCTCTCTCTCTCCAATCCTACACACTCTCTCTCTCTCCAATCCTACACACTCTCTCTCTCTCTCTCCAATCCTACTCTCTCTCTCTCTCTCCAATCCTACACACTCTCTCTCTGTCTCTCCAATACTACACACTCTCTCACTCTCTCCAATCCCACACACTCTCTCTCTCTCTCTCCAATCCCACACACTCTCTCTATCTCTCCAATCCTACACACTCTCTCTCTCTCTCCAATCCGACACTCTCTCTCTCTCTCTCCAATCCGACACACTCTCTCTCTCTCTCTCCAATCCGACACACTCTCTCTCTCTCCAACCCTACACACAGTCTCTCTCTCTCCAATCCGACACACTCTCTCTCTCTCTCTCCAATCCTACACACTTTCTCTCTCTCCAATCCTACACACTCTCTCTCTTTCCAATCCTACACACTCTCTCTCTCTCCAATTATACACACTCTATCCCTCTGTCCAATCCGACACACTGTCTCTCTGTCTCTCCGATCCGACACTCTCTCTCTCTCTCCAATCCGACACAAGCTCTCTCCCCAATCCGACACACTCTCTCTCTCTCCAATCCGACACACTCTCTCTCTCTCCAATCCGACACACTCTCTCTCTCTCCAATCCTACACTCACTCCCTGTCTCTCACCAATCCGACACACTATCTCTTTCTCAAATCCGAAACACACTCTCTCTCTCTCCAATCCTACACTCGCTCTCTCTCTCTCTCCAATCTGACACACACTCTCTCTCTCTCCAATCCTGCACACTCTCTCTCTGTCTCTCCAATCCTACACACTCTCTCTCTGTCTCTCCAATACTACACACTCTCTCTCTGTCTCTCCAATACTACACACTCTCTCTATCTCCAGTCCTACACACTCACTCGATCTCCAATCCTACACTCTCTCTCTCTCCAATCCAACTCTCTCTCTCTCCAATCCAACACACTCTCTCTCCAATCCAACACACTCTCTCTCCCTCTCCAATCCAACACTCTCTGTCTTCAATCCAACACTCTCTCTCACTCTCGCAATAATCCTACACACACACTCTCTCTCCAATCCTAGACACTCTCTCTCTCTCCAATCCTACAGACACACACACTCTCTCTCTCCAATCCTACACTCTCTCTCTCCAATCCTGCACACTCTCTCTCTCTCCAATCCGAAACTCGCTCTCTCTCTCTCGCTCCAATCCTACACTCTCTCTCTCTCCAATCCTACACTATCTCTCTCCCCAATCCGGCACTCTCTCTCTCCAATCCTACACACTCTCTCACTCTCCAATCCTACACTCCCACTCTCTCTCTCTCTCTCCAATCCTAATCTCTTTCTCTCTCTCCAATCCTACTCTCTCTCTGTCCAATCCCACTCTCTCTCTCTCCAATCCGAAACACTCTCTCTCTCTCTCCAATCCTGCACACTCTCTCTCTCCAATCCAACACACTCTCTCTCTCTCCAATCCAACACACTCTCTCTCGCTCCAAACCAACGCACTCTCTCTCCCTCCAATCCTACACTCTCTCTCTCTCTCTAACCAATCCGAAACTCCCACTCTCTCTCTCTCTCCACTCCACTCTCTCTCACTCTCTCCCCAAACCAACTCTCTCACTCTCTCAAATCCGACTCTCTCTCTCTATCCATTCCAACACTCTCTCTCTCCAATCCTACACTCTCTCTCTCTCCAATCCAACTCTCTCTCTCTCTCTCTAATCCTACACACTATCTCTCTCTCTCTCCAATCCTACACACTCTCTCTCTCTCTCCAATCCTACACACTCTCTCTCTCTCCAATCTGACACACTCCCTCTCTCTCCAATCCTACACACTCTCTCTCTCTCCAATCCTACACACTCTCTCTCTCTCCAATCCTACACACTATCTCTCTCTCTCTCCAATCCTACACACTCTCTCTCTCTCTCCAATCCTACACACTCTCTCTCTCTCCAATCTGACACACTCTCTCTCTCTCCAATCCTACACACTCTCTCTCTCTCCAATCCTACACACTCTCTCTCTCTCTCTCCAATCCTACACACTCTCTCTCTCTCCAATCCTACACACTCTCTCTCTCTCTCTCCAATCCTACACACTCTCTCTCTGTCTCTCCAATCCTACACTCTCTCTCTCTCTCCAATCCTACAATCGCTTTCTCTCCAATCCTACACTCAGTCTCTCTCCAATCCTACACTCACTCTCTCTTTCTCTCCAATCCGACACACTCTCTCTCTCTTCTCCAATCCTACACACTCTCTCTCTCTCTGCGATCCGAAACACACTCTCTCTCTTTCCAATCCTACACACTCTCTCTCTCTCCATTCCTACACACTCTCTCTCTCTCCAATCCTACACACTCTCTCTCTCTCTCTCCAATCCTACTCTCTCTCTCTCTCTCCAATCCTACACACTCTCTCTCTGTCTCTCCAATACTACACACTCTCTCTGTCTCTCAAATCCGACACACTCTCTCAGTCTCTCCAATCCCACACACTCTCGCTATCTCTCCAATCCTACACACTCTCTCTCTCTCTCAAATCCGACACACTCTCTCTCTCTCTCCAATCCCACACACTCTCGCTATCTCTCCAATCCTACACACTCTCTCTCTCTCTCCAATCCGACACTCTCTCTCTCTCTCTCTCCAATCCGACACTCTCTCTCTCTCTCTCTCCAATCCGACACACTCTCTCTCTCTCTCTCTCCAATCCTACACACTTTCTCTCTCTCCAATCCTACACACTCTCTCTCTTTCCAATCCTACACACTCTCTCTCTCTCCAATTATACACACTCTATCCCTCTGTCCAATCCGACACACTGTCTCTCTGTCTCTCCGATCCGACACTCTCTCTCTCTCCCCAATCCGACACACTCTCTGTCTCTCCGATCCGACACACTCTCTCTCTCCCCAATCCGACACACTCTCTCTCTCTCCAATCCGACACACTCTCTCTCTCTCTCCAATCCGACACACTATCTCTTTCTCAAATCCGAAACACACTCTCTCTCTCTCCAATCCTACACTCGCTCTCTCTCTCTCCAATCTGACACACACTCTCTCTCTCTCCAATCCTGCACACTCTCTCTCTGTCTCTCCAATCCTACACACTCTCTCTCTGTCTCTCCAATACTACACACTCTCTCTCTGTCTCTCCAATACTACACACTCTCTCTATCTCCAGTCCTAGACACTCACTCGATCTCCAATCCTACACTCACTCTCTCTCTCTCTCCCTCCAATCCTATACACACTCTGTCTCTCTCTCTAATCCTAATTACACTCTCTCTCCAATCCTACACACTCTCTCTCTCCAATCCAACACTCTCTGTCTTCAATCCAACACTCTCTCTCACTCTCGCAATAATCCTACACACACACTCTCTCTCCAATCCTAGACACTCTCTCTCTCTCCAATCCTACAGACACACACACACTCTCTCTCTCCAATCCTACACTCTCTCTCTCCAATCCTGCACACTCTCTCTCTCTCCAATCCGAAACTCGCTCTCTCTCTCTCTCGCTCCAATCCTACACTCTCTCTCTCTCCAATCCTACACTATCTCTCTCCCCAATCCGGCACTCTCTCTCTCCAATCCTACACACTCTCTCACTCTCCAATCCTACACTCCCACTCTCTCTCTCTCTCTCTCCAATCCTAATCTCTTTCTCTCTCTCCAATCCTACTCTCTCTCTGTCCAATCCCACTCTCTCTCTCTCCAATCCGAAACACTCTCTCTCTCTCTCCAATCCTGCACACTCTCTCTCTCCAATCCAACACACTCTCTCTCTCTCCAATCCAACACACTCTCTCTCGCTCCAAACCAACGCACTCTCTCTCCCTCCAATCCTACACTCTCTCTCTCTCTCTAACCAATCCGGAACTCCCACTCTCTCTCTCTCTCTCTCTCCACTCCACTCTCTCTCACTCTCTCCCCAAACCAACTCTCTCACTCTCTCAAATCCGACTCTCTCTCTCTATCCATTCCAACACTCTCTCTCTCCAATCCTACACTCTCTCTCTCTCCAATCCAACTCTCTCTCTCTCTCTCTAATCCTACACACTATCTCTCTCTCTCTCTCCAATCCTACACACTCTCTCTCTCTCTCCAATCCTACACACTCTCTCTCTCTCCAATCTGACACACTCTCTCTCTCTCCAATCTGACACACTCTCTCTCTCTCCAATCCTACACACTCTCTCTCTCTCCAATCCTACACACTATCTCTCTCTCTCTCCAATCCTACACACTCTCTCTCTCTCCAATCTGACACACTCTCTCTCTCTCCAATCTGACACACTCTCTCTCTCTCCAATCCTACACACTCTCTCTCTCTCTCTCCAATCCTACACACTCTCTCTCTGTCTCTCCAATCCTACACTCTCTCTCTCTCTCCAATCCTACAATCGCTTTCTCTCCAATCCTACACTCAGTCTCTCTCCAATCCTACACTCACTCTCTCTCTCTCTCCAATCCGACACACTCTCTCTCTTCTCCAATCCTACACACTCTCTCTCTCTCTGCGATCCGAAACACACTCTCTCTCTTTCCAATCCTACACACTCTCTCTCTCTCCATTCCTACACACTCTCTCTCTCTCCAATCCTACACACTCTCTCTCTCTCCAATCCTACACACTCTCTCTCTCTCTCTCCAATCCTACTCTCTCTCTCTCTCTCCAATCCTACACACTCTCTCTCTGTCTCTCCAATACTACACACTCTCTCACTCTCTCCAATCCCACACACTCTCTCTCTCTCTCTCCAATCCCACACACTCTCTCTATCTCTCCAATCCTACACACTCTCTCTCTCTCTCCAATCCGACACTCACTCTCTCTCTCTCCAATCCGACACACTCTCTCTCTCTCTCTCCAATCCGACACACTCTCTCTCTCTCCAACCCTACACACAGTCTCTCTCTCTCCAATCCGACACACTCTCTCTCTCTCTCTCCAATCCTACACACTTTCTCTCTCTCCAATCCTACACACTCTCTCTCTTTCCAATCCTACACACTCTCTCTCTCTCCAATTATACACACTCTATCCCTCTGTCCAATCCGACACACTGTCTCTCTGTCTCTCCGATCCGACACTCTCTCTCTCTCTCCAATCCGACACAAGCTCTCTCCCCAATCCGACACACTCTCTCTCTCTCCAATCCGACACACTCTCTCTCTCTCCAATCCGACACACTCTCTCTCTCTCCAATCCTACACTCACTCCCTGTCTCTCACCAATCCGACACACTATCTCTTTCTCAAATCCGAAACACACTCTCTCTCTCTCCAATCCTACACTCGCTCTCTCTCTCTCTCCAATCTGACACACACTCTCTCTCTCTCCAATCCTGCACACTCTCTCTCTGTCTCTCCAATCCTACACACTCTCTCTCTGTCTCTCCAATACTACACACTCTCTCTCTGTCTCTCCAATACTACACACTCTCTCTATCTCCAGTCCTACACACTCACTCGATCTCCAATCCTACACTCACTCTCTCTCTCTCTCCCTCCAATCCTATACACACTCTGTCTCTCTCTCTAATCCTAATTACTCTCTCTCTCCAATCCTACACACTCTCTCTCTCCAATCCGACACACTCTCTCTCTCTCTCCAATCCGACACACTCTCTCTTTCTCCAATCCTACACACTCTCGCTCTGTCTCCAATCCTACACTCGCTCTGTCTCCAATCCTACACTCGCTCTCTCTCCAATCCTACACTCACTCTCTCTCTCCAATCCGACACTCCCTCTCTCTCTCCAATCCTACACACTATCTGCCTTTCCAATACCTCACAGTCTCTCTCCCTACAATCCGACGCACTCTCTCTGTCTCCAATCCTATACACTCTCTCTCTCTTTCCAATCCTACACACTCTCTCTCCCTCCAATCCTACACACTCTCTCTCTCTCCAATCCTACACACATTCTCTCTCTCCAATCCTACACACTCTCTCTCTCTCCAATCCTACACACTCTCTCTCCCTCCAATCCTACACACTCTCTCTTTCTCCAATCCTACACACACTATCTCTCTCCAATCCTACATACTTTCTCTCTCTTTCCAATCCTACACACTCTCTCTCCCTCCAATCCTACACACTCTCTCTCCCTCCAATCCTACACACTCTCTCTCCCGAATCCTACCCACTCTCTCTCTCCAATCCTACATACTCTCTCTCTCTCTCCAATCCTACACACTCTCTCTCCCTCCAATCCTACACACTCTCTCTCTCCAATCCTACACAATCTCTCTCTTCAATCCTACACACTCTCTCTCTCCAATCCTAAACACTCTCTCTCTCTCTCCAATCCGAAACACTCTCTCTCTCTCCAATCCTACACACACTCTCTCTCTCTCCAATCCTACACACTCACTCTCTCTCCAATCCTACACACTCTCTCTCTTTCTCCAATCCTACACACTCTCTCTCTTCAATCCTACACACTCTCTCTCTCCAATCCTAAACACTCTCTCTCTCTCCAGTCCTACACATTCTCTCTCTCTCTCCAATCCTACACACTCTCTCTCTTTCTCCAATCCTACACACTCTCTCTCTCCAATCCTACACACTCTCTTTCTCCAATCCTACACACTCACTCTCTTTCTCCAATCCTACACACTCTCTCTCTTCAATCCTACACACTCTCTCTCCCCAATCCTAAACTCACTCTCTCTCTCTCTCTTTCCAATCCTACACACACTCTTTCTCTCCAATCCTACACACTCTCTCTCTCTTCAATCCTACACACTCTCTCTCTTCAATCCTACACACTCTCTCTCTGCCAAACCTAAACACTCTCTCTCTCTCTCCAATCCAACACACTCTCTCTCTCTCCAATCCTACACACTCTTTCTCTCTCTCCAATCCTACACACTCTCTCTCTCCAACCCAAAACACTCCCTCTCTCTCCAATCCTACACACACTCTCTTTCTCCAATTCAACATTCTCTGTCTCTCTCTCCACTCCTCCACACTCTCCCTCTCTCCCCAATCCTACACACTCTCTCTCTCCAATCCGACACGCTCTCTCTCTCTCTCCAATCCGAAACACTACCTCTCTCTCTCTCTCCAATCCGACACACTCCCTCTCTCTCTCTCCACTCACAAACACACTCTCTCTCTCTCCAATCCTACACACTCTCTCTCTCTCCAATCCTACACACTCTCTCTCTCTCCAATCCAACATACTCTCTCTCTCTCCAATCCGACACACTCTCCCTCTCTCTCCAATCCTACACACACTCTCTCTCTCCAATTCAACATTCTCTCTCTCTCTCTCCACTCCTCCACACTCTCCCTCTCTCTCCAATCCTACACACACACTCTCTCTCTCGCCAATCCTACACACTCTTTCTCTCTCTCCAATCCTACACACACTCTCTCTCTCCAATCCTACACAGTCTCTCTCTCTCCAATCCAACACACTCTCTCTCTCTCCAATCCGACACACTCTCCCTCTCTCTCCAATCCTACACACACTCTCTCTCTCCAATTCAACATTCTCTCTCTCTCTCCACTCCTCCACACTCTCCCTCTCTCTCCAATCCTACACACACACTCTCTCTCTCTCCAATCCTACACACTCTCTCTCTCTCCAATCACACACACACTCTCTCTCTCTCCAGTCCTACACACACTCTCTCTCTCCAATCCGACACACTCTTTCTCTATCTCCAATCCTACACACTCTCTCTCTCCAATCCGACACACTCTCCCTCTCTCTCCAATCCGACACACTCTCTTTCTCTCTCCAATCCAACACTCTCTCTCTCTCTCTCCAATCCTACACACTCTTTCTCTCTCTCCAATCCTACACACTCTCTCTCTCTCCAATTCAACATTCTCTCTCTCTCTCTCTCCACTTCTCCACACTCTCCCTCTCTCTCCAATCCTACACACTCCCTCTCTCTCTCCAATCCTACACACTCTCTCTCTGTCTCTCCAATCCTACACCCTCTCTCTCTCTCTCCAGTCCTACACACTCACTCTATCTCCAATCCTATACACTCACTCTCTCTCTCTCTCTCTCTCCAATCCTATACACACTCTGTCTCTCTGTCTAATCCTAATTACTCTCTCTCTCTCCAATCCTACATTCTCACTCTCTCTCCAATCCGACACACTCTCTCTCTCTCTCCAATCCGACACACTCTCTCTGTCTCTCCAATCCGACACGCTCTCTCTCTTTCTCTCTCCAATCCGACACTCTCTCTCTCTCTCTCTCTCTAATCCGACACTCTCTCTCTCTTTCTCTCTCCAATCCGACACACTCTCTCCCTGTCTCTCCAATCCTACACACTCTCTCTCTCCAATCCAACACACACACTCTCTCTCTCCAATCCTACACACTCTCTCTCTCCCTCCAATCCGACACACTCTCTCTCTCTCCAATCCTACACACTGTCTCACTCTCTCTAATCCGACACTCTCTCTCTCTCCAATCCTACACACTCTCTCTCTCTGTCCAATCCTACACACGCTCTCTCTCTCTCTCCAATCCTACACACTCTCTCTCTATCTCTCCAATCCTACACACTGTCTCTCTCTCTCGCCAATCCTACACACTCTGTCTCTCTCCAATCCTACACACTCTCTCTCTCCAATCCGACACACTCTCTCTCTCTCTCTCCAATCCTACACACTCTCTCTCTCTCTCCAATCCTATACACGCTCTCTCTCTCTCTCCAATCCTACACTCTCTCTGTCTCCAATCCGACACTCTCTCTCTCTCTCCAATCCTACACACTCTCTCTCTCCCAATCCTACACACTCTCTCTCTCTCCAATCCTACACACTCTCTCTCTCTCTCTCCAATCCGACACACTCTCTCTCTCTCCAATCCTACACACTCTCTCTCTCTCTCCAATCCTACACACTCTCTCTCTCTCTCTCCAATCCGACACACTCTCTCTCTCTCCAATCCTACACACTCTCTCTCTCTCTCCAATCCGACACATTCTCTCTCCCTCTCTCCAATCCGACACACTCTCTCTCTCTCTGTCCAGTCCGACACACTCTGTCTCTCTCTCTCCAATCCTACACACTCTCTCTCTCTCTCCAATCCGACACACTCTCTCTCTCTCTCCAATCCGACACATTCTCTCTCCCTCTCTCCAATCCGACACACTCTCTCCCTCTCTCTCCAATCATACACACTCTCTCTCTCCAA
Organism: Chiloscyllium punctatum; assembly: GCF_047496795.1. Classification (NCBI taxonomy): domain Eukaryota; kingdom Metazoa; phylum Chordata; class Chondrichthyes; order Orectolobiformes; family Hemiscylliidae; genus Chiloscyllium; species Chiloscyllium punctatum. Next base: position 35,481,191 of record NC_092791.1, on the reverse strand, counting down.
TCCTACACTCTCTCTCTCTCTCCAATCCGACACACTCTCTCCCTCTCTCACCAATCCTGCACTCTCTGTCTCTCTCCAATCCTACACACACACTCTCTCTCTGCAATCCTACACACTCTCTCTCTCTCCCTCCAATCCTATACACACTCTGTTTCTCTCTCTAATCCTAATTACTCTCTCTCTCCAATCAGACACACACACTCTCTCTCTCTCTCTCCAATCCGACACACTCTCTCTCTCTCACCAATCCGACACACACTTTCTCTCTCTCCAATCCGACACACTCTCTCTCTCTCTCGAATCCGACGCTCTCTCTCTCTCTCTCTACAATCCGACGCTCTCTCTCTCTCTACAATCCTACACATTCTCTCTCTCTCACCAATCCTACACACTCTCTCTCTCTCTCCCATCCGACACACTCTCTCTCTCTCTCCAATTCGACACACACTCTCTCTCTCTCTCTTCAATCCTACACACTCTCTCTCTCCAATCCTACACACACTCTCTCTCTCCAATCCTACACACTCTCTCTCTCCAATCCTGCACAGTCTCTCTCTCTCTCCAATCCTACACACTCTCTCTCTCCAATCCTCCACTCTCTCTCTCTCCATTCCTACACACTCTCTCTCTCTCCAATCCTACACACACTCTCTCTCTCTCCAATCCTACACACTCTCTCTCTCTCCATTCCCACACACTCTCTCTCTCTCCAATCCTACTCACTCTCTCTCTCTCACCAATCCGACACACTCCCTCTCTCTCTCTCCAATCCGACACTCTCTCTCTCTCCAATCCGACACACTCTCTCTCTCTCTCCAATCCTACGCACTCTCTCTCTCTCCAATCCTACTCACTCTCTCTCTCTCACCAATCCGACACACTCTCTCTCTCTCTCTCACCAATCCTACTCACTCTCTCTCTCTCACCAATCCGACACACTCTCTCTCTCTCTCTCCAATCCGACACTCTCTCTCTCTCCAATCCGACACTCTCTCTCTCTCTCCATTCCTACACAATCTCTCTCTCTCCAATCCTACACACTCTCTGTCTCTCTCCAATCCTACAAACTCTCTCTCTCTCCAATCCGACACACTCTCTCTCTCCAATCCTACACTCACTCTCTCTACAATCCTACACTCACTCTCTCTCCAATCATACACTCTCTCTCTCTCCAATTATACACTCTCTCTCTCTCTCTCGCCAATCCGACACCCTCTCTCCCTCTCTCTCCAATCCTACACTCTCTCTCTCTCTCTCTCCACTCCGACACAATCTCTCTCTCTCTCCAATTCGACACACACTCTCTCTCTCCCATCCGACACACTCTCTCTCTCTCTCCAATTCGACACACTCTCTCTCTCTCTCTCCAATCCTACACAATCTCTCTCTCCAATCCTACACACTCTCTCTCTCTCCAATCCTGCACACTCTCTCTCTCCAATCCTACACACTGCCTCTCTTTCTCTCCAATCCTACACACTCTCTCTCTCTCTCCAATCCTACACACTCTCTCTCTCTCCAATCCTACACTCTCTCTCTCTCTCCAATCCAACACACGCTCTCTCTCTCCAATCCTACACTCACTCTCTCTCCAATCATACACTCTCTCTCTCTCGCCAATCCGACACCCTCTCTCCCTCTCTCTCCAATCCTACACTCTCTCTCTCTCTCTCTCTAATCCGACACAATCTCTCTCTCTCTCAAATTCGACACACTCTCTCTCTCACCAATCCTACACACTCTCTCTCTCTCTCCAATTCGACACACTCTCTCTCTCTCTCCAATCCGACACACTCTCTCTCTCTCCAATCCGACACAATCTCTCTCTCTCTCCAATCCTACACACTCTCTCCCTCTCTCTCCAATCATACACACTCTCTCTCTCCAATCCTCCACTCTCTCTCTCTCCATTCCTACACACACTCTCTCTCTCTCCAATCCAACACACTCTCTCTCTCTCCAATCCGACACACTCTCTCTCTCTCCAATCCTACACAATCTCTCTCTCTCTCCAATCCTACACACTCTCTCCCTCTCTCTCCAATCATACACACTCTCTCTCTCCAATCCTCCACTCTCTCTCTCTCCATTCCTACACACTCTCTCTCTCTCTCCAATCCTACACACTCTCTCTCTCTCCATTCCCACACACTCTCTCTCTCACCAATCCTACACACTCTCTGTCTCTCACCAATCCGACACACTCTCTCTCTCTCCAATCCGACACTCTCTCTCTCTCCAATCCGACACACTCTCTCTCTCTCCATTCCTACACAATCTCTCTCTCTCCAATCCTACACACTCTCTCCCTCTCTCTCCAATCATACACACTCTCTCTATCCCCAATCCTCCACTCTCTCTCTCTCCATTCCTACACACTCTCTCTCTCTCCAATCCTACACACACTCTCTCTCTCTCCAATCCTACACACTCTCTCTCTCTCCATTCCCACACACTCTCTCTCTCTCCAATCCTACTCACTCTCTCTCTCTCACCAATCCGACACACTCCCTCTCTCTCTCTCCAATCCGACACTCTCTCTCTCTCCAATCCGACACACTCTCTCTCTCTCTCCATTCCTACACAATCTCTCTCTCTCCAATCCTACACACTCACTGTCTCTCTCCAATCCTACAAACTCTCTCTCACAAATCCTGCACTCTCTGTCTCTCTCCAATCCTACACACTCTCTCTCTCTCTCCAATCCGACACACTCTCTCTCTCCAATCCGACCCACTCTCTCTCTCTCTCCAATCCTACACTCTCTCTCTCTCTCCAATCCAACACACGCTCTCTCTCTCCAATCCTACACTCACTCTCTCTACAATCCTACACTCACTCTCTCTCCAATCATACACTCTCTCTCTCTCTCTCCAATCCTACACTCACTCTCTCTAAAATCCCACACTCACTCTCTCTCCAATTATACACTCTATCTCCCTCTCTCTCCAATCCGAAACACTCTCACTCTCTCTCTCGCCAATCCGACACACTCCCTCTCTCTCTCTCCAATCCTACACTTTCTGTCTCTCTCCAATCCTACACACTCTCTCTCTCTGTCCAATCCTACACACACTCTCTCTCTCTCCAATCCCACACACTCTCTCTCTCTCTCCAATCCCACACACTCTCTCTCTCTCTGTCCAATCCTACACTCTCTCTCTCTCTCTCCAATCCTACACTCTCTCTCTCTGTCCAATCCAACACACTCTCTCTCTCCAATCCAACACTCTCTCTCTCTCCAATCCTACACACACTCTCTCTATCTCTCTCCAATCCTACACACACTCTCTCTCTCTCTCTAATCCTACACACACTCTCTCTCTCTCTCCAATCCTACACACTCTCTCTCTCTCCAATCCTCCACACTCTCTCTCTCTCTCCAATCCGACACACTCTCTCTCTCTCTCCAATCCGACACACTCTCTCTCTCTCTCCAATCCTACACACTCTCTCTCTCTCTCCAATCCTACACACTCTCTCTATCTCCAATCCAACACACTCTCTCTCTCTCCAATCCAACACACGCTCTCTCTCTCTCTCCAATCCTACACACTCTCTCTCTCTCCAATCCTTCACTCACTCTCTCTCCAATCCTACACTCACTCTCTCTCCAATCACACACTCACTCTCTCTCTCTCCAATCATACACTCTCTCTCTCTCCAATCCGACACACACTCTCTCTCTCTCTCCAATTCTACACACTCTCCCTCTCTCTCTCCAATCCGACACACTCTCTCTCTCTCTCCAATCCGACGCTCTCTCTCTCTCTCTACAATCCTACACACTCTCTCTCTCTCTCCCATCCTACACACTCATTCTCTCTCTCCAATCCTACACATTCTCTCTCTCTCACCAATCCTACACACTCTCTCTCTCTCTCCCATCCGACACACTCTCTCTCTCTCTCCAATTCGACACACTCTCTCTCTCTCTCTCCAATCCTACACAATCTCTCTCTACAATCCTACACACTCTCTCTCTCTCCAATCCTACACATCCTCTCTCTCCAATCCTGCACAGTCTCTCTCTCTCTCCAATCCTACACACTGCCTCTCTTTCTCTCCAATCCTACACACTCTCTCTCTAACCAATCCTACACTCTCTCTCTCTCTCCAATCCAACACACGCTCTCTCTCTCCAATCCTACACTCACTCTCTCTCCAATCATACATTCTCTCTCTCTCTCTCGCCAATCCGACACCCTCTCTCCCCCTCTCTCCAATCCTACACTCACTCTCTCTCTCTCTCCACTCCGACACAATCTCTCTCTCTCTCCAATTCGACACACTCTCTCTCTCACCAATCCTACACACTCTCTCTCTCTCTCCAATCCGACACACTCTCTCTCTCTCTCCAAACCGACACACTCTCTGTCTCTCCAATCCTACACAATCTCTCTCTCTCTCCAATCCTACACACTCTCTCCCTCTCTCTCCAATCATACACACTCTCTCTCTCCAATCCTCCACTCTCTCTCTCTCCAATCCTACACTCACTCTCTCTCTCTCCAATCCAACACACTCTCTCTCTCCCCAATCCTACACACACTCTCTCTCTCTCCAATCCAACACACTCTCTCTCTCTCCAATCCGACACACTCTCTCTCTCTCCAATCCTACACAATCTCTCTCTCTCTCCAATCCTACACACTCTCTCCCTCTCTCTCCAATCATACACACTCTCTCTCTCCAATCCTCCACTCTCTCTCTCCATTCCTACACACCCTCTCTCTCTCTCCAATCCTACACACTCTCTCTCTCTCCATTCCCACACACTCTCTCTCTCTCCAATCCTACACACTCTCTCTCTCTCCAATCCTACTCACACTCACTCTCTCACCAATCCGACACACTCTCTCTCTCTCTCTCCAATCCGACACTCTCTCTCTCTCCAATCCTACACTCTCTCTCTCTCTCCACTCCAACACACGCTCTCTCTCTCCAATCCTACACTCACTCTCTCTACAATCCTACACTCACTCTCTCTCCAATCATACACTCTCTCTCTCTCTCTCTCCCTCCAATCCTACAATCACTCTCTCTACAATCCTACACTCACTCTCTCTACAATCCTACACACTCTCTCTAACTCACCAATCCTACACACACTCTCTCTCTCTCCAATCCTACACACTCTCTCTCTCACTCCAATCCGACACTCACTCTCTCTAAAATCCTACACTCACTGTCTCTCCAATTATACACTCTATCTCCCTCTTTCTCCAATCCGAAACACTCTCTCTCTCTCTCTCGCCAATCCGACACACTCCCTCTGTCTCTCTCCAATCCTACACTTTCTGTCTCTCTCCAATCCTACACACTCTCTCTCTCTGTCCAATCCTACACACACTCTCTCTCTCTCCAATCCCACACACTCTCTCTCTCTCTCCAATCCCACACACTCTCTCTCTCTCTGTTCAATCCTACACTCTCTCTCTCTCTCTCCAATCCTACGCTCTCTCTCTCTGTCCAATCCAACACACTCTCTCTCTCCAATCCAACACTCTCTCTCTCTCCAATCCTACACACATTCTCTCTCTCTCTAATCCTACACACACACTCTCTCTCTCTCTCTCCAATCCTACACACTCTCTCTCTCTCCAATCCTCCACACACTCTCTCTCTCTCTCCAATCCGACACACTCTCTCTCTCTCTCCAATCCGACACACTCTCTCTCTCTCTCCAATCCTACACACTCTCTCTATCTCCAATCCTACACACTCTCTCTCTCTCCAATCCGACACGATCTCTCTCCAATCCGGCACACTCTCTCTCTCTCTCTCTCCAGTGCTACACTCTCTCTCTCTCCAATCCTTCACTCACTCTCTCTCCAATCCTTCACTCACTCTCTCTCCAATCCTTCACTCACTCTCTCTCCAATCATACATTCACTCTCTCTCTCTCCAATCATACACTCTCTCTCTCTCCAATCCGACACACACACTCTCTCTCTCTCCAATTCTACACACTCTCCCTCTCTCTCTCCAATCCTACACACTCTCCCTCTCTCCATCCAATCCTACACACTCTCGCTCTCTCTCCAATCCGACACACTCTCTCTCTCTCTCCAATCCGACGCTCTCTCTCTCTCTCTCTACAATCCGACGCTCTCTCTCTCTCTCTACAATCCTACACATTCTCTCTCTCTCACCAATCCTACACACTCTCTCTCTCTCTCCCATCCGACACACTCTCTCTCTCTCTCCAATTCGACACACTCTCTCTCTCTCTCTCCAATCCTACACACTCTCTCTCTCCAATCCTACACACACTCTCTCTCTCCAATCCTACACACTCTCTCTCTCCAATCCTGCACAGTCTCTCTCTCTCTCCAATCCTACACACTGCCTCTCTTTCTCTCCAATCCTACACACTCTCTCTCTCCAATCCTACACACTCTCTCTCTCTCTCCAATCCTACACTCACTCTCTCTCTCTCCAATCCGACACACTCTCACTCTCTCCAATCCTACACTCACTCTCTCTCTCTCTCCAATCCGACATACTCTCTGTCTCTCCAATCCTACACTCACTCTCTCTCTCTCCAATCCGACACACTCTCTCTCTCTCCAATCCGACACACACTCTCTCTCTCTCTCTCTCCAATCCTACACACTCTCTCTCTCTCTCCAATCCGACACACTCTCTCTCTCTCCAATCCGACACACTCTCTCTCTCTCTCTCCAATCCTACACACTCACTCTCTCTCTCCAATCCGACACACTCTCTCTCTCTCCAATCCTACTCTCACTCTCTCTCCAATCCTACACTCACTCTCTCTCTCTCTCCAATCTGACACACTCTCTCTCTCTCTCCAATCCTACACACTCTCTCTCTGTCTCTCCAATCCTACACACTCTCTCTCTGTCTCTCCAATACGACACACACTCTCTCTCTGCAATCCTACTCTCTCTCTCTCTCTCTCTCTCTCTCCAATCCTACACACTCTCTCTCTCTCTCCAATCCCACATTCTCTCTCTCTCTCTCTCCAATCCTACACACTCTCTCTCTCTCTCTCCAATCTGACACACTCTCTCTCTCTCTCCAATCCCACACACACATTCTCTCTCTCCAATCCCACACATTCTCTCTCTCACTTCAACCAACACATTCTCTCACTCTCTCTCCAATCCAACACACGCTCTCTCTCCAATCCGACACACTCTCTCTCCAATCCGACACACTTTCTCTGTCTCCAATCCTACACTCACTCTCTCGACAATCCTACACTCACTCACTCTCCAATCATACACTCTCTCTCTCTCTCTCCAATCTTGCACTCTCTGTCTCTCTCCAATCCTACACACACTCTCTCTCTCTCCAATCCTACACACTCTCTCTCTCCAATCCGACACATTCTCTCTCTCTCTCCAATCCGACACACTCTCTCTCTCTCTCCAATCCGACACACTCTCTCTCTCTCCAATCCTACACTCTCTCCCTCTCTCTCCAATCCTACACTCTCTCTCTCTCTCCAATCCTACACTCTCTCTCTCTCTCCAATCCTACACACTCTCTCTCTCCAATCCTACACACTCTCCCTCTCTCCAATCCTCCACACTCTTTCTCTCTCTCCAATCCGACACACTCTTTCGCTCTCACTCCAATCCGACACCCTCTCTCCCTCTCTCTCCAATCCTACACACTCTCTCTCTCCAATCCAACACACACTCTCTCTCTCCAATCCGACACAATCTCTCTCTCTCTCCAATCCAACACACTCTCTCTCTCTCCAATCCGACAAACTCTCTCTCTCTCTCCAATCCAACACTCTCTCTCTCTCCAATCCTACACAGTCTCTCTCTCTCTCCAATCCTACACACACTCCCTCTCTCTCTCTCCAATCCTACACACACTCCCTCTCTCTCTCTCAATCCTACACACTCTCTCTCTCTCTCTCCAATCCTACGCTCTCTCTCTCTGTCCAATCCAACACACTCTCTCTCTCCAATCCAACACTCTCTCTCTCTCCAATCCTACACACGCTCTCTATCTCTCTCCAATCCTACCCACACTCTCTCTCTCTCTCTAATCCTACACTCTCTCTCTCTCTCTCTCCAATCCTCCACACTCTCTCTCTCTCCAATCCTCCACACTCTCTCTCTCTCCAATCCGACACACTCTCTCTCTCTCTCCAATCCTACACACTCTCTCTCTCTCTCCAATCCTACACACTCTCTCTGTCTCTCCAATCCGACACACTCTCTCTCTCTCTCCAATCCGACACACTCTCTCTCTCTCTCCAATCCTACACACTCTCTCTCTCTCCAATCCGACACACTCTCTCTCTCTCTCCAATTCGACACACTCTCTCTCTCTCTCCAATCCTACACACTCACTCTCTCCAATCCTACACACTCTCTCTCTCTCCAATCCGACACACTCTCTCTCTCTCCAATCCTACACTCACTCTCTCTCTCTCCAATCCGACACACTCTCTCTCTCTCCAATCCTACACTCACTCACTCTCTCTCTCCAATCCGACATACTCTCTCTCTCTCCAGTCCTACACTCACTCTCTCTCTCTCTCCAATCCGACACACTCTCTCTCTCTCTCTCTCCAATCCTACACACTCACTCTCTCTCTCCAATCCGACACACTCACTCTCTCTCCAATCCTACTCTCACTCTCTCTCCAATCCTACACTCACTCTCTCTCTCTCTCCAATCTGACACACTCTCTCTCTCTCCAATCCTACACACTCTCTCTCTGTCTCTCCAATCCTACACACTCTCTCTCTGTCTCTCCAATCCGACACACTCTCTCTCTCTCCAATCCTACACTCACTCTCTCTCCAATCCTACACTCACTCTCTCTCTCTCTCCCTCCAATCCTATACACACTCTGTCTCTCTCTCTAATCCTAATTACTCTTTCTCTCCAATCCGACACACTCTCTCTCTAAAATCCGACCCACTCTCTCTCTCCAATCCGACACACTCTCTCTCTCTCTCTCCAATCCGACATACACTCTCTCTCTCTCCAATTCTCCACTCTCTCTCTCTCTCTCTCTCTCTCTCTCCAATCCTACACAATCTCTCTCTCTCTCCAATCCTACACACTCTCTCCCACTCTCTCCAATCATACACACTCTCTCTCTCCAATCCTCCACTCTCTCTCTCTCCATTCCTACACACCCTCTCTCTCCATTCCTACACACCCTCTCTCTCTCTCCAATCCTACACACTCTCTCTCTCTCCATTCCCACTCACTCTCTCTCTCTCCAATCCTACACACTCTCTCTCTCTCTCTCTCCAATCCGACACTCTCTCTCTCCAATCCGACACACTCTCTCTCTCTCCATTCCTACACAATCTCTCTCTCTCCAATCCGACGCACTCTCTCTCTCTCACCAATCCGACACTCTCTCTCTCTCTCTCTCCACTCCGACACAATCTGTCTCTCTCTCTCCAATCCTACACACTCTCTCTCTCTCTCCAATCCGACACACTCTCTCTCTCTCTCTCCAATCCTACACACACTCTCTCTCTCCAATCCAACACACGCTCTCTCTCTCCAATCCTACACTCACTCTCTCTACAATCCTACACTCACTCTCTCTCCAATCATACACTCTCTCTCTCTCTCTCTCTCCAATCCTACACTCACTCTGTCTCCAATCATACACTCTCTCTCTCTCTCTCTCCAATCCGACACCCTCTCTCCCTCTCTCTCCAATCCTACACTCTCTCTCTCTCTCTCTCCACTCCGACACAATCTCTCTCTCTCTCCAATTCGACACACTCTCTCTCTCACCAATCCTACACACTCTCTCTCTCTCTCCAATCCGACACACTCTCTCTCTCTCTCTCTCCAATCCGACACACTCTCTCTCTCTCCAATCCTACACAATCTCTCTCTCTCTCCAATCCTACACACTCTCTCCCTCTCTCTCCAATCATACACACTCTCTCTCTCCAATCCTACAAACTCTCTCTCTCAAATCCTACACACTCTCTCTCTCTCCAATCCTACACACTGTCTCTCTCCAATCCTGCACAGTCTCTCTCTCTCTCCAATCCGACACACTCTCTCTCTCTCTCCAATCCGACACACTCTCTCTCTCCAATCCGACACACTCTCTCTCTCTCCAATCCTACACTCTCTCTCTCTCTCCACTCCAACACACGCTCTCTCTCTCCAATCCTACACTCACTCTCTCTACAATCCTACACTCACTCTCTCTCCAATCATACACTCTCTCTCTCTCTCTCTCCAATCCTACAATCACTCTCTCTACAATCCTACACTCACTCTCTCTACAATCCTACACACTCTCTCTCTCTCACCAATCCTACACACACTCTCTCTCTCTCCAATCCGACACTCACTCTCTCTAAAATCCTACACTCACTCTCTTATATACACTCCCTCACTCTCCAATTATACACTCTATCTCCTTCTCTCTCCAATCCGAAACACTCTCTCTCTCTCTCTCGCCAATCCGACACACTCCCTCTCTCTCTCTCCAATCCTACACTTTCTGTCTCTCTCCAATCCTACACACTCTCTCTCTCTGTCCAATCCTACACACACTCTCTCTCTCTCTCTCCAATCCCACACACTCTCTCTCTCTCTCCAATCCCACACACTCTCTCTCTCTCTCCAATCCCACACACTCTCTCTCTCTCTGTCCAATCCTACACCCTCTCTCTCTCTCCAATCCTACGCTCTCTCTCTCTGTCCAATCCAACACATTCTCTCTCTCCAATCCAACACACTCTCTCTCTCCAATCCTACACAGTCTCTCTCTCTCTCTCCAATCCTACACACACTCTCTCTATCTCTCTCCAATCCTACCCACACTCTCTCTCTCTCTCTCCAATCCTGCCCACACTCTCTCTCTCTCTCTCTAATCCTACACACTCTCTCTCTCTCTGTCTCCAATCCTACACACTCTCTCTCTCTCCAATCCTCCACACACTCTCTCTCTCTCTCCAATCCTACTCTCACTCTCTCTCCAATCCTACACTCACTCTCTCTCTCTCTCCAATCTGACACACTCTCTCTCTCTCCAATCCTACACACTCTCTGTCTCTGTCTCTCCAATCCTGCACACTCTCTCTCTGTCTCTCCAATACGACACACACTCTCTCTCTGCAATCCTACACTCTCTCTCTCTCTCTCTCTCCAATCCTACACTCTCTCTCTCTCTCTCCAATCCGACACACTCTCTCTCTCTCCAATCCTACACAATCTCTCTCTCTCTCCAATCCAACACACTCTCTCTCTCTCCAATCCGACACACACTCTCTCTCTCCAATCCTACACAATCTCTCTCTCTCTCCAATCCTACACACTCTCTCCCTCTCTCTCCAATCATACACACTCTCTCTCTCCAATCCTCCACTCTCTCTCTCTCCATTCCTACACACCCTCTCTCTCTCTCCAATCCTACACACACACTCTCTCTCCATTCCCACACACTCTCTCTCTCACCAATCCTACACACTCTCTGTCTCTCACCAATCCGACACACTCTCTCTCTCTCCAATCCGACACTCTCTCTCTCTCCAATCCGACACACTCTCTCTCTCTCTCCATTCCTACACAATCTCTCTCTCTCCAATCCTACACACTCTCTCCCTCTCTCTCCAATCATACACACTCTCTCTCTCCAATCCTCCACTCTCTCTCTCTCCATTCCTACACACCCTCTCTCTCTCTCCAATCCTCCACTCTCTCTCTCTCCATTCCTACACACCCTCTCTCTCTCCAATCCTACGCACTCTCTCTCTCTCCAATCCTACTCACTCTCTCTCTCTCACCAATCCGACACACTCTCTCTCTCTCTCTCCAATCCGACACTCTCTCTCTCTCCAATCCGACACACACTCTCTCTCTCTCCATTCCTACACACTCTCTGTCTGTCTCCAATCCTACAAACTCTCTCTCTCAAATCCTGCACTCTCTGTCTCTCTCCAATCCTACACACTCTCTCTCTCTCCAATCCGACACACTCTCTCTCTCCAATCCGACCCACTCTCTCTCTCTCTCCAATCCTACACTCTCTCTCTCTCTCCAATCCAACACACGCTCTCTCTCTCCAATCCTACACTCACTCTCTCTACAATCCTACACTCACTCTCTCTCCAATCATACACTCTCTCTCTCTCTCTCTCTCCAATCCGACAATCACTCTCTCTACAATTCTACACTCACTCTCTCTACAATCCTACACACTCTCTCTCTCTCCAATCCGACACTCACTCTCTCTAAAATCCTACACTCACTCTCTCTCCAATTATACACTCTATCTCCCTCTCTCTCCAATCCGAAACACTCTCTCACTCTCTCTCGCCTATCCGACACACTCCCTCTCTCTCTCTCCAATCCTACACTTTCTGTCTCTCTCCAATCCTACACACTCTCTCTCTCTGTCCAATCCTACACACACTCTCTCTCTCTCTCCAATCCCACACACTCTCTCTCTCTCTCCAATCCCACACACTCTCTCTCTCTCTGTCCAATCCTACACTCTCTCTCTCTCTCTCCAATCCTACGCTCTCTCTCTCTGTCCAATCCAACACACTCTCTCTCTCCAATCCAACACTCTCTCTCTCTCCAATCCTACACAGTCTCTCGCTCTCTCCAATCCTACACACACTCTCTCTATCTCTCTCCAATCCTACCCACACTCTCTCTCTCTCTCTCTCTCTAATCCTACACACACACTCTCTCTCTCTCTCTCCAATCCTACACACTCTCTCTCTCTCCAATCCTCCACACTCTCTCTCTCTCTCTCCAATCCGACACACTCTCTCTCTCTCTCTCTCCAATCCGACACACTCTCTCTCTCTCTCCAATCCTACACACTCTCTCTATCTCCAATCCAACCTACTCTCTCTCTCTCCAATCCAACACACGCTCTCTCTCTCTCTCCAATCCTACACACTCTCCCTCTCTCCAATCCTTCACGCACTCTCTCTCCAATCCTACACTCACTCTCTCTCCAATCATACACTCTCTCTCTCTCCAATCCGACACACACTCTCTCTCTCTCCAATTCTACGCACTCTCCCTCTCTCTCTCCAATCCTACACACTCTCCCTCTCTCCATCCAATCCTACACACTCTCTCTCTCTCTCCAATCCGACACACTCTCTCTCTCTCTCCAATCCGACGCTCTCTCTCTCTCTTTACAATCCTACACACTCTCCCTCTCTCCATCCAATCCTACACATTCTCTCTCTCTCACCAATCCTACACACTCTCTCTCTCTCTCCCATCCGACACACTCTCTCTCTCTCTCCAATTCGACACACTCTCTCTCTCTCTCTCCAATCCTACACAATCTCTCTCTCCAATCCTACACACTCTCTCTCTCTCCAATCCTACACACTCTCTCTCTCCAATCCTGCACAGTCTCTCTCTCTCTCCAATCCTACACACTGCCTCTCTTTCTCTCCAATCCTACACACTCTCTCTCTAACCAATCCTACACTCTCTCTCTCTCTCCAATCCAACACACGCTCTCTCTCTCCAATCATACACTCTCTCTCTCTCTCTCGCCAATCCGACACCCTCTCTCCCTCTCTCTCTAATCCTACACTCTCTCTCTCTCTCTCTCCACTCCGACACAATCTCTCTCTCTCTCCAATTCGACACACTCTCTCTCTCACCAATCCTACACACTCTCTCTCTCTCTCCAATCCGACACACTCTCTCTCTCTCTCCAATCCTACACACTCTCTCCCTCTCTCTCCAATCATACACACTCTCTCTCTCCAATCCTCCACTCTCTCTCTCTCCATTCCTACACACACTCTCTCTCTCTCCAATCCAACACACTCTCTCTCTCCAATCCGACACACTCTCTCTCTCTCCAATCCTACACAATCTCTCTCTCCAATCCTACACACTCTCTCCCTCTATCTCCAATCATACACACTCTCTCTCTCCAATCCTCCACTCTCTCTCTCCATTCCTACACACCCTCTCTCTCTCTCCAATCCTACACACTCTCTCTCTCTCCATTCCCACACACTCTCTCTCTCTCCAATCCTACACACTCTCTCTCTCTCCAATCCTACTCACTCTTTCTCTCTCACCAATCCGACACACTCTCCCTCTCTCTCTCCAATCCGACACTCTCTCTCTCTCCAATCCGACACACTCTCTCTCTCTCTCCATTCCTACACAATCTCTCTCTCTCCAATCCTACACACTCTCTGTCTCTCTCCAATCCTACAAACTCTCTCTCTCAAATCCTGCACTCTCTGTCTCTCTCCAATCCTTCACACTCTCTCACTCTCTCCAATCCGACACACTCTCTCTCTCCAATCCGACACTCTCTCTCTCTCTCTCACTCCAATCCGACACACTCTCTCTCTCCAATCCTACACTCTCTCTCTCTCTCCACTCCAACACACGCTCTCTCTCTCCAATCCTACACTCACTCTCTCTCCAATCATACACACTCTCTCTCCCTCCAATCCTACAATCACTCTCTCTACAATCCTACACTCACTCTCTCTAAAATCCTACACACTCTCTCTCTCTCACCAATCCTACACACACTCTCTCTCTCTCCAATCCTACACACTCTCTCTCTCTCTCTCCAATCCGACACTCACTCTCTCTAAAATCCTACACTCACTCTCTCTCCAATTATACACTCTATCTCCCTCTCTCTCCAATCCGAAACACTCTCTCTCTCTCTCTCTCGCCAATCCGACACACTCCCTCTCTCTCTCTCCAATCCTACACTTTCTGTCTCTCTCCAATCCTACACACTCTCTCTCTGTCCAATCCTACACACACTCTCTCTCTCTCTCCAATCCCACACACTCTCTCTCTCTCTCCAATCCCACACACTCTCTCTCTCTCTCTGTCCAATCCTACACTCTCTCTCTCTCTCTCCAATCCTACGCTCTCTCTCTCTGTCCAATCCAACACACTCTCTCTCTCCAATCCAACACTCTCTCTCTCTCCAATCCTACACACACTCTCTCTATCTCTCTCCAATCCTACCCACACTCTCTCTCTCTCTCTAATCCTACACACACTCTCTCTCTCCAATCCTCCACACTCTCTCTCTCTCTCTCCAATCCGACACACTCTCTCTCTCGCTCCAATCCGACACACTCTCTCTCTCTCTCCAATCCTACACACTCTCTCTATCTCCAATCCAACACACTCTCTCTCTCTCCAATCCAACACACGCTCTCTCTCTGTCTCTCCAATCCTACACACTCTCTCTCTCTCCAATCCGACACGATCTCTCTCCAATCCGACACACTCTCTCTCTCTCTCTCCAGTGCTACACTCTCTCTCTCTCCAATCCTTCACTCACTCTCTCTCCAATCCTTCACTCACTCTCTCTCCAATCATACACTCTCTCTCTCTCCAATCCGACACACACTCTCTCTCTCTCTCCAATTCTACACACTCTCCCTCTCTCTCTCCAATCCTACACACTCTCCCTCTCTCCATCCAATCCTACACATTCTCTCTCTCTCTCCAATCCGACACACTCTCTCTCTCTCTCCAATCCGACGCTCTCTCTCTCTCTCTCTACAATCCGACGGTCTCTCTCTCTCTCTACAATCCTACACACTCTCTCTCTCCCATCCTACACACTCATTCTCTCTCTCCAATCCTACACATTCTCTCTCTCTCACCAATCCTACACACTCTCTCTATCTCTCTCCAATCCTACCACACTCTCTCTCTCTCTCCAATCCTACTCTCACTCTCTCTCCAATCCTACACTCACTCTCTCTCTCTCTCCAATCTGACACACTCTCTCTCTCTCCAATCCTACACACTCTCTGTCTCTGTCTCTCCAATCCTGCACACTCTCTCTCTGTCTCTCCAATACGACACACACTCTCTCTCTGCAATCCTACACTCTCTCTCTCTCTCTCTCTCCAATCCTACACTCTCTCTCTCTCTCTCCAATCCGACACACTCTCTCTCTCTCCAATCCTACACAATCTCTCTCTCTCTCCAATCCAACACACTCTCTCTCTCTCCAATCCGACACACACTCTCTCTCTCCAATCCTACACAATCTCTCTCTCTCTCCAATCCTACACACTCTCTCCCTCTCTCTCCAATCATACACACTCTCTCTCTCCAATCCTCCACTCTCTCTCTCTCCATTCCTACACACCCTCTCTCTCTCTCCAATCCTACACACACACTCTCTCTCCATTCCCACACACTCTCTCTCTCACCAATCCTACACACTCTCTGTCTCTCACCAATCCGACACACTCTCTCTCTCTCCAATCCGACACTCTCTCTCTCTCCAATCCGACACACTCTCTCTCTCTCTCCATTCCTACACAATCTCTCTCTCTCCAATCCTACACACTCTCTCCCTCTCTCTCCAATCATACACACTCTCTCTCTCCAATCCTCCACTCTCTCTCTCTCCATTCCTACACACCCTCTCTCTCTCTCCAATCCTCCACTCTCTCTCTCTCCATTCCTACACACCCTCTCTCTCTCCAATCCTACGCACTCTCTCTCTCTCCAATCCTACTCACTCTCTCTCTCTCACCAATCCGACACACTCTCTCTCTCTCTCTCCAATCCGACACTCTCTCTCTCTCCAATCCGACACACACTCTCTCTCTCTCCATTCCTACACACTCTCTGTCTGTCTCCAATCCTACAAACTCTCTCTCTCAAATCCTGCACTCTCTGTCTCTCTCCAATCCTACACACTCTCTCTCTCTCCAATCCGACACACTCTCTCTCTCCAATCCGACCCACTCTCTCTCTCTCTCCAATCCTACACTCTCTCTCTCTCTCCAATCCAACACACGCTCTCTCTCTCCAATCCTACACTCACTCTCTCTACAATCCTACACTCACTCTCTCTCCAATCATACACTCTCTCTCTCTCTCTCTCTCCAATCCGACAATCACTCTCTCTACAATTCTACACTCACTCTCTCTACAATCCTACACACTCTCTCTCTCTCCAATCCGACACTCACTCTCTCTAAAATCCTACACTCACTCTCTCTCCAATTATACACTCTATCTCCCTCTCTCTCCAATCCGAAACACTCTCTCACTCTCTCTCGCCTATCCGACACACTCCCTCTCTCTCTCTCCAATCCGACACACACTCTCTCTCTCTCCAATTCTACGCACTCTCCCTCTCTCTCTCCAATCCTACACACTCTCCCTCTCTCCATCCAATCCTACACACTCTCTCTCTCTCTCCAATCCGACACACTCTCTCTCTCTCTCCAATCCGACGCTCTCTCTCTCTCTTTACAATCCTACACACTCTCCCTCTCTCCATCCAATCCTACACATTCTCTCTCTCTCACCAATCCTACACACTCTCTCTCTCTCTCCCATCCGACACACTCTCTCTCTCTCTCCAATTCGACACACTCTCTCTCTCTCTCTCCAATCCTACACAATCTCTCTCTCCAATCCTACACACTCTCTCTCTCTCCAATCCTACACACTCTCTCTCTCCAATCCTGCACAGTCTCTCTCTCTCTCCAATCCTACACACTGCCTCTCTTTCTCTCCAATCCTACACACTCTCTCTCTAACCAATCCTACACTCTCTCTCTCTCTCCAATCCAACACACGCTCTCTCTCTCCAATCATACACTCTCTCTCTCTCTCTCGCCAATCCGACACCCTCTCTCCCTCTCTCTCTAATCCTACACTCTCTCTCTCTCTCTCTCCACTCCGACACAATCTCTCTCTCTCTCCAATTCGACACACTCTCTCTCTCACCAATCCTACACACTCTCTCTCTCTCTCCAATCCGACACACTCTCTCTCTCTCTCCAATCCTACACACTCTCTCCCTCTCTCTCCAATCATACACACTCTCTCTCTCCAATCCTCCACTCTCTCTCTCTCCATTCCTACACACACTCTCTCTCTCTCCAATCCAACACACTCTCTCTCTCCAATCCGACACACTCTCTCTCTCTCCAATCCTACACAATCTCTCTCTCCAATCCTACACACTCTCTCCCTCTATCTCCAATCATACACACTCTCTCTCTCCAATCCTCCACTCTCTCTCTCCATTCCTACACACCCTCTCTCTCTCTCCAATCCTACACACTCTCTCTCTCTCCATTCCCACACACTCTCTCTCTCTCCAATCCTACACACTCTCTCTCTCTCCAATCCTACTCACTCTTTCTCTCTCACCAATCCGACACACTCTCCCTCTCTCTCTCCAATCCGACACTCTCTCTCTCTCCAATCCGACACACTCTCTCTCTCTCTCCATTCCTACACAATCTCTCTCTCTCCAATCCTACACACTCTCTGTCTCTCTCCAATCCTACAAACTCTCTCTCTCAAATCCTGCACTCTCTGTCTCTCTCCAATCCTTCACACTCTCTCACTCTCTCCAATCCGACACACTCTCTCTCTCCAATCCGACACTCTCTCTCTCTCTCTCACTCCAATCCGACACACTCTCTCTCTCCAATCCTACACTCTCTCTCTCTCTCCACTCCAACACACGCTCTCTCTCTCCAATCCTACACTCACTCTCTCTCCAATCATACACACTCTCTCTCCCTCCAATCCTACAATCACTCTCTCTACAATCCTACACTCACTCTCTCTAAAATCCTACACACTCTCTCTCTCTCACCAATCCTACACACACTCTCTCTCTCTCCAATCCTACACACTCTCTCTCTCTCTCTCCAATCCGACACTCACTCTCTCTAAAATCCTACACTCACTCTCTCTCCAATTATACACTCTATCTCCCTCTCTCTCCAATCCGAAACACTCTCTCTCTCTCTCTCTCGCCAATCCGACACACTCCCTCTCTCTCTCTCCAATCCTACACTTTCTGTCTCTCTCCAATCCTACACACTCTCTCTCTGTCCAATCCTACACACACTCTCTCTCTCTCTCCAATCCCACACACTCTCTCTCTCTCTCCAATCCCACACACTCTCTCTCTCTCTCTGTCCAATCCTACACTCTCTCTCTCTCTCTCCAATCCTACGCTCTCTCTCTCTGTCCAATCCAACACACTCTCTCTCTCCAATCCAACACTCTCTCTCTCTCCAATCCTACACACACTCTCTCTATCTCTCTCCAATCCTACCCACACTCTCTCTCTCTCTCTAATCCTACACACACTCTCTCTCTCCAATCCTCCACACTCTCTCTCTCTCTCTCCAATCCGACACACTCTCTCTCTCGCTCCAATCCGACACACTCTCTCTCTCTCTCCAATCCTACACACTCTCTCTATCTCCAATCCAACACACTCTCTCTCTCTCCAATCCAACACACGCTCTCTCTCTGTCTCTCCAATCCTACACACTCTCTCTCTCTCCAATCCGACACGATCTCTCTCCAATCCGACACACTCTCTCTCTCTCTCTCCAGTGCTACACTCTCTCTCTCTCCAATCCTTCACTCACTCTCTCTCCAATCCTTCACTCACTCTCTCTCCAATCATACACTCTCTCTCTCTCCAATCCGACACACACTCTCTCTCTCTCTCCAATTCTACACACTCTCCCTCTCTCTCTCCAATCCTACACACTCTCCCTCTCTCCATCCAATCCTACACATTCTCTCTCTCTCTCCAATCCGACACACTCTCTCTCTCTCTCCAATCCGACGCTCTCTCTCTCTCTCTCTACAATCCGACGGTCTCTCTCTCTCTCTACAATCCTACACACTCTCTCTCTCCCATCCTACACACTCATTCTCTCTCTCCAATCCTACACATTCTCTCTCTCTCACCAATCCTACACACTCTCTCTATCTCTCTCCAATCCTACCACACTCTCTCTCTCTCTCCAATCCTACTCTCACTCTCTCTCCAATCCTACACTCACTCTCTCTCTCTCTCCAATCTGACACACTCTCTCTCTCTCCAATCCTACACACTCTCTGTCTCTGTCTCTCCAATCCTGCACACTCTCTCTCTGTCTCTCCAATACGACACACACTCTCTCTCTGCAATCCTACACTCTCTCTCTCTCTCTCTCTCCAATCCTACACTCTCTCTCTCTCTCTCCAATCCGACACACTCTCTCTCTCTCCAATCCTACACAATCTCTCTCTCTCTCCAATCCAACACACTCTCTCTCTCTCCAATCCGACACACACTCTCTCTCTCCAATCCTACACAATCTCTCTCTCTCTCCAATCCTACACACTCTCTCCCTCTCTCTCCAATCATACACACTCTCTCTCTCCAATCCTCCACTCTCTCTCTCTCCATTCCTACACACCCTCTCTCTCTCTCCAATCCTACACACACACTCTCTCTCCATTCCCACACACTCTCTCTCTCACCAATCCTACACACTCTCTGTCTCTCACCAATCCGACACACTCTCTCTCTCTCCAATCCGACACTCTCTCTCTCTCCAATCCGACACACTCTCTCTCTCTCTCCATTCCTACACAATCTCTCTCTCTCCAATCCTACACACTCTCTCCCTCTCTCTCCAATCATACACACTCTCTCTCTCCAATCCTCCACTCTCTCTCTCTCCATTCCTACACACCCTCTCTCTCTCTCCAATCCTCCACTCTCTCTCTCTCCATTCCTACACACCCTCTCTCTCTCCAATCCTACGCACTCTCTCTCTCTCCAATCCTACTCACTCTCTCTCTCTCACCAATCCGACACACTCTCTCTCTCTCTCTCCAATCCGACACTCTCTCTCTCTCCAATCCGACACACACTCTCTCTCTCTCCATTCCTACACACTCTCTGTCTGTCTCCAATCCTACAAACTCTCTCTCTCAAATCCTGCACTCTCTGTCTCTCTCCAATCCTACACACTCTCTCTCTCTCCAATCCGACACACTCTCTCTCTCCAATCCGACCCACTCTCTCTCTCTCTCCAATCCTACACTCTCTCTCTCTCTCCAATCCAACACACGCTCTCTCTCTCCAATCCTACACTCACTCTCTCTACAATCCTACACTCACTCTCTCTCCAATCATACACTCTCTCTCTCTCTCTCTCTCCAATCCGACAATCACTCTCTCTACAATTCTACACTCACTCTCTCTACAATCCTACACACTCTCTCTCTCTCCAATCCGACACTCACTCTCTCTAAAATCCTACACTCACTCTCTCTCCAATTATACACTCTATCTCCCTCTCTCTCCAATCCGAAACACTCTCTCACTCTCTCTCGCCTATCCGACACACTCCCTCTCTCTCTCTCCAATCCTACACTTTCTGTCTCTCTCCAATCCTACACACTCTCTCTCTCTGTCCAATCCTACACACACTCTCTCTCTCTCTCCAATCCCACACACTCTCTCTCTCTCTCCAATCCCACACACTCTCTCTCTCTCTGTCCAATCCTACACTCTCTCTCTCTCTCTCCAATCCTACGCTCTCTCTCTCTGTCCAATCCAACACACTCTCTCTCTCCAATCCAACACTCTCTCTCTCTCCAATCCTACACAGTCTCTCGCTCTCTCCAATCCTACACACACTCTCTCTATCTCTCTCCAATCCTACCCACACTCTCTCTCTCTCTCTCTCTCTAATCCTACACACACACTCTCTCTCTCTCTCTCCAATCCTACACACTCTCTCTCTCTCCAATCCTCCACACTCTCTCTCTCTCTCTCCAATCCGACACACTCTCTCTCTCTCTCTCTCCAATCCGACACACTCTCTCTCTCTCTCCAATCCTACACACTCTCTCTATCTCCAATCCAACCTACTCTCTCTCTCTCCAATCCAACACACGCTCTCTCTCTCTCTCCAATCCTACACACTCTCCCTCTCTCCAATCCTTCACGCACTCTCTCTCCAATCCTACACTCACTCTCTCTCCAATCATACACTCTCTCTCTCTCCAATCCGACACACACTCTCTCTCTCTCCAATTCTACGCACTCTCCCTCTCTCTCTCCAATCCTACACACTCTCCCTCTCTCCATCCAATCCTACACACTCTCTCTCTCTCTCCAATCCGACACACTCTCTCTCTCTCTCCAATCCGACGCTCTCTCTCTCTCTTTACAATCCTACACACTCTCCCTCTCTCCATCCAATCCTACACATTCTCTCTCTCTCACCAATCCTACACACTCTCTCTCTCTCTCCCATCCGACACACTCTCTCTCTCTCTCCAATTCGACACACTCTCTCTCTCTCTCTCCAATCCTACACAATCTCTCTCTCCAATCCTACACACTCTCTCTCTCTCCAATCCTACACACTCTCTCTCTCCAATCCTGCACAGTCTCTCTCTCTCTCCAATCCTACACACTGCCTCTCTTTCTCTCCAATCCTACACACTCTCTCTCTAACCAATCCTACACTCTCTCTCTCTCTCCAATCCAACACACGCTCTCTCTCTCCAATCATACACTCTCTCTCTCTCTCTCGCCAATCCGACACCCTCTCTCCCTCTCTCTCTAATCCTACACTCTCTCTCTCTCTCTCTCCACTCCGACACAATCTCTCTCTCTCTCCAATTCGACACACTCTCTCTCTCACCAATCCTACACACTCTCTCTCTCTCTCCAATCCGACACACTCTCTCTCTCTCTCCAATCCTACACACTCTCTCCCTCTCTCTCCAATCATACACACTCTCTCTCTCCAATCCTCCACTCTCTCTCTCTCCATTCCTACACACACTCTCTCTCTCTCCAATCCAACACACTCTCTCTCTCCAATCCGACACACTCTCTCTCTCTCCAATCCTACACAATCTCTCTCTCCAATCCTACACACTCTCTCCCTCTATCTCCAATCATACACACTCTCTCTCTCCAATCCTCCACTCTCTCTCTCCATTCCTACACACCCTCTCTCTCTCTCCAATCCTACACACTCTCTCTCTCTCCATTCCCACACACTCTCTCTCTCTCCAATCCTACACACTCTCTCTCTCTCCAATCCTACTCACTCTTTCTCTCTCACCAATCCGACACACTCTCCCTCTCTCTCTCCAATCCGACACTCTCTCTCTCTCCAATCCGACACACTCTCTCTCTCTCTCCATTCCTACACAATCTCTCTCTCTCCAATCCTACACACTCTCTGTCTCTCTCCAATCCTACAAACTCTCTCTCTCAAATCCTGCACTCTCTGTCTCTCTCCAATCCTTCACACTCTCTCACTCTCTCCAATCCGACACACTCTCTCTCTCCAATCCGACACTCTCTCTCTCTCTCTCACTCCAATCCGACACACTCTCTCTCTCCAATCCTACACTCTCTCTCTCTCTCCACTCCAACACACGCTCTCTCTCTCCAATCCTACACTCACTCTCTCTCCAATCATACACACTCTCTCTCCCTCCAATCCTACAATCACTCTCTCTACAATCCTACACTCACTCTCTCTAAAATCCTACACACTCTCTCTCTCTCACCAATCCTACACACACTCTCTCTCTCTCCAATCCTACACACTCTCTCTCTCTCTCTCCAATCCGACACTCACTCTCTCTAAAATCCTACACTCACTCTCTCTCCAATTATACACTCTATCTCCCTCTCTCTCCAATCCGAAACACTCTCTCTCTCTCTCTCTCGCCAATCCGACACACTCCCTCTCTCTCTCTCCAATCCTACACTTTCTGTCTCTCTCCAATCCTACACACTCTCTCTCTGTCCAATCCTACACACACTCTCTCTCTCTCTCCAATCCCACACACTCTCTCTCTCTCTCCAATCCCACACACTCTCTCTCTCTCTCTGTCCAATCCTACACTCTCTCTCTCTCTCTCCAATCCTACGCTCTCTCTCTCTGTCCAATCCAACACACTCTCTCTCTCCAATCCAACACTCTCTCTCTCTCCAATCCTACACACACTCTCTCTATCTCTCTCCAATCCTACCCACACTCTCTCTCTCTCTCTAATCCTACACACACTCTCTCTCTCCAATCCTCCACACTCTCTCTCTCTCTCTCCAATCCGACACACTCTCTCTCTCGCTCCAATCCGACACACTCTCTCTCTCTCTCCAATCCTACACACTCTCTCTATCTCCAATCCAACACACTCTCTCTCTCTCCAATCCAACACACGCTCTCTCTCTGTCTCTCCAATCCTACACACTCTCTCTCTCTCCAATCCGACACGATCTCTCTCCAATCCGACACACTCTCTCTCTCTCTCTCCAGTGCTACACTCTCTCTCTCTCCAATCCTTCACTCACTCTCTCTCCAATCCTTCACTCACTCTCTCTCCAATCATACACTCTCTCTCTCTCCAATCCGACACACACTCTCTCTCTCTCTCCAATTCTACACACTCTCCCTCTCTCTCTCCAATCCTACACACTCTCCCTCTCTCCATCCAATCCTACACATTCTCTCTCTCTCTCCAATCCGACACACTCTCTCTCTCTCTCCAATCCGACGCTCTCTCTCTCTCTCTCTACAATCCGACGGTCTCTCTCTCTCTCTACAATCCTACACACTCTCTCTCTCCCATCCTACACACTCATTCTCTCTCTCCAATCCTACACATTCTCTCTCTCTCACCAATCCTACACACTCTCTCTATCTCTCTCCAATCCTACCACACTCTCTCTCTCTCTCTAATCCTACACTCTCTCTCTCTCTCTCTCCAATCCTCCACACTCTCTCTCTCTCCAATCCTCCACACTCTCTCTCTCTCCAATCCGACACACTCTCTCTCTCTCTCCAATCCGACACACTCTCTCTCTCTCTCCAATCCTACACACTCTCTCTCTCTCTCCAATCCTACACACTCTCTCTCTCTCCAATCCTACACTCTCTCTCTCTCTCTCTCTCCCATCCGACACACACTCTCTCTCTCTCCAATTCGACACACTCTCTCTCCAATCCTACACACTCTCTCTCTCCAATCCTACACACTCTCTCTCTCTCCAATCCTACACACTCTCTCTCTCCAATCCTGCACAGTCTCTCTCTCTCTCCAATCCTACACACTGCCTCTCTTTCTCTCCAATCCTACACACTCTCTCTCTCTCTCCAATCCTACACACTCTCTCTCTCTCTCCCATCCGACACACACTCTCTCTCTCTCCAATTCGACACACTCTCTCTCTCTCTCCAATCCTACACACTCTCTCTCTCCAATCCTACACACTCTCTCTCTCACCAATCCTACACACTCTCTCTCTCCAATCCTACACACACTCTCTCTCTCCAATCCTACACTCACACTCTCTCTCTCCAATCCGACGCACTCTCTCTCTCTCCAATCCTACACTCACTCACTCTCTCTCTCCAATCCGACATACTCTCTCTCTCTCCAGTCCTACACTCACTCTCTCTCTCCAATCCGACACACTCTCTCTCTCTCCAATCCGACACACTCTCTCTCTCTCTCCAATCCTACACACTCACTCTCTCTCTCCAATCCGACACACTCACTCTCTCTCCAATCCTACTCTCACTCTCTCTCCAATCCTACACTCACTCTCTCTCTCTCCAATCTGACACACTCTCTCTCTCTCTCCAATCCTACACACTCTCTCTCTGTCTCTCCAATCCGACACACTCTCTCTCTCTCCAATCCTACACTCACTCTCTCTCCAATCCTACACTCACTCTCTCTCTCTCTCCCTCCAATCCTATACACACTCTGTCTCTCTCTCTAATCCTAATTACTCTCTCTCACCAATCCGACACACTCTCTCTCTAAAATCCGACCCACTCCCTCTCTCCAATCCGACACACTCTCTCTCTCCAATCCTGCACAGTCTCTCTCTCTCTCCAATCCTACACACTGCCTCTCTTTCTCTCCAATCCTACACACTCTCTCTCTCTCTCCAATCCTACACACTCTCTCTCTCTCCAATCCTACACTCACTCTCTCTCTCTCTCCAATCCGACACACTATCTCTCTCTCCAATCCTACACTCACTCTCTCTCTCTCTCCAATCCGACATACTCTCTCTCTCTCCAACCCTCACTCACTCTCTCTCTCTCTCCAATCCGACACACTCTCTCTCTCTCCAATCCGACACACGCTCTCTCTCTCTCTCCAATCCTACACACTCACTCTCTCTCTCCAATCCGATACACTCACACTCTCTCCAATCCTACTCTCACTCTCTCTCCAATCCTACACTCACTCTCTCTCTCTCTCCAATCTGACACACTCTCTCTCTCTCCAATCCTACACACTCTCTCTCTCTGTCTCTCCAATCCTGCACACTCTCTCTCTGTCTCTCCAATACGACACACACTCTCTCTCTGCA
The DNA here is from genome assembly GCF_047496795.1 of Chiloscyllium punctatum. Taxonomy (NCBI): domain Eukaryota; kingdom Metazoa; phylum Chordata; class Chondrichthyes; order Orectolobiformes; family Hemiscylliidae; genus Chiloscyllium; species Chiloscyllium punctatum. The sequence goes on along the minus strand of NC_092791.1, from coordinate 35,455,018 downwards.
ATCCTACACTCTCTCTCTCTCTCTCTCTCTCCAATCCTACACTCTCTCTCTCTCTCTCCAATCCTACGCTCTCTCTCTCTGTCCAATCCAACACACTCTCTCTCTCCAATCCAACACTCTCTCTCTCTCCAATCCTACACAGTCTCTCTCTCTCTCCAATCCTACACACACTCTCTCTCTCTCCATTCCTACACAATCTCTCTCTCTCCAATCCGACACACTCTCTCTCTCTCCAATCCTACACAATCTCTCTCTCTCCAATCCAACACACTCTCTCTCTCTCCAATCCGACACACACTCTCTCTCTCCAATCCTACACAATCTCTCTCTCTCTCCAATCCTACACACTCTCTCCCTCTCTCTCCAATCATACACACTCTCTCTCTCCAATCCTCCACTCTCTCTCTCTCCATTCCTACACACCCTCTCTCTCTCTCCAATCCTACACACACTCTCTCTCTCCATTCCCACACACTCTCTCTCTCACCAATCCTACACACTCTCTGTCTCTCACCAATCCGACACACTCTCTCTCTCTCCAATCCGACACTCTCTCTCTCTCCAATCCGACACACTCTCTCTCTCTCCATTCCTACACAATCTCTCTCTCTCCAATCCTACACACTCTCTCCCTCTCTCTCCAATCATACACTCTCTCTCTCCAATCCTCCACTCTCTCTCTCTCCATTCCTACACACCCTCTCTCTCTCTCCAATCCTCCACTCTCTCTCTCTCCATTCCTCCACTCTCTCTCTCTCCATTCCTACACACCCTCTCTCTCTCCATTCCCACACACTCTCTCTCTCTCCAATCCTACGCACTCTCTCTCTCTCCAATCCTACTCACTCTCTCTCTCTCACCAATACGACACACTCTCTCTCTCTCTCCAATCCGACACTCTCTCTCTCTCCAATCCGACACACTCTCTCTCTCTCTCCATTCCTACACACTCTCTGTCTGTCTCCAATCCTACAAACTCTCTCTCTCAAATCCTGCACTCTCTGTCTCTCTCCAATCCTACACTCTCTCTCTCTCTCCAATCCAACACACGCTCTCTCTCTCCAATCCTACACTCACTCTCTCTCCAATCATACACTCTCTCTCTCTCTCTCTCTCCAATCCGACAATCACTCTCTCTACAATCCTACACTCACTCTCTCTACAATCCTACACACTCTCTCTCTCACCAATCCTACACACACTCTCTCTCTCTCCAATCCTATACACTCTCTCTCTCTCCAATCCGACACTCACTCTCTCTAAAATCCTACACTCACTCTCTCTCCAATTATACACTCTATCTCCCTCTCTCTCCAATCCGAAACACTCTCTCTCTCTCTCTCGCCAATCCGACACACTCCCTCTCTCTCTCTCCAATCCTACACTTTCTGTCTCTCTCCAATCCTACACACTCTCTCTCTCTGTCCAATCCTACACACACTCTCTCTCTCTCTCCAATCCCACACATTCTCTCTCTCTCTCCAATCCCACACACTCTCTCTCTCTCTGTCCAATCCTACACTCTCTCTCTCTCTCTCTCCAATCCTACGCTCTCTCTCTCTGTCCAATCCAACACACTCTCTCTCTCCAATCCAACACTCTCTCTCTCTCCAATCCTACACAGTCTCTCTCTCTCTCCAATCCTTCACGCACTCTCTCTCCAATCCTACACTCACTCTCTCTCCAATCATACACTCACTCTCTCTCTCTCCAATCATACACTCTCTCTCTCTCCAATCCGATACACACTCTCTCTATCTCTCTCCAATCCTACCCACACTCTCTCTCTCTCTCTCTAATCCTACACACACACTCTCTCTCTCTCTCTCCAATCCTACACACTCTCTCTCTCTCCAATCCTCCACACTCTCTCTCTCTCTCCAATCCGACACACTCTCTCTCTCTCTCCAATCCGACACACTCTCTCTCTCTCTCCAATCCTACACACTCTCTCTATCTCCAATCCAACACACTCTCTCTCTCTCCAATCCAACACACGCTCTCTCTCTCTCTCCAATCCTACACACTCTCCCTCTCTCCAATCCTTCACGCACTCTCTCTCCAATCCTACACTCACTCTCTCTCCAATCATACACTCACTCTCTCTCTCTCCAATCATACACTCTCTCTCTCTCCAATCCGATACACACTCTCTCTCTCTCCAATTCTACACACTCTCCCTCTCTCTCTCCAATCCTACACACTCTCCCTCTCTCCATCCAATCCTACACACTCTCTCTCTCTCTCCAATCCGACACACTCTCTCTCTCTCTCCAATCCGACGCTCTCTCTCTCTCTTTACAATCCTACACACTCTCCCTCTCTCCATCCAATCCTACACATTCTCTCTCTCTCACCAATCCTACACACTCTCTCTCTCTCTCCCATCCGACACACTCTCTCTCTCTCTCCAATTCGACACACTCTCTCTCTCTCTCTCCAATCCTACACAATCTCTCTCTCCAATCCTACACACTCTCTCTCTCTCCAATCCTACACACTCTCTCTCTCCAATCCTGCACAGTCTCTCTCTCTCTCCAATCCTACACACTGCCTCTCTTTCTCTCCAAGCCTACACACTCTCTCTCTAACCAATCCTACACTCTCTCTCTCTCTCCAATCCAACACACGCTCTCTCTCTCCAATCATACACTCTCTCTCTCTCTCTCGCCAATCCGACACCCTCTCTCCCTCTCTCTCCAATCCTACACTCTCTCTCTCTCTCTCTCTCCACTCCGACACAATCTCTCTCTCTCTCTCCAATTCGACACACTCTCTCTCTCACCAATCCTACACAATCTCTCTCTCCAATCCTACACACTCTCTCCCTCTATCTCCAATCATACACACTCTCTCTCTCCAATCCTCCACTCTCTCTCTCCATTCCTACACACCCTCTCTCTCTCTCCAATCCTACACACTCTCTCTCTCTCCATTCCCACACACTCTCTCTCTCTCCAATCCTACACACTCTCTCTCTCTCCAATCCTAGTCACTCTCTCTCTCTCACCAATCCGACACACTCTCCCTCTCTCTCTCCAATCCGACACTCTCTCTCTCTCCAATCCGACACACTCTCTCTCTCTCTCCATTCCTACACAATCTCTCTCTCTCCAATCCTACACACTCTCTGTCTCTCTCCAATCCTACAAACTCTCTCTCTCAAATCCTGCACTCTCTGTCTCTCTCCAATCCTTCACACTCTCTCACTCTCTCCAATCCGACACACTCTCTCTCTCCAATCCGACACTCTCTCTCTCTCTCTCACTCCAATCCGACACACTCTCTCTCTCCAATCCGACACACTCTCTCTCTCTCTCCAATCCTACACTCTCTCTCTCTCTCCACTCCAACACACGCTCTCTCTCTCCAATCCTACACTCACTCTCTCTACAATCCTACACTCACTCTCTCTAAAATCCTACACACTCTCTCTCTCTCACCAATCCTACACACACTCTCTCTCTCTCCAATCCTACACACTCTCTCTCTCTCTCCAATCCGACACTCACTCTCTCTAAAATCCTACACTCACTCTCTCTCCAATTATACACTCTATCTCCCTCTCTCTCCAATCCGAAACACTCTCTCTCTCTCTCTCTCGCCAATCCGACACACTCCCTCTCTCTCTCTCCAATCCTACACTTTCTGTCTCTCTCCAATCCTACACACTCTCTCTCTGTCCAATCCTACACACACTCTCTCTCTCTCTCCAATCCCACACACTCTCTCTCTCTCTCCAATCCCACACACTCTCTCTCTCTCTCTGTCCAATCCTACACTCTCTCTCTCTCTCTCCAATCCTATGCTCTCTCTCTCTGTCCAATCCAACACACTCTCTCTCTCCAATCCAACAATCTCTCTCTCTCCAATCCTACACACACTCTCTCTATCTCTCTCCAATCCTACCCACACTCTCTCTCTCTCTCTAATCCTACACACACTCTCTCTCTCCAATCCTCCACACTCTCTCTCTCTCTCTCCAATCCGACACACTCTCTCTCTCGCTCCAATCCGACACACTCTCTCTCTCTCTCCAATCCTACACACTCTCTCTATCTCCAATCCAACACACTCTCTCTCTCTCCAATCCAACACACGCTCTCTCTCTGTCTATCCAATCCTACACACTCTCTCTCTCTCCAATCCGACACGATCTCTCTCCAATCCAACACACTCTCTCTCTCTCTCTCCAGTGCTACACTCTCTCTCTCTCCAATCCTTCACTCACTCTCTCTCCAATCCTACACTCACTCTCTCTCCAATCGTACATTCACTCTCTCTCTCTCCAATCATACACTCTCTCTCTCTCCAATCCGACACACACTCTCTCTCTCTCTCCAATTCTACACACTCTCCCTCTCTCTCTCCAATCCTACACACTCTCCCTCTCTCCATCCAATCCTACACATTCTCTCTCTCTCTCCAATCCGACACACTCTCTCTCTCTCTCCAATCCGACGCTCTCTCTCTCTCTCTACAATCCGACGCTCTCTCTCTCTCTCTACAATCCTACACACTCTCTCTCTCCCATCCTACACACTCATTCTCTCTCTCCAATCCTACACATTCTCTCTCTCTCACAAATCCTACACACTCTCTCTATCTCTCTCCAATCCTACCACACTCTCTCTCTCTCTCTAATCCTACACTCTCTCTCTCTCTCTCTCCAATCCTCCACACTCTCTCTCTCTCCAATCCGACACACTCTCTCTCTCTCCAATCCGACACACTCTCTCTCTCTCTCTCCAATCCGACACACTCTCTCTCTCTCTCCAATCCTACACACTCTCTCTCTCTCCAATCCTACACACTCTCTCTCTCTCTCTCCCATCCGACACACACTCTCTCTCTCTCCTATTCGACACACTCTCTCTCTCTCTCCAATCCTACACACTCTCTCTCTCCAATCCTACACACTCTCTCTCTCTCCAATCCTACACACTCTCTCTCTCCAATCCTGCACAGTCTCTCTCTCTCTCCAATCCTACACACTGCCTCTCTTTCTCTCCAATCCTACACACTCTCTCTCTCTCTCCAATCCTACACACTCTCTCTCTCTCTCCCATCCGACACACACTCTCTCTCTCTCCAATTCGACACACTCTCTCTCTCTCTCTCTCTCGCCAATCCGACACACTCCCTCTCTCTCTCTCCAATCCTACGCTCTCTCTCTCTGTCCAATCCAACACACTCTCTCTCTCCAATCCAACACTCTCTCTCTCTCCAATCCTACACACACTCTCTCTATCTCTCTCCAATCCTACCCACACTCTCTCTCTCTCTCTAATCCTACACACACTCTCTCTCTCCAATCCTCCACACTCTCTCTCTCTCTCTCCAATCCGACACACTCTCCCTCTCGCTCCAATCCGACACACTCTCTCTCTCTCTCCAATCCTACACACTCTCTCTATCTCCAATCCAACACACTCTCTCTCTCTCCAATCCAACACACGCTCTCTCTCTGTCTCTCCAATCCTACACACTCTCTCTCTCTCCAATCCGACACGATCTCTTTCCAATCCGACACACTCTCTCTCTCTCTCTCCAGTGCTACACTCTCTCTCTCTCCAATCCTTCACTCACTCTCTCTCCAATCGTACATTCACTCTCTCTCTCTCCAATCATACACTCTCTCTCTCTCCAATCCGACACACACTCTCTCTCTCTCTCCAATTCTACACACTCTCCCTCTCTCTCTCCAATCCTACACACTCTCCCTCTCTCCATCCAATCCTACACATTCTCTCTCTCTCTCCAATCCGACACACTCTCTCTCTCTCTCCAATCCGACGCTCTCTCTCTCTCTCTCTACAATCCGACGCTCTCTCTCTCTCTCTACAATCCTACACACTCTCTCTCTCCCATCCTACACACTCATTCTCTCTCTCCAATCCTACACATTCTCTCTCTCTCACCAATCCTACACACTCTCTCTATCTCTCTCCAATCCTACCACACTCTCTCTCTCTCTCTAATCCTACACTCTCTCTCTCTCTCTCCAATCCTCCACACTCTCTCTCTCTCCAATCCTCCACACTCTCTCTCTCTCCAATCCGACACACTCTCTCTCTCTCTCCAATCCGACACACTCTCTCTCTCTCTCCAATCCTACACACTCTCTCTCTCTCCAATCCTACACACTCTCTCTCTCTCCAATCCTACACACTCTCTCTCTCTCCAATCCTACACACTCTCTCTCTCTCTCTCTCCCATCCGACACACACTCTCTCTCTCTCCAATTCGACACACTCTCTCTCTCTCTCCAATCCTACACACTCTCTCTCTCCAATCCTACACACTCTCTCTCTCTCCAATCCTACACACTCTCTCTCTCCAATCCTGCACAGTCTCTCTCTCTCTCCAATCCTACACACTGCCTCTCTTTCTCTCCAATCCTACACACTCTCTCTCTCTCTCCAATCCTACACACTCTCTCTCTCTCTCCCATCCGACACACACTCTCTCTCTCTCCAATTCGACACACTCTCTCTCTCTCTCCAATCCTACACACTCTCTCTCTCCAATCCTACACACTCTCTCTCTCTCCAATCCTACACACTCTCTCTCTCCAATCCTACACACACTCTCTCTCTCCAATCCTACACTCACTCTCTCTCTCTCCAATCCGACACACTCTCTCTCTCTCCAATCCTACACTCACTCACTCTCTCTCTCCAATCCGACATACTCTCTCTCTCTCCAGTCCTACACTCACTCTCTCTCTCCAATCCGACACACTCTCTCTCTCTCCAATCCGACACACTCTCTCTCTCTCTCTCTCCAATCCTACACACTCACTCTCTCTCTCCAATCCGACACACTCACTCTCTCTCCAATCCTACTCTCACTCTCTCTCCAATCCTACACTCACTCTCTCTCTCTCCAATCTGACACACTCTCTCTCTCTCTCCAATCCTACACACTCTCTCTCTGTCTCTCCAATCCGACACACTCTCTCTCTCTCCAATCCTACACTCACTCTCTCTCCAATCCTACACTCACTCTCTCTCTCTCCCTCCAATCCTATACACACTCTGTCTCTCTCTCTAATCCTAATTACTCTCTCTCACCAATCCGACACACTCTCTCTCTAAAATCCGACCCACTCTCTCTCTCCAATCCGACACACTCTCTCTCTCTCTCCAATCCGACATACACTCTCTCTCTCTCTCCAATTCTACACTCTCTCTCTCTCTCTCTCTTCACTACGAGACAATCTCTCTCTCTCTCTCCAATCCGACACAACCTCTCTCTCTCTCTCCAATCCGACACACTCTCTCTCTCTCTCTCTCCAATCCGACACCCTCTCTCCCTCTCTCTCCAATCCTACACTCTCTCTCTCTCCAATCCGACACACTCTCTCTCTCTCTCTCTCTCCAATCCGACACCCTCTCTCCCTCTCTCTCCGATCCTACACACTCTCTCTCTCTCTCTCCACTCCGACACAATCTCTCTCTCTCTCCAATTCGACACACTCTCTCTCTCACCAATCCGACACACTCTCTCTCTCTCTCCAATCCGACACACTCTCTCTCTCTCCAATCCGACACACTCTCTCTCTCTCCAATCCTACACAATCTCTCTCTCTCTCCAATCCTACACACTCTCTCCCTCTCTCTCCAATCATACACACTCTCTCTCTCCAATCCTCCACTCTCTCTCTCTCCATTCCTACACACACTCGCTCTCTCTCTCCAATCCGACACACTCTCTCTCTCTCCAATCCTACACAATCTCTCTCTCTCTCCAATCCTACACACTCTCTCCCTCTCTCTCCAATCATACACACTCTCTCTCTCCAATCCAACACACTCTCTCTCTCCAATCCGACACACTCTCTCTCTCTCCAATCCTACACAATCTCTCTCTCTCTCCAATCCTACACACTCTCTCCCTCTCTCTCCAATCATACACACTCTCTCTCCAATCCTCCACTCTCTCTCTCTCCATTCCTACACACCCTCTCTCTCTCTCCAATCCTACACACTCTCTCTCTCTCCATTCCCACACACTCTCTGTCTCTCTCCAATCCGACACACTCTCTCTCTCTCTCTCCACTCCGACACAATCTCTCTCTCTCTCCAATTCGACACACTCTCTCTCTCACCAATCCGACACACTGTCTCTGTCTCTCTCCAATCCTACACACTCTCTCTCTGTTTCCAATCATACACACACTCTCTCTCTCTCTCCAATCCTACACACTCTCTCTCTCTCCAATCCAACACACGCTCTCTCTCTCCAATCCTACACTCACTCTCTCTACAATCCTACACTGACTCTCTCTCCAATCATACACTCTCTCTCTCTCTCTCCAATCCTACACTCACTCTCTCTCCAATCATACACTCTCTCTCTCTCTCTCTCCAATCCGACACCCTCTCTCCCTCTCTCTCCAATCCTACACTCTCTCTCTCTCTCTCCACTCCGACACAATCTCTCTCTCTCTCCAATTCGACACACTCTCTCTCTCACCAATCCTACACACTCTCTCTCTCTCTCCAATCCGACACACTCTCTCTCTCTCTCTCCAATCCGACACACTCTCTCTCTCTCCAATCCTACACACTCTCTCTCTCTCCAATCCTACACAATCTCTCTCTCTCTCCAATCCTACACACTCTCTCCCTCTCTCTCCAATCATACACACTCTCTCTCTCCAATCCTACAAACTCTCTCTCTCAAATCCTGCACTCTCTGTCTCTCTCCAATCCTACATACTCTCTCTCTCTCTCCAATCCGACACACTCTCTCTCTCCAATCCGACACACTCTCTCTCTCTCCAATCCTACACTCTCTCTCTCTCCACTCCAACACACGCTCTCTCTCTCCAATCCTACACTCACTCTCTCTACAATCCTACACTCACTCTCTCTCCAATCCTACAATCACTCTCTCTACAATCCTACACTCACTCTCTCTACAATCCTACACACTCTCTCTCTCTCACCAATCCTACACACACTCTCTCTCTCTCCAATCCTACACACTCTCTCTCTCTCCAATCAGACACTCACTCTCTCTAAAATCCTACACTCACTCTCTCTCCAATTATACACTCTATCTCCCTCTCTCTCCAATCCGAAACACTCTCTCTCTCTCTCGCCAATCCGACACACACCCTCTCTCTCTCTCCAATCCTACACTTTCTGTCTCTCTCCAATCCTACACACTCTCTCTCTCTGTCCAATCCTACACACACTCTCTCTCTCTCTCTCCAATCCCACACACTCTCTCTCTCTCTCCAATCCCACACACTCTCTCTCTCTCTGTCCAATCCTAAACTCTCTCTCTCTCTCCAATCCTACGCTCTCTCTCTCTGTCCAATCCAACACACTCTCTCTCTCCAATCCAACACTCTCTCTCTCTCCAATCCTACACAGTCTCTCTCTCTCTCCAATCCTACACACACTCTCTCTATCTCTCTCCAATCCTACCCACACTCTCTCTCTCTCTCTAATCCTACACACACTCTCTCTCTCTCTCTCTCCAATCCTACACACTCTCTCTCTCTCCAATCCTCCACACTCTCTCTCTCTCTCTCTCCAATCCGACACTCTCTCTTTCTCTCTCCGATCCGACACACTCTCTCTCTCTCTCCAATCCGACACACTCTCTCTCTCTCTCCAATCCTACTCTCTCTCTCTCTCTCCACTGCAACACACGCTCTCTCTCTCCAATCCTACACTCACTCTCTCTACAATCCGACACTCACTCTCTCTCCAATCCTACAATCACTCTCTCTACAATCCTACACTCACTCTCTCTACAATCCTACACACTCTCTCTCTCTCACCAATCCTACACACACTCTCTCTCTCTCCAATCCTACACACTCTCTCTCTCTCCAATCAGACACTCACTCTCTCTAAAATCCTACACTCACTCTCTCTCCAATTATACACTCTATCTCCCTCTCTCTCCAATCCGAAACACTCTCTCTCTCTCTCGCCAATCCGACACACTCCCTCTCTCTCTCTCCAATCCTACACTTTCTGTCTCTCTCCAATCCTACACACTCTCTCTCTCTGTCCAATCCTACACACACACTCTCTCTCTCTCTCCAATCCCACACACTCTCTCTCTCTCTCCAATCCCACACACTCTCTCTCTCTGTCCAATCCTAAACTCTCTCTCTCTCTCCAATCCTACGCTCTCTCTCTCTGTCCAATCCAACACACTCTCTCTCTCCAATCCAACACTCTCTCTCTCTCCAATCCTACACAGTCTCTCTCTCTCTCCAATCCTACACACACTCTCTCTATCTCTCTCCAATCCTACCCACACTCTCTCTCTCTCTCTAATCCTACACACACTCTCTCTCTCTCTCTCTCCAATTCTACACACTCTCCCTCTCTCTCTCCAATCCTACACACTCTCCCTCTCTCCATCCAATCCTACACACTCTCTCTCTCTCTCCAATCCGACACACTCTCTCTCTCTCTCCAATCCGACGCTCTCTCTCTCTCTTTACAATCCTACACACTCTCCCTCTCTCCATCCAATCCTACACATTCTCTCTCTCTCACCAATCCTACACACTCTCTCTCTCTCTCCCATCCGACACACTCTCTCTCTCTCTCCAATTCGACACACTCTCTCTCTCTCTCTCCAATCCTACACAATCTCTCTCTCCAATCCTACACACTCTCTCTCTCTCCAATCCTACACACTCTCTCTCTCCAATCCTGCACAGTCTCTCTCTCTCTCCAATCCTACACACTGCCTCTCTTTCTCTCCAAGCCTACACACTCTCTCTCTAACCAATCCTACACTCTCTCTCTCTCTCCAATCCAACACACGCTCTCTCTCTCCAATCATACACTCTCTCTCTCTCTCTCGCCAATCCGACACCCTCTCTCCCTCTCTCTCCAATCCTACACTCTCTCTCTCTCTCTCTCTCCACTCCGACACAATCTCTCTCTCTCTCTCCAATTCGACACACTCTCTCTCTCACCAATCCTACACAATCTCTCTCTCCAATCCTACACACTCTCTCCCTCTATCTCCAATCATACACACTCTCTCTCTCCAATCCTCCACTCTCTCTCTCCATTCCTACACACCCTCTCTCTCTCTCCAATCCTACACACTCTCTCTCTCTCCATTCCCACACACTCTCTCTCTCTCCAATCCTACACACTCTCTCTCTCTCCAATCCTAGTCACTCTCTCTCTCTCACCAATCCGACACACTCTCCCTCTCTCTCTCCAATCCGACACTCTCTCTCTCTCCAATCCGACACACACTCTCTCTCTCTCCATTCCTACACAATCTCTCTCTCTCCAATCCTACACACTCTCTGTCTCTCTCCAATCCTACAAACTCTCTCTCTCAAATCCTGCACTCTCTGTCTCTCTCCAATCCTTCACACTCTCTCACTCTCTCCAATCCGACACACTCTCTCTCTCCAATCCGACACTCTCTCTCTCTCTCTCACTCCAATCCGACACACTCTCTCTCTCCAATCCGACACACTCTCTCTCTCTCTCCAATCCTACACTCTCTCTCTCTCTCCACTCCAACACACGCTCTCTCTCTCCAATCCTACACTCACTCTCTCTACAATCCTACACTCACTCTCTCTAAAATCCTACACACTCTCTCTCTCTCACCAATCCTACACACACTCTCTCTCTCTCCAATCCTACACACTCTCTCTCTCTCTCCAATCCGACACTCACTCTCTCTAAAATCCTACACTCACTCTCTCTCCAATTATACACTCTATCTCCCTCTCTCTCCAATCCGAAACACTCTCTCTCTCTCTCTCTCGCCAATCCGACACACTCCCTCTCTCTCTCTCCAATCCTACACTTTCTGTCTCTCTCCAATCCTACACACTCTCTCTCTGTCCAATCCTACACACACTCTCTCTCTCTCTCCAATCCCACACACTCTCTCTCTCTCTCCAATCCCACACACTCTCTCTCTCTCTCTGTCCAATCCTACACTCTCTCTCTCTCTCTCCAATCCTATGCTCTCTCTCTCTGTCCAATCCAACACACTCTCTCTCTCCAATCCAACAATCTCTCTCTCTCCAATCCTACACACACTCTCTCTATCTCTCTCCAATCCTACCCACACTCTCTCTCTCTCTCTAATCCTACACACACTCTCTCTCTCCAATCCTCCACACTCTCTCTCTCTCTCTCCAATCCGACACACTCTCTCTCTCGCTCCAATCCGACACACTCTCTCTCTCTCTCCAATCCTACACACTCTCTCTATCTCCAATCCAACACACTCTCTCTCTCTCCAATCCAACACACGCTCTCTCTCTGTCTATCCAATCCTACACACTCTCTCTCTCTCCAATCCGACACGATCTCTCTCCAATCCAACACACTCTCTCTCTCTCTCTCCAGTGCTACACTCTCTCTCTCTCCAATCCTTCACTCACTCTCTCTCCAATCCTACACTCACTCTCTCTCCAATCGTACATTCACTCTCTCTCTCTCCAATCATACACTCTCTCTCTCTCCAATCCGACACACACTCTCTCTCTCTCTCCAATTCTACACACTCTCCCTCTCTCTCTCCAATCCTACACACTCTCCCTCTCTCCATCCAATCCTACACATTCTCTCTCTCTCTCCAATCCGACACACTCTCTCTCTCTCTCCAATCCGACGCTCTCTCTCTCTCTCTACAATCCGACGCTCTCTCTCTCTCTCTACAATCCTACACACTCTCTCTCTCCCATCCTACACACTCATTCTCTCTCTCCAATCCTACACATTCTCTCTCTCTCACAAATCCTACACACTCTCTCTATCTCTCTCCAATCCTACCACACTCTCTCTCTCTCTCTAATCCTACACTCTCTCTCTCTCTCTCTCCAATCCTCCACACTCTCTCTCTCTCCAATCCGACACACTCTCTCTCTCTCCAATCCGACACACTCTCTCTCTCTCTCTCCAATCCGACACACTCTCTCTCTCTCTCCAATCCTACACACTCTCTCTCTCTCCAATCCTACACACTCTCTCTCTCTCTCTCCCATCCGACACACACTCTCTCTCTCTCCTATTCGACACACTCTCTCTCTCTCTCCAATCCTACACACTCTCTCTCTCCAATCCTACACACTCTCTCTCTCTCCAATCCTACACACTCTCTCTCTCCAATCCTGCACAGTCTCTCTCTCTCTCCAATCCTACACACTGCCTCTCTTTCTCTCCAATCCTACACACTCTCTCTCTCTCTCCAATCCTACACACTCTCTCTCTCTCTCTCCCATCCGACACACACTCTCTCTCTCTCCAATTCGACACACTCTCTCTCTCTCTCTCTCTCGCCAATCCGACACACTCCCTCTCTCTCTCTCCAATCCTACGCTCTCTCTCTCTGTCCAATCCAACACACTCTCTCTCTCCAATCCAACACTCTCTCTCTCTCCAATCCTACACACACTCTCTCTATCTCTCTCCAATCCTACCCACACTCTCTCTCTCTCTCTAATCCTACACACACTCTCTCTCTCCAATCCTCCACACTCTCTCTCTCTCTCTCCAATCCGACACACTCTCCCTCTCGCTCCAATCCGACACACTCTCTCTCTCTCTCCAATCCTACACACTCTCTCTATCTCCAATCCAACACACTCTCTCTCTCTCCAATCCAACACACGCTCTCTCTCTGTCTCTCCAATCCTACACACTCTCTCTCTCTCCAATCCGACACGATCTCTTTCCAATCCGACACACTCTCTCTCTCTCTCTCCAGTGCTACACTCTCTCTCTCTCCAATCCTTCACTCACTCTCTCTCCAATCGTACATTCACTCTCTCTCTCTCCAATCATACACTCTCTCTCTCTCCAATCCGACACACACTCTCTCTCTCTCTCCAATTCTACACACTCTCCCTCTCTCTCTCCAATCCTACACACTCTCCCTCTCTCCATCCAATCCTACACATTCTCTCTCTCTCTCCAATCCGACACACTCTCTCTCTCTCTCCAATCCGACGCTCTCTCTCTCTCTCTCTACAATCCGACGCTCTCTCTCTCTCTCTACAATCCTACACACTCTCTCTCTCCCATCCTACACACTCATTCTCTCTCTCCAATCCTACACATTCTCTCTCTCTCACCAATCCTACACACTCTCTCTATCTCTCTCCAATCCTACCACACTCTCTCTCTCTCTCTAATCCTACACTCTCTCTCTCTCTCTCCAATCCTCCACACTCTCTCTCTCTCCAATCCTCCACACTCTCTCTCTCTCCAATCCGACACACTCTCTCTCTCTCTCCAATCCGACACACTCTCTCTCTCTCTCCAATCCTACACACTCTCTCTCTCTCCAATCCTACACACTCTCTCTCTCTCCAATCCTACACACTCTCTCTCTCTCCAATCCTACACACTCTCTCTCTCTCTCTCTCCCATCCGACACACACTCTCTCTCTCTCCAATTCGACACACTCTCTCTCTCTCTCCAATCCTACACACTCTCTCTCTCCAATCCTACACACTCTCTCTCTCTCCAATCCTACACACTCTCTCTCTCCAATCCTGCACAGTCTCTCTCTCTCTCCAATCCTACACACTGCCTCTCTTTCTCTCCAATCCTACACACTCTCTCTCTCTCTCCAATCCTACACACTCTCTCTCTCTCTCCCATCCGACACACACTCTCTCTCTCTCCAATTCGACACACTCTCTCTCTCTCTCCAATCCTACACACTCTCTCTCTCCAATCCTACACACTCTCTCTCTCTCCAATCCTACACACTCTCTCTCTCCAATCCTACACACACTCTCTCTCTCCAATCCTACACTCACTCTCTCTCTCTCCAATCCGACACACTCTCTCTCTCTCCAATCCTACACTCACTCACTCTCTCTCTCCAATCCGACATACTCTCTCTCTCTCCAGTCCTACACTCACTCTCTCTCTCCAATCCGACACACTCTCTCTCTCTCCAATCCGACACACTCTCTCTCTCTCTCTCTCCAATCCTACACACTCACTCTCTCTCTCCAATCCGACACACTCACTCTCTCTCCAATCCTACTCTCACTCTCTCTCCAATCCTACACTCACTCTCTCTCTCTCCAATCTGACACACTCTCTCTCTCTCTCCAATCCTACACACTCTCTCTCTGTCTCTCCAATCCGACACACTCTCTCTCTCTCCAATCCTACACTCACTCTCTCTCCAATCCTACACTCACTCTCTCTCTCTCCCTCCAATCCTATACACACTCTGTCTCTCTCTCTAATCCTAATTACTCTCTCTCACCAATCCGACACACTCTCTCTCTAAAATCCGACCCACTCTCTCTCTCCAATCCGACACACTCTCTCTCTCTCTCCAATCCGACATACACTCTCTCTCTCTCTCCAATTCTACACTCTCTCTCTCTCTCTCTCTTCACTACGAGACAATCTCTCTCTCTCTCTCCAATCCGACACAACCTCTCTCTCTCTCTCCAATCCGACACACTCTCTCTCTCTCTCTCTCCAATCCGACACCCTCTCTCCCTCTCTCTCCAATCCTACACTCTCTCTCTCTCCAATCCGACACACTCTCTCTCTCTCTCTCTCTCCAATCCGACACCCTCTCTCCCTCTCTCTCCGATCCTACACACTCTCTCTCTCTCTCTCCACTCCGACACAATCTCTCTCTCTCTCCAATTCGACACACTCTCTCTCTCACCAATCCGACACACTCTCTCTCTCTCTCCAATCCGACACACTCTCTCTCTCTCCAATCCGACACACTCTCTCTCTCTCCAATCCTACACAATCTCTCTCTCTCTCCAATCCTACACACTCTCTCCCTCTCTCTCCAATCATACACACTCTCTCTCTCCAATCCTCCACTCTCTCTCTCTCCATTCCTACACACACTCGCTCTCTCTCTCCAATCCGACACACTCTCTCTCTCTCCAATCCTACACAATCTCTCTCTCTCTCCAATCCTACACACTCTCTCCCTCTCTCTCCAATCATACACACTCTCTCTCTCCAATCCAACACACTCTCTCTCTCCAATCCGACACACTCTCTCTCTCTCCAATCCTACACAATCTCTCTCTCTCTCCAATCCTACACACTCTCTCCCTCTCTCTCCAATCATACACACTCTCTCTCCAATCCTCCACTCTCTCTCTCTCCATTCCTACACACCCTCTCTCTCTCTCCAATCCTACACACTCTCTCTCTCTCCATTCCCACACACTCTCTGTCTCTCTCCAATCCGACACACTCTCTCTCTCTCTCTCCACTCCGACACAATCTCTCTCTCTCTCCAATTCGACACACTCTCTCTCTCACCAATCCGACACACTGTCTCTGTCTCTCTCCAATCCTACACACTCTCTCTCTGTTTCCAATCATACACACACTCTCTCTCTCTCTCCAATCCTACACACTCTCTCTCTCTCCAATCCAACACACGCTCTCTCTCTCCAATCCTACACTCACTCTCTCTACAATCCTACACTGACTCTCTCTCCAATCATACACTCTCTCTCTCTCTCTCCAATCCTACACTCACTCTCTCTCCAATCATACACTCTCTCTCTCTCTCTCTCCAATCCGACACCCTCTCTCCCTCTCTCTCCAATCCTACACTCTCTCTCTCTCTCTCCACTCCGACACAATCTCTCTCTCTCTCCAATTCGACACACTCTCTCTCTCACCAATCCTACACACTCTCTCTCTCTCTCCAATCCGACACACTCTCTCTCTCTCTCTCCAATCCGACACACTCTCTCTCTCTCCAATCCTACACACTCTCTCTCTCTCCAATCCTACACAATCTCTCTCTCTCTCCAATCCTACACACTCTCTCCCTCTCTCTCCAATCATACACACTCTCTCTCTCCAATCCTACAAACTCTCTCTCTCAAATCCTGCACTCTCTGTCTCTCTCCAATCCTACATACTCTCTCTCTCTCTCCAATCCGACACACTCTCTCTCTCCAATCCGACACACTCTCTCTCTCTCCAATCCTACACTCTCTCTCTCTCCACTCCAACACACGCTCTCTCTCTCCAATCCTACACTCACTCTCTCTACAATCCTACACTCACTCTCTCTCCAATCCTACAATCACTCTCTCTACAATCCTACACTCACTCTCTCTACAATCCTACACACTCTCTCTCTCTCACCAATCCTACACACACTCTCTCTCTCTCCAATCCTACACACTCTCTCTCTCTCCAATCAGACACTCACTCTCTCTAAAATCCTACACTCACTCTCTCTCCAATTATACACTCTATCTCCCTCTCTCTCCAATCCGAAACACTCTCTCTCTCTCTCGCCAATCCGACACACACCCTCTCTCTCTCTCCAATCCTACACTTTCTGTCTCTCTCCAATCCTACACACTCTCTCTCTCTGTCCAATCCTACACACACTCTCTCTCTCTCTCTCCAATCCCACACACTCTCTCTCTCTCTCCAATCCCACACACTCTCTCTCTCTCTGTCCAATCCTAAACTCTCTCTCTCTCTCCAATCCTACGCTCTCTCTCTCTGTCCAATCCAACACACTCTCTCTCTCCAATCCAACACTCTCTCTCTCTCCAATCCTACACAGTCTCTCTCTCTCTCCAATCCTACACACACTCTCTCTATCTCTCTCCAATCCTACCCACACTCTCTCTCTCTCTCTAATCCTACACACACTCTCTCTCTCTCTCTCTCCAATCCTACACACTCTCTCTCTCTCCAATCCTCCACACTCTCTCTCTCTCTCTCTCCAATCCGACACTCTCTCTTTCTCTCTCCGATCCGACACACTCTCTCTCTCTCTCCAATCCGACACACTCTCTCTCTCTCTCCAATCCTACTCTCTCTCTCTCTCTCCACTGCAACACACGCTCTCTCTCTCCAATCCTACACTCACTCTCTCTACAATCCGACACTCACTCTCTCTCCAATCCTACAATCACTCTCTCTACAATCCTACACTCACTCTCTCTACAATCCTACACACTCTCTCTCTCTCACCAATCCTACACACACTCTCTCTCTCTCCAATCCTACACACTCTCTCTCTCTCCAATCAGACACTCACTCTCTCTAAAATCCTACACTCACTCTCTCTCCAATTATACACTCTATCTCCCTCTCTCTCCAATCCGAAACACTCTCTCTCTCTCTCGCCAATCCGACACACTCCCTCTCTCTCTCTCCAATCCTACACTTTCTGTCTCTCTCCAATCCTACACACTCTCTCTCTCTGTCCAATCCTACACACACACTCTCTCTCTCTCTCCAATCCCACACACTCTCTCTCTCTCTCCAATCCCACACACTCTCTCTCTCTGTCCAATCCTAAACTCTCTCTCTCTCTCCAATCCTACGCTCTCTCTCTCTGTCCAATCCAACACACTCTCTCTCTCCAATCCAACACTCTCTCTCTCTCCAATCCTACACAGTCTCTCTCTCTCTCCAATCCTACACACACTCTCTCTATCTCTCTCCAATCCTACCCACACTCTCTCTCTCTCTCTAATCCTACACATACTCTCTCTCTCTCTCTCTCCAATCCTACACACACTCTCTCTCTCTCCAATCCTCCACACTCTCTCTCTCTCTCTCCAATCCGACACTCTCTCTCTCTCTCTCCAATCCGACACACTCTCTCTCTCTCTCCAATCCTACACACTCTCTCTCTCTCCAATCCTCCACACTCTCTCTCTCTCTCTCTCCAATCCGACACACTCTCTCTCCAATCCGACACACTCTCTCTCTCTCTCTCTCCAGTGCTACACTCTCTCTCTCTCCAATCCTTCACTCACTCTCTCTCCAATCCTACACTCACTCTCTGTCCAATCAGACACACACTCTCTCTCTCTCCAATCATACACTCTCTCTCTCTCCAATCCGACACACACACTCTCTCTCTCTCCAATTCTACACACTCTTCCTCTCTCTCTCCAATCCTACCCACTCTCCCTCTCTCCATCCAATCCTACACACTCTCTCTCTCTTCAATCCGACACACTCTCTCTCTCTCTCCAATCCGACGCTCTCTCTCTCTCTCTCTACAATCCGACGCTCTCTCTCTCTCTCTACAATCCTACACACTCTCTCTCTCCCATCCTACACACTCATTCTCTCTCTCCAATCCTACACACTCTCTCTCTCTCACCAATCCTACACGCACTCTCTCTCTCTCCCATCCGACACACTCTCTCTCTCTCTCCAATTCGACACACTCTCTCTCTCTCTCTCCAATCCTACACACTCTCTCTCTCCAATCCTACACACACTCTCTCTCTCCAATCCTACACACTGCCTCTCTTTCTCTCCAATCCTACACACTCTCTCTCTCTCTCCAATCCTACACACTCTCTCTCTCTCCAATCCTACACTCACTCTCTCTCTCTCCAATCCGACACACTCTCTCTCTCTCTCCCATCCGACACACTCTCTCTCTCTCTCCAATTCGACACTCTCTCTCTCTCTCTCTACAATCCTACACTCACTCTCTCTCCAATCATACACTCTCTCTCTCTCTCTCTCCAATCCTACAATCACTCTCTCTACAATCCTACACTCACTCTCTCTACAATCCTCCACACTCTCTCTCTCTCACCAATCCTACACACACTCTCTCTCTCTCCAATCCTACACACTCTCTCTCTCCAATCCTGCACAGTCTCTCTCTCTCTCCAATCCTACACACTGCCTCTCTTTCTCTCCAATCCTACACTCTCTCTCTCTCTCTCCAATCCTACACACTCTCTCTCTCTCCAATCCTACACTCACTCTCTCTCTCTCCAATCCGACACACACTCTCTCTCTCCAAACCTACACTCACTCTCTCTCTCTCTCCAATCCGACACACTCTCTCTCTCTCCAATCCGACACTCTCACTCTCTCTCTCCAATCCGACACACTCACTCTCTCTCCAATCCTACTCTCACTCTCTCTCCAATCCTACACTCACTCTCTCTCTCTCTCCAATCTGACACACTCTCTCTCTCTCTCCAATCCTACACACTCTCTCTCTCTGTCTCTCCAATCCTACACACTCTGTCTGTGTCTCTCCAATACGACACACACTCTCTCTCTGCAATCCTACACTCTCTCTCTCTCTCTCTCCAATCCTACACTCTCTTTCTCTCTCTCCAATCCAACACACTCTCTCTCTCCAATCCAACACTTTCTCTCTCTCCAATCCTACACAGTCTCTCTCTCTCTCCAATCCTACACACACTCTCTCTCTCTCTCTCTCTAATCCTACACACTCTCTCTCTCTCTCTCCAATCCTACACACTCTCTCTCTCTCCAATCCTCCACACTCTCTCTCTCCCTCCAATCCGACACTCTCTCTCTCTCTCTCCAATCCGACACACTCTCTCTCTCTCTCTCCAATCCGACACACTCTCTCTCTCTCTCTCCAATCCTACACACTCTCTCTCTCCAATCCTCCACACTCTCTCTCTCTCTCTCCAATCCGACACACTCTCTCTCTCTCTCTCTCCAATCCTACACACTCTCTCTCTCCAATCCTCCACACTCTCTCTCTCTCTCTCCAATCCTACACACACTCTCTCTCTGTCTCTCCAATACGACACACACTTTCTCTCTGCAATCCTACACTCTCTCTCTCTCTCTCTCCAATCCTACACTCTCTCTCTCTCTCTACAATCCCACACTCTCTCTCTCTCTCCAATCCTACACACACTCTCTCTCTCTCTCCAATCCGACACACTCTCTCTCTCTCTCTCTCTCCAATCCCACACACACATTCTCTCTCTCCAATCCCACACACTCTCTCTCTCACTTCAACCAACACAATCTCTCACTCTCTCTCCAATCCAACACACGCTCTCTCTCCAATCCGACACACTCTCTCTCCAATCCGACACACTCTCTCTCTCTCCAATCCTACACTCACTCTCTCGACAATCCTACACTCACTCACTCTCCAATCATACACTCTCTCACTCTCTCCAATCCGACGCACTCTCTCTCCAATCCGATACACTCTCTCTCTCTCCAATCCTACACTCACTCTCTCGACAATCCTACACTCACTCACTCTCCAATCCTACACTCTCTCTCTCTCTCCAATCCTACACACACACTCTCTCTCTCCAATCCTACACACTCTCTCTCTCACTCCAATCCGAAACCCTCTCTCCCTCTCTCTCCAATCCTACACACTCTCTCTCTCCAATCCAACACACACTCTCTCTCTCCAATCCGACACACTCTCTCTCTCTCTCCAATCCAACACAATCTCTCTCTCTCTCCAATCCAACACACTCTCTCTCTCTCCAATCCGACAAACTCTCTCTCTCTCTCTCCAATCCAACACTCTCTCTCTCTCCAATCCTACACAGTCTCTCTCTCTCTCCCATCCGACACACTCTCTCTCTCTCTCCAATTCGACACTCTTTCTCTCTCTCTCCAATCCTACACAGTCTCTCTCTCTCTCTCCCATCCGACACACTCTCTCTCTCTCTCCAATTCGACACACACTCTCTCTCTCTGTCCAATCCTACACACTCTCTCTCTCCAATCCTACACACTCTCTCTCTCTCTCCAATCCTACACTCACTCTCTCTCTCTCCAATCCGACACACTCTCTCTCTCTCCAATCCTACACTCACTCTCTCTCTCTCTCCAATCCGACATACTCTCTCTCTCTCCAATCCTACACTCACTCTCTCTCTCTCTCCAATCCAACACTCTCTCTCTCTCCAATCCTACACAGTCTCACTCTCTCTCCCATCCGACACACTCTCTCTCTCCAATTCGACACTCTTTCTCTCTCTCTCCAATCCTACACAGTCTCTCTCTCTCTCTCCCATCCGACACACTCTCTCTCTCTCTCCAATTCGACACACACTCTCTCTCTCTGTCCAATCCTACACACTCTCTCTCTCCAATCCTACACACTCTCTCTCTCTCCAATCCTACACACTCTCTCTCTCCAATCCTGCACAGTCTCTCTCTCTCTCCAATCCTACACACTGCCTCTCTTTCTCTCCAATCCTACACACTCTCTCTCTCTCTCCAATCCTACACACTCTCTCTCTCTCCAATCCTACACTCACTCTCTCTCTCTCCAATCCGACACACTCTCTCTCTCTCCAATCCTACACTCACTCTCTCTCTCTCTCCAATCCGACATACTCTCTCTCTCTCCAATCCTACACTCACTCTCTCTCTCTCTCCAATCCGACACACTCTCTCTCTCTCCAATCCGACACACTCTCTCTCTCTCTCTCCAATCCTACACACTCACTCTCTCTCTCCAATCCGACACACTCACTCTCTCTCCAATCCTACTCTCACTCTCTCTCCAATCCTACACTCACTCTCTCTCTCACCAATCCGACACACTCTCTCTCTCTCTCTAATCCTACACACTCTCTCTCTGTCTCTCCAATACGACACACACACTCTCTCTGCAATCCTACACTCTCTCTCTCTCTCTCCAATCCTACACTCTCTCTCTCTCTCTCTCCAATCCCATGCTCTCTCTCTCTCTCTCTCTCCAATCCCACACTCTCTCTCTCTCTCTCCAATCCTACACACTCTCTCTCTCTCCAATCCGACACACTCTCTCTCTCTCTCTCTCCAATCCCACGCACACACATGCTCTCTCTCCAATCCCACACACTCTCTCTCTCCAATCCGACACACTCTCTCTCCAATCCTACACACTCTCTCTCTCCAATCCTACACACTCTCTCTCTCTCCAATCCTACACACTCTCTCTCTCCAATCCTGCACAGTCTCTCTCTCTCTCCAATCCTACACACTGCCTCTCTTTCTCTCCAATCCTACACACTCTCTCTCTCTCTCCAATCCTACACACTCTCTCTCTCTCTCCCATCCGACACACACTCTCTCTCTCTCCAATTCGACACACTCTCTCTCTCTCTCCAATCCTACACACTCTCTCTCTCCAATCCTACACACTCTCTCTCTCTCCAATCCTACACACTCTCTCTCTCCAATCCTACACACACTCTCTCTCTCCAATCCTACACTCACTCTCTCTCTCTCCAATCCGACACACTCTCTCTCTCTCCAATCCTACACTCACTCACTCTCTCTCTCCAATCCGACATACTCTCTCTCTCTCCAGTCCTACACTCACTCTCTCTCTCCAATCCGACACACTCTCTCTCTCTCCAATCCGACACACTCTCTCTCTCTCTCTCTCCAATCCTACACACTCACTCTCTCTCTCCAATCCGACACACTCACTCTCTCTCCAATCCTACTCTCACTCTCTCTCCAATCCTACACTCACTCTCTCTCTCTCCAATCTGACACACTCTCTCTCTCTCTCCAATCCTACACACTCTCTCTCTGTCTCTCCAATCCGACACACTCTCTCTCTCTCCAATCCTACACTCACTCTCTCTCCAATCCTACACTCACTCTCTCTCTCTCCCTCCAATCCTATACACACTCTGTCTCTCTCTCTAATCCTAATTACTCTCTCTCACCAATCCGACACACTCTCTCTCTAAAATCCGACCCACTCTCTCTCTCCAATCCGACACACTCTCTCTCTCTCTCCAATCCGACATACACTCTCTCTCTCTCTCCAATTCTACACTCTCTCTCTCTCTCTCTCTTCACTACGAGACAATCTCTCTCTCTCTCTCCAATCCGACACAACCTTTCTCTCTCTCTCCAATCCGACACACTCTCTCTCTCTCTCTCTCCAATCCGACACCCTCTCTCCCTCTCTCTCCAATCCTACACTCTCTCTCTCTCCAATCCCACACACTCTCTCTCTCTCTCTCTCTCCAATCCGACACCCTCTCTCCCTCTCTCTCCGATCCTACACACTCTCTCTCTCTCTCTCCACTCCGACACAATCTCTCTCTCTCTCCAATTCGACACACTCTCTCTCTCACCAATCCGACACACTCTCTCTCTCTCTCCAATCCGACACACTCTCTCTCTCTCCAATCCGACACACTCTCTCTCTCTCCAATCCTACACAATCTCTCTCTCTCTCCAATCCTACACACTCTCTCCCTCTCTCTCCAATCATACACACTCTCTCTCTCCAATCCAACACACTCTCTCTCTCCAATCCGACACACTCTCTCTCTCTCCAATCCTACACAATCTCTCTCTCTCTCCAATCCTACACACTCTCTCCCTCTCTCTCCAATCATACACACTCTCTCTCCAATCCTCCACTCTCTCTCTCTCCATTCCTACACACCCTCTCTCTCTCTCCAATCCTACACACTCTCTCTCTCTCCATTCCCACACACTCTCTGTCTCTCTCCAATCCGACACACTCTCTCTCTCTCTCTCCACTCCGACACAATCTCTCTCTCTCTCCAATTCGACACACTCTCTCTCTCACCAATCCGACACACTGTCTCTGTCTCTCTCCAATCCTACACACTCTCTCTCTGTTTCCAATCATACACACACTCTCTCTCTCTCTCCAATCCTACACACTCTCTCTCTCTCCAATCCAACACACGCTCTCTCTCTCCAATCCTACACTCACTCTCTCTACAATCCTACACTGACTCTCTCTCCAATCATACACTCTCTCTCTCTCTCTCCAATCCTACACTCACTCTCTCTCCAATCATACACTCTCTCTCTCTCTCTCTCCAATCCGACACCCTCTCTCCCTCTCTCTCCAATCCTACACTCTCTCTCTCTCTCTCCACTCCGACACAATCTCTCTCTCTCTCCAATTCGACACACTCTCTCTCTCACCAATCCTACACACTCTCTCTCTCTCTCCAATCCGACACACTCTCTCTCTCTCTCTCCAATCCGACACACTCTCTCTCTCTCCAATCCTACACACTCTCTCTCTCTCCAATCCTACACAATCTCTCTCTCTCTCCAATCCTACACACTCTCTCCCTCTCTCTCCAATCATACACACTCTCTCTCTCCAATCCTACAAACTCTCTCTCTCAAATCCTGCACTCTCTGTCTCTCTCCAATCCTACATACTCTCTCTCTCTCTCCAATCCGACACACTCTCTCTCTCCAATCCGACACACTCTCTCTCTCTCTCTCCAATCCTACACTCTCTCTCTCTCTCCACTCCAACACACGCTCTCTCTCTCCAATCCTACACTCACTCTCTCTACAATCCTACACTCACTCTCTCTCCAATCCTACAATCACTCTCTCTACAATCCTACACTCACTCTCTCTACAATCCTACACACTCTCTCTCTCTCACCAATCCTACACACACTCTCTCTCTCTCCAATCCTACACACTCTCTCTCTCTCCAATCAGACACTCACTCTCTCTAAAATCCTACACTCACTCTCTCTCCAATTATACACTCTATCTCCCTCTCTCTCCAATCCGAAACACTCTCTCTCTCTCTCGCCAATCCGACACACACCCTCTCTCTCTCTCCAATCCTACACTTTCTGTCTCTCTCCAATCCTACACACTCTCTCTCTCTGTCCAATCCTACACACACTCTCTCTCTCTCTCCAATCCCACACACTCTCTCTCTCTCTCCAATCCCACACACTCTCTCTCTCTCTGTCCAATCCTAAACTCTCTCTCTCTCTCCAATCCTACGCTCTCTCTCTCTGTCCAATCCAACACACTCTCTCTCTCCAATCCAACACTCTCTCTCTCTCCAATCCTACACAGTCTCTCTCTCTCTCCAATCCTACACACACTCTCTCTATCTCTCTCCAATCCTACCCACACTCTCTCTCTCTCTCTAATCCTACACACACTCTCTCTCTCTCTCTCTCCAATCCTACACACTCTCTCTCTCTCCAATCCTCCACACTCTCTCTCTCTCTCTCTCCAATCCGACACTCTCTCTTTCTCTCTCCGATCCGACACACTCTCTCTCTCTCTCCAATCCGACACACTCTCTCTCTCTCTCCAATCCTACTCTCTCTCTCTCTCTCCACTGCAACACACGCTCTCTCTCTCCAATCCTACACTCACTCTCTCTACAATCCGACACTCACTCTCTCTCCAATCCTACAATCACTCTCTCTACAATCCTACACTCACTCTCTCTACAATCCTACACACTCTCTCTCTCTCACCAATCCTACACACACTCTCTCTCTCTCCAATCCTACACACTCTCTCTCTCTCCAATCAGACACTCACTCTCTCTAAAATCCTACACTCACTCTCTCTCCAATTATACACTCTATCTCCCTCTCTCTCCAATCCGAAACACTCTCTCTCTCTCTCGCCAATCCGACACACTCCCTCTCTCTCTCTCCAATCCTACACTTTCTGTCTCTCTCCAATCCTACACACTCTCTCTCTCTGTCCAATCCTACACACACACTCTCTCTCTCTCTCCAATCCCACACACTCTCTCTCTCTCTCCAATCCCACACACTCTCTCTCTCTGTCCAATCCTAAACTCTCTCTCTCTCTCCAATCCTACGCTCTCTCTCTCTGTCCAATCCAACACACTCTCTCTCTCCAATCCAACACTCTCTCTCTCTCCAATCCTACACAGTCTCTCTCTCTCTCCAATCCTACACACACTCTCTCTATCTCTCTCCAATCCTACCCACACTCTCTCTCTCTCTCTAATCCTACACATACTCTCTCTCTCTCTCTCTCCAATCCTACACACACTCTCTCTCTCTCCAATCCTCCACACTCTCTCTCTCTCTCTCCAATCCGACACTCTCTCTCTCTCTCTCCAATCCGACACACTCTCTCTCTCTCTCCAATCCTACACACTCTCTCTCTCTCCAATCCTCCACACTCTCTCTCTCTCTCTCTCCAATCCGACACACTCTCTCTCCAATCCGACACACTCTCTCTCTCTCTCTCTCCAGTGCTACACTCTCTCTCTCTCCAATCCTTCACTCACTCTCTCTCCAATCCTACACTCACTCTCTGTCCAATCAGACACACACTCTCTCTCTCTCCAATCATACACTCTCTCTCTCTCCAATCCGACACACACACTCTCTCTCTCTCCAATTCTACACACTCTTCCTCTCTCTCTCCAATCCTACCCACTCTCCCTCTCTCCATCCAATCCTACACACTCTCTCTCTCTTCAATCCGACACACTCTCTCTCTCTCTCCAATCCGACGCTCTCTCTCTCTCTCTCTACAATCCGACGCTCTCTCTCTCTCTCTACAATCCTACACACTCTCTCTCTCCCATCCTACACACTCATTCTCTCTCTCCAATCCTACACACTCTCTCTCTCTCACCAATCCTACACGCACTCTCTCTCTCTCCCATCCGACACACTCTCTCTCTCTCTCCAATTCGACACACTCTCTCTCTCTCTCTCCAATCCTACACACTCTCTCTCTCCAATCCTACACACTCTCTCTCTCTCCAATCCTACACACTGCCTCTCTTTCTCTCCAATCCTACACACTCTCTCTCTCTCTCCAATCCTACACACTCTCTCTCTCTCCAATCCTACACTCACTCTCTCTCTCTCCAATCCGACACACTCTCTCTCTCTCTCCCATCCGACACACTCTCTCTCTCTCTCCAATTCGACACTCTCTCTCTCTCTCTCTACAATCCTACACTCACTCTCTCTCCAATCATACACTCTCTCTCTCTCTCTCTCCAATCCTACAATCACTCTCTCTACAATCCTACACTCACTCTCTCTACAATCCTCCACACTCTCTCTCTCTCACCAATCCTACACACACTCTCTCTCTCTCCAATCCTACACACTCTCTCTCTCCAATCCTGCACAGTCTCTCTCTCTCTCCAATCCTACACACTGCCTCTCTTTCTCTCCAATCCTACACTCTCTCTCTCTCTCTCCAATCCTACACACTCTCTCTCTCTCCAATCCTACACTCACTCTCTCTCTCTCCAATCCGACACACACTCTCTCTCTCCAAACCTACACTCACTCTCTCTCTCTCTCCAATCCGACACACTCTCTCTCTCTCCAATCCGACACTCTCACTCTCTCTCTCCAATCCGACACACTCACTCTCTCTCCAATCCTACTCTCACTCTCTCTCCAATCCTACACTCACTCTCTCTCTCTCTCCAATCTGACACACTCTCTCTCTCTCTCCAATCCTACACACTCTCTCTCTCTGTCTCTCCAATCCTACACACTCTGTCTGTGTCTCTCCAATACGACACACACTCTCTCTCTGCAATCCTACACTCTCTCTCTCTCTCTCTCCAATCCTACACTCTCTTTCTCTCTCTCCAATCCAACACACTCTCTCTCTCCAATCCAACACTTTCTCTCTCTCCAATCCTACACAGTCTCTCTCTCTCTCCAATCCTACACACACTCTCTCTCTCTCTCTCTCTAATCCTACACACTCTCTCTCTCTCTCTCCAATCCTACACACTCTCTCTCTCTCCAATCCTCCACACTCTCTCTCTCCCTCCAATCCGACACTCTCTCTCTCTCTCTCCAATCCGACACACTCTCTCTCTCTCTCTCCAATCCGACACACTCTCTCTCTCTCTCTCCAATCCTACACACTCTCTCTCTCCAATCCTCCACACTCTCTCTCTCTCTCTCCAATCCGACACACTCTCTCTCTCTCTCTCTCCAATCCTACACACTCTCTCTCTCCAATCCTCCACACTCTCTCTCTCTCTCTCCAATCCTACACACACTCTCTCTCTGTCTCTCCAATACGACACACACTTTCTCTCTGCAATCCTACACTCTCTCTCTCTCTCTCTCCAATCCTACACTCTCTCTCTCTCTCTACAATCCCACACTCTCTCTCTCTCTCCAATCCTACACACACTCTCTCTCTCTCTCCAATCCGACACACTCTCTCTCTCTCTCTCTCCAATCCCACACACACATTCTCTCTCTCCAATCCCACACACTCTCTCTCTCACTTCAACCAACACAATCTCTCACTCTCTCTCCAATCCAACACACGCTCTCTCTCCAATCCGACACACTCTCTCTCCAATCCGACACACTCTCTCTCTCTCCAATCCTACACTCACTCTCTCGACAATCCTACACTCACTCACTCTCCAATCATACACTCTCTCACTCTCTCCAATCCGACGCACTCTCTCTCCAATCCGATACACTCTCTCTCTCTCCAATCCTACACTCACTCTCTCGACAATCCTACACTCACTCACTCTCCAATCCTACACTCTCTCTCTCTCTCCAATCCTACACACACTCTCTCTCTCTCCAATCCTACACACTCTCTCTCTCACTCCAATCCGAAACCCTCTCTCCCTCTCTCTCCAATCCTACACACTCTCTCTCTCCAATCCAACACACACTCTCTCTCTCCAATCCGACACACTCTCTCTCTCTCTCCAATCCAACACAATCTCTCTCTCTCTCCAATCCAACACACTCTCTCTCTCTCCAATCCGACAAACTCTCTCTCTCTCTCTCCAATCCAACACTCTCTCTCTCTCCAATCCTACACAGTCTCTCTCTCTCTCCCATCCGACACACTCTCTCTCTCTCTCCAATTCGACACTCTTTCTCTCTCTCTCCAATCCTACACAGTCTCCTCTCTCTCTCTCCCATCCGACACACTCTCTCTCTCTCTCCAATTCGACACACACTCTCTCTCTCTGTCCAATCCTACACACTCTCTCTCTCCAATCCTACACACTCTCTCTCTCTCTCCAATCCTACACTCACTCTCTCTCTCTCCAATCCGACACACTCTCTCTCTCTCCAATCCTACACTCACTCTCTCTCTCTCTCCAATCCGACATACTCTCTCTCTCTCCAATCCTACACTCACTCTCTCTCTCTCTCCAATCCAACACTCTCTCTCTCTCCAATCCTACACAGTCTCACTCTCTCTCCCATCCGACACACTCTCTCTCTCCAATTCGACACTCTTTCTCTCTCTCTCCAATCCTACACAGTCTCTCTCTCTCTCTCCCATCCGACACACTCTCTCTCTCTCTCCAATTCGACACACACTCTCTCTCTCTGTCCAATCCTACACACTCTCTCTCTCCAATCCTACACACTCTCTCTCTCTCCAATCCTACACACTCTCTCTCTCCAATCCTGCACAGTCTCTCTCTCTCTCCAATCCTACACACTGCCTCTCTTTCTCTCCAATCCTACACACTCTCTCTCTCTCTCCAATCCTACACACTCTCTCTCTCTCCAATCCTACACTCACTCTCTCTCTCTCCAATCCGACACACTCTCTCTCTCTCCAATCCTACACTCACTCTCTCTCTCTCTCCAATCCGACATACTCTCTCTCTCTCCAATCCTACACTCACTCTCTCTCTCTCTCCAATCCGACACACTCTCTCTCTCTCCAATCCGACACACTCTCTCTCTCTCTCTCCAATCCTACACACTCACTCTCTCTCTCCAATCCGACACACTCACTCTCTCTCCAATCCTACTCTCACTCTCTCTCCAATCCTACACTCACTCTCTCTCTCACCAATCTGACACACTCTCTCTCTCTCTAATCCTACACACTCTCTCTCTGTCTCTCCAATACGACACACACACTCTCTCTGCAATCCTACACTCTCTCTCTCTCTCTCCAATCCTACACTCTCTCTCTCTCTCTCTCCAATCCCATGCTCTCTCTCTCTCTCTCTCTCCAATCCCACACTCTCTCTCTCTCTCTCCAATCCTACACACTCTCTCTCTCTCCAATCCGACACACTCTCTCTCTCTCTCTCTCCAATCCCACGCACACACATGCTCTCTCTCCCAATCCCACACACTCTCTCTCTCCAATCCGACACACTCTCTCTCCAATCCGACACACTCTCTCTCTCTCCAATCCTACACTCACCTCTCTCGACAATCCTACACTCACTCACTCTCCAATCATACACACTCTCTCTCTCTCCAATCCTACACACTCTCTCTCTCCAATCCTACACACTCTCTCTCTCCAATCCTACACACTCTCTCTCTCTCTCTCCAATCTTGCACTCTCACTCTCTCTCCAATCCTACACTCTCTCTCTCTCTCCAATCCTCAACTCTCTCTCTCTCTCCAATCCTACACACACTCTCTCTCTCTCCAATCCTACACACTCTCTCTCTCTCTCCAATCCTACACACTCTCTCTCTCTCTCCAATCCGACACCCTCTCTCCCTCTCTCTCCAATCCTACACACTCTCTCTCTCCAATCCGACACACACTCTCTCTCTCCAATCCGACACTCTCTCTCTCTCTCTCCAATCCGACACACTCTCTCTCTCTCTCCAATCCGACACACTCTCTCTACCCCCAATCCGACAAACTCTCTCTCTCCAATCCCACACACACTCTCCTCTCCGATCTTACACTCTCTCTCTCTCTCGCCAATCCGACCACCCTCGCTCCCTCTCTCTCCAATCCTACTCACTCTCTCTCTCCAATCCTACACTCTCTCTCTCTCCAATCCGACACACTCTCTCTCTCTCCAGTCCGACACACTCTCTCTCTCTCCAATCCCACACACTCTCTCTCCAATCATACACAGTCTCTCTCTCTCTCCCATCAGACACTCTCTCTCTCTCTCTCCAATTCGACACACTCTCTCTCTCTCTCTCCAATCCTACACACTCTCTCTCTCCAATCCTACACACTCTCTCTCTCTCCAATCCTACACACTCTCTCTCCTCCAATCCTGCACAGTCTCTCTCTCTCTCCAATCCTACACACTGCCTCTCTTTCTCTCCAATCTTACACACTCTCTCTCTCTCTCCAATCCTACACACTCTCTCTCTCTCTCTCCCATCCGACACACACTCTCTCTCTCTCCAATTCGACACACTCTCTCTCTCTCTCCAATCCTACACACACTCTCTCTCCAATCCTACACACTCTCTATCTCTCCAATCCTACACTCACTCTCTCTCTCTCCAATCCGACACACTCTCTCTCTCTCCAATCCTACACTCACTCACTCTCTCTCTCCAATCCGACATACTCTCTCTCTCTCCAGTCCTACACTCACTCTCTCTCTCTCTCCAATCCGACACACTCTCTCTCTCTCCAATCCGACACACTCTCTCTCTCTCTCTCTCCAATCCTACACACTCACTCTCTCTCTCCAATCCGACACACTCACTCTCTCTCCAATCCTACTCTCACTCTCTCTCCAATCCTACACTCACTCTCTCTCTCTCTCCAATCTGACACACTCTCTCTCTCTCTCCAATCCTACACACTCTCTCTCTGTCTCTCCAATCCGACACACTCTCTCTCTCTCCAATCCTACACTCACTCTCTCTCCAATCCTACACTCACTCTCTCTCTCTCTCCCTCCAATCCTATACACACTCTGTCTCTCTCTCTAATCCTAATTACTCTCTCTCACCAATCCGACACACTCTCTCTCTAAAATCCGACCCACTCTCTCTCTCCAATCCGACACACTCTCTCTCTCTCTCTCCAATCCGACATACACTCTCTCTCTCTCTCCAATTCTACACTCTCTCTCTCTCTCTCTCCACTACGAGACAATCTCTCTCTCTCTCTCCAATCCGACACAACCTCTCTCTCGCTCTCCAATCCGACACACTCTCTCTCTCTCTCTCTCCAATCCGACGCCCTCTCTCCCTCTCTCTCCAATCCTACACTCTCTCTCTCTCCAATCCGACACACTCTCTCTCTCTCTCTCTCCAACCCGACACCCTCTCTCCCTCTCTCTCCGATCCTACACACTCTCTCTCTCTCTCCACTCCGACACAATCTCTCTCTCTCTCCATTTCGACACACTCTCTCTCTCACCAATCCGACACACTCTCTCTCTCTCCCCAATCCGACACACTCTCTCTCCCTCCAATCCGACACACTCTCTCTCTCTCCAATCCTACACACTCTCTCCCTCTCTCTCCAATCATACACACTCTCTCTCTCCAATCCTCCACTCTCTCTCTCTCCATTCCTACACACACTCGCTCTCTCTCTCCAATCCGACACACTCTCTCTCTCTCCAATCCTACACAATCTCTCTCTCTCTCCAATCCTACACACTCTCTCCCTCTCTCTCCAATCATACACACTCTCTCTCTCCAATCCAACACACTCTCTCTCTCTCCAATCCGACACACTCTCTCTCTCTCCAATCCTACACAATCTCTCTCTCTCTCCAATCCTACACACTCTCTCCCTCTCTCTCCAATCATACACACTCTCTCTCTCCAATCCTCCACTCTCTCTCTCTCCATTCCTACACACCCTCTCTCTCTCTCCAATCCTACACACTCTCTCTCTCTCCATTCCCACACACTCTCTGTCTCTCTCCAATCCGACACACTCTCTCTCTCTCTCTCTCCACTCCGACACAATCTCTCTCTCTCCAATTCGACACACTCTCTCTCTCACCAATCCGACACACTGTCTCTGTCTCTCTCCAATCCTACACACACTCTCTCTCTCCAATCCAACACACGCTCTCTCTCTCCAATCCTACACTCACTCTCTCTACAATCCTACACTCACTCTCTCTCCAATCATATACTCTCTCTCTCTCTCTCCAATCCTACACTCACTCTCTCTCTCTCCAATCCTACACTCACTCTCTCTCCAGTCATACACTCTCTCTCTCTCTCTCTCCAATCCGACACCCTCTCTCCCTCTTTCTCCAATCCTACACTCTCTCTCTCTCTCTCTCCACTCCGACACAATCTCTCTCTCTCTCCAATTCGACACACTCTCTCTCTCACCAATCCTACACACTCTCTCTCTCTCTCCAATCCGACACACTCTCTCTCTCTCTCTCCAATCCTACACAATCTCTCTCTCTCTCCAATCCTACACACTCTCTCCCTCTCTCTCCAATCATACACACTCTCTCTCTCCAATCCTACTAACTCTCTCTCTCAAATCCTGCACTCTCTGTCTCTCTACAATCCTACACACTCTCTCTCTCTCTCCAATCCGACACACTCTCTCTCTCCAATCCGACACACTCTCTCTCTCTCTCTCCAATCCTACACTCTCTCTCTCTCTCCACTCCAACACACGCTCTCTCTCTCCAATCCTACACTCACTCTCTCTCCAATCCTACACTCACTCTCTCTCCAATCATACACTCTCTCTCTCTCTCTCTCCAATCCTACAATCACTCTCTCTACAATCCTACACTCACTCTCTCTACAATCCTACACACTCTCTCTCTCTCACCAATCCTACACACACTCTCTCTCTCTCCAATCCTACACACTCTCTCTCTCTCCAATCAGACACTCACTCTCTCTAAAATCCTACACTCACTCTCTCTCCAATTATACACTCTGTCTCCCTCTCTCTCCAATCCGAAACACTCTCTCTCTCTCTCTCGCCAATCCGACACACTCACTCTCTCTCTCTCCAATCCTACACTTTCTGTCTCTCTCCAATCCTACACACTCTCTCTCTCTGTCCAATCCTACACACACTCTCTCTCTCTCTCTCCAATCCCACACACTCTCTCTCTCTCTCCAATCCCACACACACTCTCTCTCTCTGTCCAATCCTACACTCTCTCTCTCTCTCTCCAATCCTACGCTCTCTCTCTCTGTCCAATCCAACACACTCTCTCTCTCCAATCCAACACTCTCTCTCTCTCCAATCCTACACACTCTCTCTCTCTCTCCAATCCTACACACACTCTCTCTATCTCTCTCCAATCCTACCCACACACTCTCTCTCTCTCTAATCCTACACACACTCTCTCTCTCTCTCTCTCCAATCCTACACACTCTCTCTCTCTCTCCAATCCTCCACACTCTCTCTCTCTCTCTCCAATCCGACACTCTCTCTCTCTCTCTCCAATCCGACACACTCTCTCTCTCTCTCCAATCCTACACACTCTCTCTCTCTCCAATCCTCCACACTCTCTCTCTCTCTCTCCAATCCTTCACTCACTCTCTCTCCAATCCTACACTCACTCTCTGTCCAATCATACACTCACTCTCTCTCTCTCCAATCATACACTCTCTCTCTCTCCAATCCGACACACACTTTCTCTCTCTCTCCAATTCTACACACTCCTTCTCTCTCTCTCCAATCCTACCCACTCTCCCTCTCTCCATCCAATCCTACCCACTCTCCCTCTCTCCATCCAATCCTACACACTCTCTCTCTCTCTTCAATCCGACACACTCTCTCTCTCTCTCCAATCCGACGCTCTCTCTCTCTCTCTCTACAATCCGACGCTCTCTCTCTCTCTCTACAATCCTACACACTCTCTCTCTCCCATCCTACACACTCATTCTCTCTCACCAATCCTACACACACTCTCTCTCTCTCTCCCATCCGACACACACTCTCTCTCTCTCCAATTCGACACACTCTCTCTCTCTCTCTCTCCAATCCTACACACTCTCTCTCTCCAATCCTACACACTCTCTCTCTCTCCAATCCTACACACTCTCTCTCTCCAATCCTGCACAGTCTCTCTCTCTCTCCAATCCTACACACTGCCTCTCTTTCTCTCCAATCCTACACACACTCTCTCTCTCTCCAATCCTACACACTCTCTCTCTCTCCAATCCTACACTCACTCTCTCTCTCTCAAATCCGACACACTCTCTCTCTCTCTCCCATCCGACACACTCTCTCTCTCTCTCCAATTCGACACTCTCTCTCTCTCTCTACAATCCTACACTCACTCTCTCTCCAATCATACACTCTCTCTCTCTCTCTCCAATCCTACAATCACTCTCTCTACAATCCTACACTCACTCTCTCTACAATCCTACACACTCTCTCTCTCTCACCAATCCTACACACACTCTCTCTCTCTCCAATCCTACACACTCTCTCTCTCCAATCCTGCACAGTCTCTCTCTCTCTCCAATCCTACACACTGCCTCTCTTTCTCTCCAATCCTACACACTCTCTCTCTCTCTCCAATCCTACACACTCTCTCTCTCTCCAATCCTACACTCACTCTCTCTCTCTCCAATCCGACACACTCTCTCTCTCTCCAATCCTACACTCACTCTCTCTCTCTCTCCAATCCGACATACTCTCTCTCTCTCCAAACCTACACTCACTCTCTCTCTCTCTCCAATCCGACACACTCTCTCTCTCTCCAATCCGACACACTCTCACTCTCTCTCTCCAATCCGACACACTCACTCTCTCTCCAATCCTACTCTCACTCTCTCTCCAATCCTACACTCACTCTCTCCCTCTCTCCAATCTGACACACTCTCTCTCTCTCTCCAATCCTACACTCTCTCTCTCTCTGTCTCTCCAATCCTACACACCCTCTCTCTGTCTCTCCAATACGACACACACTCTATCTCTGCAATCCTACACTCTCTCTCTCTCTCTCTCCATTCCTACACTCTCTCTCTCTCTCTCCAATCCTACGCTCTCTCTCTCTGTCCAATCCAACACACTCTCTCTCCAATCCAACACTCTCTCTCTCTCCAATCCTACACAGTCTCTCTCTCTCTCCAATCCTACACACACTCTCTCTATCTCTCTCCAATCCTACCCACACTCTCTCTCTCTCTCTAATCCTACACACCCTCTCTCTCTCTCTCTCCAATCCTACACACTCTCTCTCTCTCCAATCCTCCACCTTCTCTCTCTCCCTCCAATCCGACACTCTCTCTCTCTCTCTCCAATCCGACACACTCTCTCTCTCTCTCCAATCCTACACACTCTCTCTCTCCAATCCTCCACACTCTCTCTCTCTCTCTCCAATACGACACACACTCTCTCTCTGCAATCCTATACTCTCTCTCTCTCTCTCTCCAATCCTCCACTCTCTCTCTCTCTCTCCAATCCCACACACTCTCTCTCTCTCTCCAATCCTACACACTCTCTCTCTCTCTCTCCAATCCGACACACTCTCTCTCTCTCTCTCTCCAATCCCACACACACATTCTCTCTCTCCAATCCCACACACTCTCTCTCTCACTTCAACCAACACAATCTCTCACTCTCTCTCCAATCCAACACACGCTCTCTCTCCAATCCGACACACTCTCTCTCCAATCCGACACACTCTCTCTCTCTCCAATCCTACACTCACTCTCTCGACAATCCTACACTCACTCACTCTCCAATCATACACTCTCTCTCTCTCTCCAATCCGACGCACTCTCTCTCCAATCCGATACACTCTCTCTCTCTCCAATCCTACACTCACTCTCTCGACAATCCTACACTCACTCACTCTCCAATCCTACACTCTCTCTCTCTCCCCAATCCTACACACACTCTCTCTCTCTCCAATCCTACACACTCTCTCTCTCTCTCCAATCCGACACACTCTCTCGCTCTCACTCCAATCCGACACCCTCTCTCCCTCTCTCTCCAATCCTACACACTCTCTCTCTCCAATCCAACACACACTCTCTCTCTCCAATCCGACAAACTCTCTCTCTCTCTCCAATCCGACACAATCTCTCTCTCTCTCCAATCCGACACACTCTCTCTCTCTCCAATCCGACAAACTCTCTCTCTCTCTCTCCAATCCAACACTCTCTCTCTCTCCAATCCTACACAGTCTCTCTCTCTCTCTCCCATCCGACACACTCTCTCTCTCTCTCCAATTCGACACACTCTCTCTCTCTCTCTCCAATCCTACACAGTCTCTCTCTCTCTCCCATCCGACACACTCTCTCTCTCTCTCCAATTCGACACACACTCTCTCTCTCTCTCCAATCCTACACACTCTCTCTCTCCAATCCTACACACTCTCTCTCTCTCCAATCCTACACACTCTCTCTCTCCAATCCTGCACAGTCTCTCTCTCTCTCCAATCCTACACACTGCCTCTCTTTCTCTCCAATCCTACACTCTCTCTCTCTCTCTCCAATCCTACACACTCTCTCTCTCTCCAATCCTACACTCACTCTCTCTCTCTCCAATCCGACACACTCTCTCTCTCTCCAATCCTACACTCACTCTCTCTCTCTCTCCAATCCGACATACTCTCTCTCTCTCCAATCCTACACTCACTCTCTCTCTCTCTCCAATCCGACACACTCTCTCGCTCTCACTCCAATCCGACACCCTCTCTCCCTCTCTCTCCAATCCTACACACTCTCTCTCTCCAACCCGACACACACTCTCTCTCTCCAATCCGACACTCTCTCTCTCTCTCCAATCCGACGCACTCTCTCTCTCTCTCCAATCCGACACACTCTCTCTCCCTCGAATCCGACAAACTCTCTCTCTCCAATCCCACACACACCCTCTCTCCGATCTTACACTCTCTCTCTCTCGCCAATCCGACACCCTCTCTCCCTCTCTCTCCAATCCTACTCACTCTCTCTCTCCAATCCTACACTCTCTCTCTCTCCAATCCGAAACACTCTCTCTCTCTCCAATCCGACACACTCTCTCTCTCTCCAATCCCACACACTCTCTCTCCAATCATACACAGTCTCTCTCTCTGTCCCATCCGACACTCTCTCTCTCTCTCTCCAATTCGACACACTCTCTCTCTCTCTCTCCAATCCTACACAGTCTCTCTCTCTCTCCCATCCGACACACACTCTCTCTCTCTCCAATTCGACACACTCTCTCTTTCTCTCTCCAATCCTACACACTCTCTCTCTCCAATCCTACACATTCTCTCTCTCCAATCCTACACACTCTCTCTCTCTCCAATCCTACACACTCTCTCTCTCTCCAATCCTACACTCACTCTCTCTCTCTCCAATCCGACACACTCTCTCTCTCTCCAATCCCACACACACTCTCTCTCTCTCCAATCCCACACACTCTCTCTCTCTGTCCAATCCTACACACTCTCTCTCTCTCTCCAATCCTACGCTCTCTCTCTCTGTCCAATCCAACACACTCTCTCTCTCCAATCCAACACTCTCTCTCTCTCCAATCCTACACAGTCTCTCTCTCTCTCCAATCCTACACACACTCTCTCTATCTCTCTCCTATCCTACACACACTCCATCTCTCTCTCTCCAATCCTACACACACTCCCTCTCTCTCTCTCCAATCCTACACACTCTCTCTCTCTCTCTCCAATCCTACGCTCTCTCTCTCGGTCCCATCCAACACACTCTCTCTCTCCAATCCAACACTCTCTCTCTCTCCAATCCTACACAGTCTCTCTCTCTCTCCAATCCTACACACACTCTCTCTATCTCTCTCCAATCCTACCCACACTCTCTCTCTGTCTCTCTAATCGTACACTCTCTCTCTCTCTCTCTCCAATCCGACACACTCTCTCTCTCTCCAATCCGACACACTCTCTCTCTCTCTCTCCAATCCTACACACTCTCTCTTTCCAATCCAACACGATCTCTCTCCAATCCGACACACACTCTCTCTCTCTCTCCAGTGCTACACTCTCTCTCTCTCCAATCCTACACTCACTCTCTCTCCAATCCTACACTCACTCTCTCTCCAATCATACACAGTCTCTCTCTCTCTCCCATCCGACACTCTCTCTCTCTCTCTCTTCAATTCGACACACTCTCTCTCTCTCTCTCCAATCCTACACAGTCTCTCTCTCTCTCCCATCCGACACACTCTCTCTCTCTCTCCAATTCGACACACTCTCTCTCTCTCTCTCCAATCCTACACACTCTCTCTCTCCAATCCTACACACACTCTCTCTCTCTCCAATCCGACACACTCTCTCTCTCTCTCTCCAATCCGACACACACTCTCTCTCTCTCTCCAATCCTACACTCTCTCTCTCTCTCTCTCCCATCCGACACACTCTCTCTCTCTCTCTCCAATCCGACACACTCACTCTCTCTCTCCAATCCTACACTCTCTCTCTCTCTCTCTCTCCAATCCTACACACACTCTCTCTCTCTCCAATCCGACACACTCTCTCTCTCTCTCTCCAATCCGACACACACTCTCTCTCTCTCTCTCCAATCCTACACTCTCTCTCTCTCTCTCTCCAATCCTACACACTCTCTCTCTCTCTCCAATTCGACACACTCTCTCTCTCTCTCTCCAATCCTACACACTCTCTCTCTCCAATCCTACACACTCTCTCTCTCTCTCTCTCCAATCCTACACTCTCACTCTCTCTCCAATCCTACACACTCTCTCTCTCTCCAATCCAACACACACTCTCGCTCTCACTCCAATCCGACACCCTCTCTCCCTCTCTCTCCAATTCTACACACTCTCTCTCTCCAATCCGACACTCTCTCTAGAATCCGACACACTCTCTCTCTCTCTCTCCAATCCGACACACATTCTCTCTCTCTCTCTCCAATCCTACACTCTCACTCTCTCTCCAATCCTACACACTCTCTCTCTCTCCAATGCAACACACACTCTCGCTCTCACTCCAATCCGACACCCTCTCTCCCTCTCTCTCCAATTCTACACACTCTCTCTCTCCAATCCGACACTCTCTCTAGAATCCGACACGATCTCTCTCTCTCCAATCCTCCACACACTCTCTCTCTCTCCAATCCGACACTCACTCTCTCTCTCTCCAATCCTACACACACTCTCTCTCTCTCCAATCCAACACACACTCTCGCTCTCACTCCAATCCGACACCCTCTCTCCCTCTCTCTCCAATTCTACACACTCTCTCTCTCCAATCCGACACACACTCTCTCTCTCCAATCCGACACTCTCTCTAGAATCCGACACGATCTCTCTCTCTCCAATCCTCCACACACTCTCTCTCTCTCCAATCCGACACTCACTCTCTCTCTCTCCAATCCGACACACTCTCTCTCTCTCTCCAATCCGACACACTCTCTCTCTCTCTCCAATCCGACACACTCTCTCTCTCTCCAATCCGACAAACTCTCTCTCTCTCAAATCCGACACACTCTCTCTCTCCAATCCCACACACACTCTCTCTCCGATCTTACACTCTCTCTCTCTCTCCAATCCGACACCCTCTCTCCCTCTCTCTCCAATCCTACTCACTCTCTCTCTCCAATCCTACACTCTCTCTCTCTCCAATCCGACACACTCTCTCTCTCTCTCCAATCCGAAACACTCTCTGTCTCTCCAATCCGATACACTCTCTCTCTCTCTCCAATCCGACACACTCTCTCTCTCTCTCCAATCCGACACAATCTCTCTCTCTCACCAATCCGACACACTCTCTCTCTCTCTCTCAAATGCAACACACGCTCTCTCTCCAATCCGACACACTCTCTCTCTCCAATCCTACACTCACTCTCACTCTCTCTCTCCAATCCGACACACTCTCTCTCTCTCTCCAATCCGAAACACTCTCTGTCTCTCCAATCCGATACACTCTCTCTCTCTCTCCAATCCGACACACTCTCTCTCTCTCTCCAATCCGACACAATCTCTCTCTCACCAATCCGACACACTCTCTCTCTCTCTCTCCAATGCAACACACGCTCTCTCTCCAATCCGACACACTCTCTCTCCAATCGTACACACACTCTCTCTCTCCAATCCGACACTCTCTCTCTCTCTCTCTCCAGTGCTACACTCTCTCTCTCTCCAATCCTACACTCACTCTCTCTCCAATCATACACTCACTCTCTCTCTCTCCAATCCTACAATCTCTCTCTCTCTCCAATCCGACACACACACTCTCTCTCTCCAATTCTACACACTCTCCCTCTCTCTCTCCAATCCTACACACTCTCCCTCTCTCCATCCAATCCTACACACTCTCTCTCTCACTCTCCAATCCGAGGCTCTCTCTCTCTCTACAATCCTACACACTCTCTCTCTCTCTCCCATCCTACACACTCTCTCTCTCTCCAGTCCGAGACACTCTCTCTCTCTCCAATTCGACGCTCTCTCTCTCTCTCTCTCCAATCCTACACACTCTCTCTCTCACCAATCCTACACACTCTCTCTCTCTCTCCCATCCGACACACTCTCTCTCTCTCTCCAATTCGACACACACACTCTCTCTCTCTCTCCAATCCTACACACACACACTCTCTCTCTCTCTCTCCAATCCTACACACTCTCTCTCTCTCTCTCTCCAATCCTACACACTCTCTCTCTCCAATCCTACACACTCTCTCTCTCCAATCCTACACACTCTCTCTCTCTCCAATCCTACACAGTCTCTCTCTCGCTCCAATCCTACACACTGCCTCTCTTTCTCTTCAATCCTACACACTCTCTCTCTCGCTCCAATCCTACACTCTCTCTCTCCGATCCTACACACTCTCGCTCTCTTTCCATCCAATCCTACACACTCTCTCTCTCTCTCCCGAATCCGACACAATCTCACTCTCTCTCTCCAATCCGACGCTCTCTCTCCCTCTCTACAATCCTACACACTCTCTCTCTCTCTCCCATCCTACACACTCTCTCTCTCTCCAATTCGACGCTCTCTCTCTCTCTCTACAATCCTACACACTCTCTCTCTCCCATCCTACACACTCATTCTCTCTCTCCAATCCTACACACTCTCTCTCTCTCACCAATCCTACACTCTCTCTCTCTCTCTCTCTCCAATCCTACACACACTCTCTCTCTCTCCAATCCGACACACTCACTCTCTCTCTCCAATCCTACACTCTCTCTCTCTCTCTCTCTCCAATCCGACACACTCTCTCTCTCTCTCCAATCCTACACACTCTCTCTCTCTCCAATCCGACACACTCTCTCTCTCTCCAATCCGACAAACTCTCTCTCTCACAAATCCGACACACTCTCTCTCTCCAATCCCACACACACTCTCTCTCCGATCTTACACTCTCTCTCTCTCTCCAATCCCACACACACTCTCTCCCTCTCTCTCCAATCCTACTCACTCTCTCTCTCCAATCCTACACTCTCTCTCTCTCCAATCCGACACACTCTCTCTCTCTCTCCAATCCGAAACACTCTCTGTCTCTCCAATCCGATACAGTCTCTCTCTCTCTCTCCAATCCGACACATTCTCTCTCTCTCTCCAATCCGACACAATCTCTCTCTCTCACCAATCCGACACACTCTCTCTCTCTCTCTCCAATGCAACACACGCTCTCTCTCCAATCCGACACACTCTCTCTCTCTCTCCAATCCGAAACACTCTCTGTCTCTCCAATCCGATACACTCTCTCTCTCTCTCCAATCCGACACACTCTCTCTCTCTCTCCAATCCGACACAATCTCTCTCTCTCACCAATCCGACACACTCTCTCTCTCTCTCTCCAATGCAACACACGCTCTCTCTCCAATCCGACACACTCTCTCTCCAATCGTACACACACTCTCTCTCTCCAATCCGACTCTCTCTCTCTCTCTCTCTCCAGTGCTACACTCTCTCTCTCTCCAATCCTACACTCACTCTCTCTCCAATCATACACTCACTCTCTCTCTCTCCAATCCTACACTCTCTCTCTCTCTCCAATCCGACACACACACTCTCTCTCCAATTCTACACACTCTCCCTCTCTCTCTCCAATCCTACACACTCTCCCTCTCTCCATCCAATCCAACACACTCTCTCTCTCTCTCCAATCCGACACACTCTCTCTCTCACTCTCCAATCCGAGGCTCTCTCTCTCTCTACAATCCTACACACTCTTTCTCTCTCTCCCATCCTACACACTCTCTCTCTCTCCAGTCCGAGACACTCTCTCTCTCTCCAATTCGACGCTCTCTCCCTCTCTCTCTCCAATCCTACACACTCTCTCTCTCACCAATCCTACACACTCTCTCTCTCTCTCCCATCCGATACACTCTCTCTCTCTCTCCAATTCGACACACACACTCTCTCTCTCTCTCTCCAATCCTACACACTCTCTCTCTCTCTCCAATCCTACACACACTCTCTCTCTCCAATCCTACACACTCTCTCTCTCCAATCCTACACACTCTCTCTCTCCAATCCTACACACTCTCTCTCTCTCCAATCCTACACAGTCTCTCTCTCGCTCCAATCCTACACACTGCCTCTCTTTCTCTTCAATCCTACACATTCTCTCTCTTGCTCCAATCCTACACTCTCTCTCTCCAATCCTACACACTCTCGCTCTCTTTCCATCCAATCCTACACACTCTCTCTCTCTCTCCAATCCTACACACTCTCTCTCTCTCCCCAATCCGACACAATCTCACTCTCTCTCTCCAATCCGACGCTCTCTCTCCCTCTCTACAATCCTACACACTCTCTCTCTCTCTCCCATCCTACACACTCTCTCTCTCTCTCCAATTCGACGCTCTCTCTCTCTCTCTCCAATCCTACACACTCTCTCTCTCTCACCAATCCTACACACTCTCTCTCTCCCATCCGACACACTCTCTCTCTCTCTCCAATTCGACACACACTCTCTCTCTCTCCAATCCGACACACTCTCTCTCTCTCTCCAATCCGACGCTCTCTCTCTC
The DNA here is from genome assembly GCF_047496795.1 of Chiloscyllium punctatum. Taxonomy (NCBI): domain Eukaryota; kingdom Metazoa; phylum Chordata; class Chondrichthyes; order Orectolobiformes; family Hemiscylliidae; genus Chiloscyllium; species Chiloscyllium punctatum. The sequence goes on along the minus strand of NC_092791.1, from coordinate 35,410,865 downwards.
TCTCTCCAATCCTACGCTCTCTCTCTCGGTCCCATCCAACACACTCTCTCTCTCCAATCCAACACTCTCTCTCTCTCCAATCCTACACAGTCTCTCTCTCTCTCCAATCCTACACACACTCTCTCTATCTCTCTCCAATCCTACCCACACTCTCTCTCTGTCTCTCTAATCGTACACTCTCTCTCTCTCTCTCTCCAATCCGACACACTCTCTCTCTCTCCAATCCGACACACTCTCTCTCTCTCTCTCCAATCCTACACACTCTCTCTTTCCAATCCAACACGATCTCTCTCCAATCCGACACACACTCTCTCTCTCTCTCCAGTGCTACACTCTCTCTCTCTCCAATCCTACACTCACTCTCTCTCCAATCCTACACTCACTCTCTCTCCAATCATACACAGTCTCTCTCTCTCTCCCATCCGACACTCTCTCTCTCTCTCTCTTCAATTCGACACACTCTCTCTCTCTCTCTCCAATCCTACACAGTCTCTCTCTCTCTCCCATCCGACACACTCTCTCTCTCTCTCCAATTCGACACACTCTCTCTCTCTCTCTCCAATCCTACACACTCTCTCTCTCCAATCCTACACACACTCTCTCTCTCTCCAATCCGACACACTCTCTCTCTCTCTCTCCAATCCGACACACACTCTCTCTCTCTCTCCAATCCTACACTCTCTCTCTCTCTCTCTCCCATCCGACACACTCTCTCTCTCTCTCTCCAATCCGACACACTCACTCTCTCTCTCCAATCCTACACTCTCTCTCTCTCTCTCTCTCCAATCCTACACACACTCTCTCTCTCTCCAATCCGACACACTCTCTCTCTCTCTCTCCAATCCGACACACACTCTCTCTCTCTCTCTCCAATCCTACACTCTCTCTCTCTCTCTCTCCAATCCTACACACTCTCTCTCTCTCTCCAATTCGACACACTCTCTCTCTCTCTCTCCAATCCTACACACTCTCTCTCTCCAATCCTACACACACTCTCTCTCTCTCTCTCCAATCCTACACTCTCACTCTCTCTCCAATCCTACACACTCTCTCTCTCTCCAATCCAACACACACTCTCGCTCTCACTCCAATCCGACACCCTCTCTCCCTCTCTCTCCAATTCTACACACTCTCTCTCTCCAATCCGACACTCTCTCTAGAATCCGACACACTCTCTCTCTCTCTCTCCAATCCGACACACATTCTCTCTCTCTCTCTCCAATCCTACACTCTCACTCTCTCTCCAATCCTACACACTCTCTCTCTCTCCAATGCAACACACACTCTCGCTCTCACTCCAATCCGACACCCTCTCTCCCTCTCTCTCCAATTCTACACACTCTCTCTCTCCAATCCGACACTCTCTCTAGAATCCGACACGATCTCTCTCTCTCCAATCCTCCACACACTCTCTCTCTCTCCAATCCGACACTCACTCTCTCTCTCTCCAATCCTACACACACTCTCTCTCTCTCCAATCCAACACACACTCTCGCTCTCACTCCAATCCGACACCCTCTCTCCCTCTCTCTCCAATTCTACACACTCTCTCTCTCCAATCCGACACACACTCTCTCTCTCCAATCCGACACTCTCTCTAGAATCCGACACGATCTCTCTCTCTCCAATCCTCCACACACTCTCTCTCTCTCCAATCCGACACTCACTCTCTCTCTCTCCAATCCGACACACTCTCTCTCTCTCTCCAATCCGACACACTCTCTCTCTCTCTCCAATCCGACACACTCTCTCTCTCTCCAATCCGACAAACTCTCTCTCTCTCAAATCCGACACACTCTCTCTCTCCAATCCCACACACACTCTCTCTCCGATCTTACACTCTCTCTCTCTCTCCAATCCGACACCCTCTCTCCCTCTCTCTCCAATCCTACTCACTCTCTCTCTCCAATCCTACACTCTCTCTCTCTCCAATCCGACACACTCTCTCTCTCTCTCCAATCCGAAACACTCTCTGTCTCTCCAATCCGATACACTCTCTCTCTCTCTCCAATCCGACACACTCTCTCTCTCTCTCCAATCCGACACAATCTCTCTCTCTCACCAATCCGACACACTCTCTCTCTCTCTCTCAAATGCAACACACGCTCTCTCTCCAATCCGACACACTCTCTCTCTCCAATCCTACACTCACTCTCACTCTCTCTCTCCAATCCGACACACTCTCTCTCTCTCTCCAATCCGAAACACTCTCTGTCTCTCCAATCCGATACACTCTCTCTCTCTCTCCAATCCGACACACTCTCTCTCTCTCTCCAATCCGACACAATCTCTCTCTCACCAATCCGACACACTCTCTCTCTCTCTCTCCAATGCAACACACGCTCTCTCTCCAATCCGACACACTCTCTCTCCAATCGTACACACACTCTCTCTCTCCAATCCGACACTCTCTCTCTCTCTCTCTCCAGTGCTACACTCTCTCTCTCTCCAATCCTACACTCACTCTCTCTCCAATCATACACTCACTCTCTCTCTCTCCAATCCTACAATCTCTCTCTCTCTCCAATCCGACACACACACTCTCTCTCTCCAATTCTACACACTCTCCCTCTCTCTCTCCAATCCTACACACTCTCCCTCTCTCCATCCAATCCTACACACTCTCTCTCTCACTCTCCAATCCGAGGCTCTCTCTCTCTCTACAATCCTACACACTCTCTCTCTCTCTCCCATCCTACACACTCTCTCTCTCTCCAGTCCGAGACACTCTCTCTCTCTCCAATTCGACGCTCTCTCTCTCTCTCTCTCCAATCCTACACACTCTCTCTCTCACCAATCCTACACACTCTCTCTCTCTCTCCCATCCGACACACTCTCTCTCTCTCTCCAATTCGACACACACACTCTCTCTCTCTCTCCAATCCTACACACACACACTCTCTCTCTCTCTCTCCAATCCTACACACTCTCTCTCTCTCTCTCTCCAATCCTACACACTCTCTCTCTCCAATCCTACACACTCTCTCTCTCCAATCCTACACACTCTCTCTCTCTCCAATCCTACACAGTCTCTCTCTCGCTCCAATCCTACACACTGCCTCTCTTTCTCTTCAATCCTACACACTCTCTCTCTCGCTCCAATCCTACACTCTCTCTCTCCGATCCTACACACTCTCGCTCTCTTTCCATCCAATCCTACACACTCTCTCTCTCTCTCCCGAATCCGACACAATCTCACTCTCTCTCTCCAATCCGACGCTCTCTCTCCCTCTCTACAATCCTACACACTCTCTCTCTCTCTCCCATCCTACACACTCTCTCTCTCTCCAATTCGACGCTCTCTCTCTCTCTCTACAATCCTACACACTCTCTCTCTCCCATCCTACACACTCATTCTCTCTCTCCAATCCTACACACTCTCTCTCTCTCACCAATCCTACACTCTCTCTCTCTCTCTCTCTCCAATCCTACACACACTCTCTCTCTCTCCAATCCGACACACTCACTCTCTCTCTCCAATCCTACACTCTCTCTCTCTCTCTCTCTCCAATCCGACACACTCTCTCTCTCTCTCCAATCCTACACACTCTCTCTCTCTCCAATCCGACACACTCTCTCTCTCTCCAATCCGACAAACTCTCTCTCTCACAAATCCGACACACTCTCTCTCTCCAATCCCACACACACTCTCTCTCCGATCTTACACTCTCTCTCTCTCTCCAATCCCACACACACTCTCTCCCTCTCTCTCCAATCCTACTCACTCTCTCTCTCCAATCCTACACTCTCTCTCTCTCCAATCCGACACACTCTCTCTCTCTCTCCAATCCGAAACACTCTCTGTCTCTCCAATCCGATACAGTCTCTCTCTCTCTCTCCAATCCGACACATTCTCTCTCTCTCTCCAATCCGACACAATCTCTCTCTCTCACCAATCCGACACACTCTCTCTCTCTCTCTCCAATGCAACACACGCTCTCTCTCCAATCCGACACACTCTCTCTCTCTCTCCAATCCGAAACACTCTCTGTCTCTCCAATCCGATACACTCTCTCTCTCTCTCCAATCCGACACACTCTCTCTCTCTCTCCAATCCGACACAATCTCTCTCTCTCACCAATCCGACACACTCTCTCTCTCTCTCTCCAATGCAACACACGCTCTCTCTCCAATCCGACACACTCTCTCTCCAATCGTACACACACTCTCTCTCTCCAATCCGACTCTCTCTCTCTCTCTCTCTCCAGTGCTACACTCTCTCTCTCTCCAATCCTACACTCACTCTCTCTCCAATCATACACTCACTCTCTCTCTCTCCAATCCTACACTCTCTCTCTCTCTCCAATCCGACACACACACTCTCTCTCCAATTCTACACACTCTCCCTCTCTCTCTCCAATCCTACACACTCTCCCTCTCTCCATCCAATCCAACACACTCTCTCTCTCTCTCCAATCCGACACACTCTCTCTCTCACTCTCCAATCCGAGGCTCTCTCTCTCTCTACAATCCTACACACTCTTTCTCTCTCTCCCATCCTACACACTCTCTCTCTCTCCAGTCCGAGACACTCTCTCTCTCTCCAATTCGACGCTCTCTCCCTCTCTCTCTCCAATCCTACACACTCTCTCTCTCACCAATCCTACACACTCTCTCTCTCTCTCCCATCCGATACACTCTCTCTCTCTCTCCAATTCGACACACACACTCTCTCTCTCTCTCTCCAATCCTACACACTCTCTCTCTCTCTCCAATCCTACACACACTCTCTCTCTCCAATCCTACACACTCTCTCTCTCCAATCCTACACACTCTCTCTCTCCAATCCTACACACTCTCTCTCTCTCCAATCCTACACAGTCTCTCTCTCGCTCCAATCCTACACACTGCCTCTCTTTCTCTTCAATCCTACACATTCTCTCTCTTGCTCCAATCCTACACTCTCTCTCTCCAATCCTACACACTCTCGCTCTCTTTCCATCCAATCCTACACACTCTCTCTCTCTCTCCAATCCTACACACTCTCTCTCTCTCCCCAATCCGACACAATCTCACTCTCTCTCTCCAATCCGACGCTCTCTCTCCCTCTCTACAATCCTACACACTCTCTCTCTCTCTCCCATCCTACACACTCTCTCTCTCTCTCCAATTCGACGCTCTCTCTCTCTCTCTCCAATCCTACACACTCTCTCTCTCTCACCAATCCTACACACTCTCTCTCTCCCATCCGACACACTCTCTCTCTCTCTCCAATTCGACACACACTCTCTCTCTCTCCAATCCGACACACTCTCTCTCTCTCTCCAATCCGACGCTCTCTCTCTTTCTCTACAATCCTACGCACTCTCTCTCTCTCCCATCCTACACACTCTCTCTCTCTCCAGTCCGACACACTCTCTCTCTCTCTCCAATTCGACGCTCTCTCTCTCTCTCTCCAATCCTACACACTCTCTCTCTCCAATCCTACACACTCTCGCTCTCTCTCTCTCCAATCCTACACTCTCTCTCTCTCTCTCCCCAATCCGACACACTCTCTCTCTCTCCAATCCTACACACTCTCTCTCTCTCCAATCCTACACACTCTCGCTCTCTCTCTCTCCAATCCTACACACTGTCTCTCTCTCCAATCCTACACACTCTCTCTCTCTCTCCAATCCTACACACTCTCTCTCTCTCCAATCCTACACACTCTCTCTCTCTCCCTCCAATCCTATACACACTCTGTGTCTCTCTCTAATCCTAATTACTCTCTCTCTCCAGTCCTACACATTCTCTCTCTCCAATCCGACACACTGTCTCTCCAATCCGACACACTCTCTCTCTCTCTCGAATACGACACACTCTCTCTATCTCCAATCCGACACACTCTCTCTCTCTCTCTCCAATCCGACACTCTCTCTCTCTCTCCAATCCGACAAACTCTCTCTCTCTCCAATCCTACACACTCTCTCTCTCTCCAATCCGACACACTCTCTCTCTCTCTCCAATCCGACACTCTCTCTCTCTCCAATCCGACACACTCTCTCTCTCTCCAATCCGACACTCTCTCTCTCTCTCCAATCCGACACTCTCTCTCTCTCTCCAATCCGACACACTCTCTCTCCCTCCAATCCGACAAACTCTCTCTCTCTCTCTCAAATCCGACACACTCTCTCTCTCCAATCCCACACACACTCTCTCTCCGATCTTACACTCTCTCTCTCTCTCTCCAATCCGACACCCTCTCTCCCTCTCTCTCCAATCCTACTCACTCTCTCTCTCCAATCCTACACTCTCTCTCTCTCCAATCCGACACACTCTCTCTCTCTCCAATCCGACACACTCTCTCTCTCTCCAATCCCACACACTCTCTCTCTCTCCAATCCCACACACTCTCTCTCTCTGTCCAATCCTACACACTCTCTCTCCCTCCAATCCGACAAACTCTCTCTCTCTCTCTCCAATCCGACACCCTCTCTCCCTCTCTCTCCAATCCTACTCACTCTCTCTCTCCAATCCTACACTCTCTCTCTCTCCAATCCGACACACTCTCTCTCTCTCTCCAATCCGACACACTCTCTCTCTCTCCAATCCCACACACTCTCTCTCTCTCTCCAATCCCACACACTCTCTCTCTCTGTCCAATCCTACACACTCTCTCTCTCTCCAATCCTACGCTCTCTCTCTCTGTCCAATCCAACACACTCTCTCTCTCCAATCCAACACTCTCACTCTCTCCAATCCTACACAGTCTCTCTCTCTCTCCAATCCTACACACACTCTCTCTATCTCTCTCCAATCCTACACACACTCCCTCTCTCTCTCTCCAATCCTACACACACTCCCTCTCTCTCTCTCCAATCCTACCCACTCTCTCTCTCTCTCTCTCTCCAATCCTACGCTCTCTCTCTCGGTCCCATCCAACACACTCTCTCTCTCCAATCCAACACTCTCTCTCTCTCCAATCCTACACAGTCTCTCTCTCTCCAATCCTACACACACTCTCTCTATCTCTCTCCAATCCTACCCACACACTCTCTCTCTCTCTAATCCTACACTCTCTCTCTCTCTCTCTCTCTGCAATCCTCCACACACTCTCTCTCTCTCCAATCCGACACACTCTCTCTCTCTCTCCAATCCGACACACTCTCTCTCTCTCTCTCCAATCCTACACACTCTCTCTCCAATCCGACACGATCTCTCTCCAATCCGACACACACTCTCTCTCCGTCTCCAGTGCTACAGTCTCTCTCTCTCCAATCCTACACTCACTCTCTCTCCAATCCTACACTCACTCTCTCTCCAATCCAACACTCTCTCTCTCTCTCTCTCTCCAATCCTACACACACTCTCTCTATCTCTCTCCAATCCTACACACACACTCTCTCTCTCTCTCTAATCCTACACACTCTCTCTCTCTCTCTCTGCAATCCTCCACACACTCTCTCTCTCTCCAATCCGACACACTCTCTCTCTCTCTCCAATCCTACACACTCTCTCTCTCTCCAATCCTCCACACTCTCTCTCTCTCTCTCCAATCCGACACACTCTCTCTCCAATCCGACACACTCTCTCTCTCTCTCCAGTGCTACACTCTCTCTCTCTCCAATCGTACACTCACTCTCTCTCCAATCATACACTCACTCTCTCTCTCTCCAATCCTACACTCTCTCTCTCTCCAATCCGACACACACACTCTCTCTCTCTCCAATTCTACACACTCTCCCTCTCTCTCTCCAATCCTACACACTCTCTCTCTCTCCAATCCTACACACTCTCTCTCTCTCTCCAATCCTACACACTCTCTCTCTCTCTCCAATCCGACACACTCTCTCTCTCTCTCTCCAATCCTACACCCTCTCTCTCTCTCCAATCCGACACGATCTCTCTCCAATCCGACACACACTCTCTCTCTCTCTCCAGTGCTACACTCTCTCTCTCTCCAATCCTACACTCTCTCTCCAATCCGACACACACTCTCTCTCTCTCTCCAATTCTACACACTCTCCCTCTCTCTCTCCAATCCTACACACTCTCTCTCTCTCTCTCTCCAATCCTACACACACTCTCTCTCTCCAATCTTACACACTCTCTCTCTCCAATTCTACACACTCTCTCTCTCCAATCCTACACACTCTCTCTCTCTCCAATCCTACACAGTCTCTCTCTCTCCAATCCTACACACTGCCTCTCTTTCTCTTCAATCCTACACACTCTCTCTCTCGCTCCAATCCTACACTCTCTCTCTCCAATCCTACACACTCTCGCTCTCTTTCCATCCAATCCTACACACTCTCTCTCTCTCTCCAATCCTACACACTCTCTCTCTCTCCCCAATCCGACACAATCTCACTCTCTCTCTCCAATCCGACGCTCTCTCTCTCTCTCTCTACAATCCTACACACTCTCTCTCTCTCTCCCATCCTACACACACTCTCTCTCTCTCCAATTCGACGCTCTCTCTCTCTCTCTCCAATCCTACACACTCTCTCTCTCTCACCAATCCTACACACTCTCTCTCTCTCTCCCATCCGACACACTCTCTCTCTCTCTCCAATTCGACACACTCTCTCTCTCTCCAATCCGACACTCTCTCTCTCTCTCCAATCCGACACTCTCTCTCTCTCTCTACAATCCTACACACTCTCTCTCTCTCCCATCCTACACACTCTCTCTCTCACCAATCCTACACACTCTCTCTCTCTCCAGTCCGAGACACTCTATCTCTCTCCAATTCGACGCTCTCTCTCTCTCTCTCCAATCCTACATTCACTCTCTCTCTCTCACCAATCCGACACACTCTCTCTCTCTCTCCAATTCGACACACACACTCTCTCTCTCTCTCCAATCCTACACACACACTCTCTCTCTCTCTCCAATCCTACACTCTCTCTCTCTCTCTCTCTCTCTCTCCAATCCTACACACACTCTGTCTCTCCAATCCTACACACTCTCTCTCTCTCCAATCCTACACACTCTCTCTCTCCAATCCTACACACTCTCTCTCTCTCCAATCCTCCACAGTCTCTCTCTCTCTCCAATCCTACACACTGCCTCTCTTTCTCTTCAATCCTACACACCCTCTCTCTCTATCCAATCCTACACACTCTCTCTCTCTCCCCAATCCGACACAATCTCACTCTCTCTCTCCAATCCGACGCTCTCTCTCTCTCTCTACAATCCTACACACTCTCTCTCTCTCTCCCATCCTACACACTCTCTCTCTCTCTCCAATTCGACGCTCTCTCTCTCTCTCTCCAATCCTACACACTCTCTCTCTCTAATCCTACACACTCTCTCTCTCTCCAATCCTACACACTCTCTCTCTCTCTCCAATCCTACACACTCTCTCTCTCTCCAATCCTACACACTCTCGCTCTCTCTCTCTCTCCAATCCTACACTCTCTCTCTCTCTCTCCCCAATCCGACACACACTCTCTCTCTCTCCAATCCTACACACTCTCTCTCTCTCCAATCCTACACACTCTCGCTCTCTCTCTCTCCAATCCTACACACTCTCTCTCTCTCCAATCCTACACACTCTCTCTCTCTCTCCAATCCTACACACTCTCTCTCTCTCCAATCCTACACACTCTCTCTCTCTCCCTCCAATCCTATACACACTCTGTGTCTCTCTCTAATCCTAATTACTCTCTCTCGCCAGTCCTACACATTCTCTCTCTCCAATCCGACACACTGTCTCTCCAATCCGACACACTGTCTCTCCAATCCGACACACTCTCTCTCTCTCTCGAATCCGACACACTCTCTCTCTCTCCAATCCGACACACTCTCTCTCTCTCTCTCCAATCCGACACTCTCTCTCTCTCTCCAATCCGACACACTCTCTCTCTCTACAATACTACACACTCTCTCTCTCTCCAATCCGACACACTCTCTCTCTCTCTCTCCAATCCGACACTCTCTCTCTCTCTCTCCAATCCGACACACTCTCTCTCTCTCCAATCCGACACTCTCCGTCTCTCTCCAATCCGACACACTCTCTCTCCCTCCAATCCGACAAACTCTCTCTCTCTCTCTCAAATCCGACACACTCTCTCTCTCCAATCCCACACACACTCTCTCTCCGATCTTACACTCTCTCTCTCTCTCTCCAATCCGACACCCTCTCTCCCTCTCTCTCCAATCCTACTCACTCTCTCTCTCCAATCCTACACTCTCTCTCTCTCCAATCCGACACACTCTCTCTCTCTCCAATCCGACACACTCTCTCTCTCTCTCCAATCCCACACACTCTCTCTCTCTCTCCAATCCCACACACTCTCTCTCTCTCTCCAATCCTACACACTCTCTCTCTCTCTCCAATCCTACGCTCTCTCTCTCTCTGTCCAATCCAACACACTCTCTCTCTCCAATCCAACACTCTCTCTCTCCAATCCTGCACAGTCTCTCTCTCTCTCCAATCCTACACACACTCCCTCTCTCTCTCTCCAATCCTACACACACTCCCTCTCTCTCTCTCCAATCCTACACATTCTCTCTCTCTCTCTCTCCAATCCTACGCTCTCTCTCTCGGTCCCATCCAACACACTCTCTCTCTCCAATCCAACACTCTCTATCTCTCCAATCCTACACAGTCTCTCTCTCTCTCCAATCCTACACTCACTCTCTCTGTCTCTCTCCAATCCTACCCACACTCTCTCTCTCTCTCTCTAATCCTACACACTCTCTCTCTCTCTCTCTCTGCAATCCTCCACACACTCTCTCTCTCTCCAATCCGACACACTCTCTCTCTGTCTCCAATCCGACACACACTCTCTCTCTCTCTCCAATCCTACACACTCTCTCTCTCCCATCCTACACACTCATTCTCTCTCCAGTCCGGCACACTCTCTCTCTCTCTCCAATTCGACGCTCTCTCTCTCTCTCCAATCCTACACACTCTCTCTCTCACCAATCCTACACACTCTCTATCTCTCTCCCATCCGACACACTCTCTCTCTCTCCAATTCGACACACTCTCTCTCTCTCTCCAATCCTACACACTCTCTCTCTCCAATCCTACACACTCTCTCTCTCTCCAATCCTACACACTCTCTCTCTCCAATCCTGCACAGTCTCTCTCTCTCTCCAATCCTACACACTCTCTCTCTCCAATCCTACACACTCTCTCTCTCTCCAATCCTCCACAGTCTCTCTCTCTCTCCAATCCTACACACTGCCTCTCTTTCTCTTCAATCCTACACACTCTCTCTCTCGCTCCAATCCTACACACTCTCGCTCTCTTTCCATCCAATCCTACACACCCTCTCTCTCTATCCAATCCTACACACTCTCTCTCTCTCCCCAATCCGACACAATCTCACTCTCTCTCTCCAATCCGACGCTCTCTCTCTCTCTCTACAATCCTACACACTCTCTCTCTCTCTCCCATCCTACACACTCTCTCTCTCTCTCCAATTCGACGCTCTCTCTCTCTCTCCAATCCTACACACTCTCTCTCTCTAATCCTACACACTCTCTCTCTCTCCAATCCGACACACTCATTCTCTCTCCAATCCTACTCTCACTCTCTCTCCAATCCTACACTCACTCTCTCTCTCTCTCCAATCTGACACATTCTCTCACTCTCTCCAATCCTACACACTCTCTCTCTGTCTCTCCAATACGACACACACTCTCTCTCTGTCTCTCCAATACGACACACACACTCTCTCTCTCTCCAATCCTACACTCTCTCTCTCTCTCTCCAATCCCACACTCTCTCTCTCTCTCTCCAATCCGACACACTCTCTCTGTCTCCAATCCCACACACACATTCTCTCTCTCCAATCCCACACACTCTCTCTCTCACTTCAACCAACACATTCTCTCACTCTCTCTCCAATCCAACACACGCTCTCTCTCCAATCCGACACACTCTCTCTCCAATCCGACACACTCTCTCTCTCTCCAATCCTACACTCACTCTCTCGACAATCCTACACTCACTCACTCTCCAATCATACACACTCTCTCTCTCTCTAATCCTACTCTCACTCTCTCTCGAATCCTACACTCACTCTCTCTCTCACCAATCTGACACACTCTCTCTCTCTCTCCAATCCTACACTCACTCTCTCTCTCTCTCCAATCCGACACACGCTCTCTCTCTCCAATCCGACACACTCTCTCTCTCTCTCTCTCCAATCCTACACTCTCTCTCTCTCTCTCCAATCCGACACACTCTCTCTCTCTCCAATCCGACACACTCTCTCTCTCTCTCCAATCCTACACACTCACTCTCTCTCTCCAATCCGACACACTCACTCTCTCTCCAATCCTACTCTCACTCTCTCTCCAATCCTACACTCACTCTCTCTCTCCAATCCGACACACTCTCTCTCTCTCTCCAATCCTACACACTCTCTCTCTGTCTCTCCAATACGACACACACTCTCTCTCTCTCTCTCCAATCCTACACACTCTCTCTCTCTCTCCAATCCTACACACTCTCTCTCTGTCTCTCCAATACGACACACACACTGTCTCTCTCTCTCCAATCCTACACACTCTCTCTCTCCAATCCTACACACACTCTCTCTCTCCAATCCTACACACTCTCTCTCTCTCCAATCCTACACACTCTCTCTCTCCAATCCTACACACTCTCTCTCTCCAATCCTCCACAGTCTCTCTCTCTCTCCAATCCTACACTCTCTCTCTCTCTCTCTCCAATCCCACACTCTCTCTCTCTCTCTCTCCAATCCGACACACTCTCTCTCTCTCTCCAATCCCACACACACATTCTCTCTCTCCAATCCCACACACTCTCTCTCTCACTTCAACCAACACATTCTCTCACTCTCTCTCCAATCCAACACACGCTCTCTCTCCAATCCGACACACTCTCTCTCCAATCCGACACACTCTCTCTCTCTCCAATCCTACACTCACTCTCTCGACAATCCTACACTCACTCACTCTCCAATCATACACTCTCTCTCTCTCTCCAATCCTACACACTCTCTCTCTCCAATCCTACACACACTCTCTCTCTCTCTCTCTCCAATCTTGCACTCTCTGTCTCTCTCCAATCCTACACTCTCTCTCTCTCTCCAATCCGATACACTCTCTCTCTCTCTCCAATCCGACACAATCTCTCTCTCTCCAATCCGACACACTCTCTCTCTCTCTCTCCAATCCAACACACGCTCTCTCTCCAATCCGACACACTCTCTCTCTCCAATCCTACACTCACTCTCTCTCTCTCTCCAATCCGACACACTCTCTCTCTCTCCAATCCTACACACTCTCTCTCTCTCCAATCCTACACTCACTCTCTCTCTCTCTCCAATCCGACACACACTCTCTCACTCTCCAATCCTACACACACTCTCTCTCTCTCCAATCCTACACTCTATCTCTCTTCAATCCAACACACGCTCTCTCTCCAATCCGACACACTCTCTCTCCAATCCTACACTCACTCTCCCTACAATCCTACACTCACTCACTCTCCAATCATACTCTCTCTCTCTCTCTCCAATCCTACACACTCTCTCTCTCTCTCTCCAATCCTACGCTCTCTCTCTGTCCAATCCAACACACTCTCTCTCTCCAATGCAACACTCTCTCTCTCTCCAATCCTACACAGTCTCTCTCTCTCTCCAATCCTACACACACTCTCTCTATCTCTCTCCAATCCTACACACACTCTCTCTCTCTCTCTCTCCAATCCTACACACTCTCTCTCTCTCTCCAATCCTACACTCTCTCTCTCTCTCTCTCTCTCCAATCCTACACACCCTCTCTCTTTCCAATCCTACACTCACTCTCTCTCTCTCCAATCCGACACACTCTCTCTCTCTCCAATCCTACACTCACTCTCTCTCTGTCTCCAATCCGACATACTCTCTCTCTCTCCAATCCTACACTCACTCTCTCTCTCTCTCTCCAATCCGACACACTCTCTCTCTCTCCAATCCGACACACTCTCTCTCTCTCTCTCTCCCTCCAATCCTACACACTCTCTCTCTCTCTCTCCAATCCGACACACTCTCTCTCTCTCCAATCCTACCTAGTCTCTCTCTCTCCAATCCTACACACACTCTCTCTATCTCTCTCCAATCCTACACACACTCTCTCTCTCTCTCTCTCCAATCCTACACACTCTCTCTCTCTCCAATCCCACACACACTCTCTCTCCGATCTTACACTCTCTCTCTCTCTCCAATCCGACACCCTCTCTCCCTCTCTCTCCAATCCTACTCACTCTCTCTCTCCAATCCTACACTCTCTCTCTCTCCAATGCGACACACTCTCTCTCTCTCCAATCCGACACACTCTCTCTCTCTCTCCAATCCCACACACTCTCTCTCTCTCTCCAATCCCACACACTCTCTCTCTCTCTCCAATCCTACGCTCTCTCTCTGTCCAATCCAACACACTCTCTCTCTCCAATCCAACACTCTCTCTCGCTCCAATCCTGCACAGTCTCTCTCTCTCTCCAATCCTACACACACTCTCTCTATCTCTCTCCAATCCTACACACACTCCCTCTCTCTCTCTCCAATCCTACACACACTCCCTCTCTCTCTCTCCAATCCTACACATTCTCTCTCTCTCTCTCTCCAATCCTACGCTCTCTCTCTCGGTCCCATCCAACACACTCTCTCTCTCCAATCCAACACTCTCTATCTCTCCAATCCTACACAGTCTCTCTCTCTCTCTCCAATCCTACACACACTCTCTCTGTCTCTCTCCAGTCCTACCCACACTCTCTCTCTCTCTCTAATCCTACACACTCTCTCTCTCTCTCTCTCTCTGCAATCCTCCACACACTCTCTCTCTCTCCAATCCGACACACTCTCTCTCTCTCTCCAATCCGACACACACTCTCTCTCTCTCTCCAATCCTACACACTCTCTCTCTCTCCCATCCTACACACTCATTCTCTCTCCAGTCCGGCACACTCTCTCTCTCTCTCCAATTCGACGCTCTCTCTCTCTCTCCAATCCTACACACTCACTCTCTCACCAATCCTACACACTCTCTCTCTCTCTCCCATCCGACACACTCTCTCTCTCTCCAATTCGACACACTCTCTCTCTCTCTCCAATCCTACACACTCTCTCTCTCCAATCCTACACACTCTCTCTCTCTCCAATCCTACACACTCTCTCTCTCCAATCCTGCACAGTCTCTCTCTCTCTCCAATCCTACACACCCTCTCTCTTTCCAATCCTACACTCACTCTCTCTCTCTCCAATCCGACACACTCTCTCTCTCCAATCCTACACTCACTCTCTCTCTCTCTCCAATCCGACATACTCTCTCTCTCTCCAATCCTACACTCACTCTCTCTCTCTCTCCAATCCGACATACTCTCTCTCTCTCCAATCCTACACTCACTCTCTCTCTCTCTCCAATCCGACACACTCTCTCTCTCTCCAATCCGACACACTCTCTCTCTCTCTCTCTCCCTCCAATCCTACACACTCTCTCTCTCTCTCCAATCCGACACACTCTCTCTCTCTCCAATCCTACACACTCACTCTCTCTCTCCAATCCGACACACTCACTCTCTCTCCAATCCTACTCTCACTCTCTCTCCAATCCTACACTCACTCTCTCTCTCTCTCCAATCTGACACATTCTCTCACTCTCTCCAATCCTACACACTCTCTCTCTGTCTCTCCAATACGACACACACTCTCTCTCTGTCTCTCCAATACGACACACACACTCTCTCTCTCTCCAATCCTACACTCTCTCTCTCTCTCCAATCCCACACTCTCTCTCTCTCTCTCCAATCCGACACACTCTCTCTGTCTCCAATCCCACACACACATTCTCTCTCTCCAATCCCACACACTCTCTCTCTCACTTCAACCAACACATTCTCTCACTCTCTCTCCAATCCAACACACGCTCTCTCTCCAATCCGACACACTCTCTCTCCAATCCGACACACTCTCTCTCTCTCCAATCCTACACTCACTCTCTTCGACAATCCTACACTCACTCTCCCTACAATCGACACACTCTCTCTCTCTCTCCAATCCGACACTCTCTCTCTCTCTCTCCAATCCGACGCTCTCTCTCTCTCTCTCCCCAATCCGACACGCTCTCTCTCTCTCTCTCCAATCCGACACAATCTCTCTCTCTCTCTCTCCAATCCGACACAATCTCTCTCTCTCTCCAATCCGACAAAATCTCTCTCTCTCTCCAATCCTACACACTCTCTCTCTCTCTCTCCAATCCTACACACTCTCACTCTCTCCAATCCTACACTCTCTCTCTCTCTCTCTCTCCAATCCGACACAATCTCTCTCTCTCTCTCCTATCCTACACGCTCTCTCTCTCTCTCCAATCCTACACACTCTCTCTCTCTCCCTCCAATCCTATACACACTCTGTGTCTCTCTCTAATCCTAATTACTCTCTCTCGCCAGTCCTACACATTCTCTCTCTCCAATCCGACACGCTGTCTCTCCAATCCGACACACTCTCTCTCTCTCTCGAATCCGACACACTCTCTCTCTCTCCAATCCTACACACTCTCTCTCTCTCCAATCCGACACACTGTCTCCCTCTCTCTCCAATCCTACACACTCTCTCTCTCTCTCCAATCCGACACACTCTCTCTCTCTCTCTCTCTCCAATCCGACACACACTCTCTCTCTCCAATCCTACACTCACTCTCTCTACAATCCTACACTCACTCTCTCTCCAATCAAACACTCTCTCTCCCTCTCTCTCCAATCCGAAACGCTCTCTCTCTCTCTCGCCAATCCGACACACGCCCTCCCTCTCTCTCCAATCCTACACTTTCTGTCTCTCTCCAATCCTACACACTCTCTCTCTCTCTCTCTCCAATTCTACACACTCTCCCTCTCTCTCTCCAATCCTACACACTCTCCCTCTCTCCATCCAATCCTACACACTCTCTCTCTCTCCAATCCGACACACTCTCTCTCTCTCACTCTCCAATCCGACGCTCTCTCTCTCTCTACAATCCTACACACTCTCTCTCTCTCTCCCATCCTACACACTCTCTCTCTCTCCAGTCCGAGACACTCTCTCTCTCTCTCCAATTCGACGCTCTCTCTCTCTCTCTCCAATCCTACACACTCTCTCTCTCACCAATCCTACACACTCTCTCTCTCTCCCATCCGACACACTCTCTCTCTCTCTCCAATTCGACACACACACTCTCTCTCTCTCTCTCCAATCCTACACACTCTCTCTCTCCAATCCTACACACACTCTCTCTCTCCAATCCTACACACTCTCTCTCTCCAATCCGACACACTCTCTCTCTCCAATCCTACACACTCTCTCTCTCCAATCCTACACACACTCTCTCTCTCCAATCCTCCACAGTCTCTCTCTCTCTCTCCAATCCTCCACAGTCTCTCTCTCTCTCCAATCCTACACACTGCCTCTCTATCTCTTCAATCCTACACACTCTCTCTCTCTCCAATCCTACACTCTCTCTCTCCAATCCTACACACTCTCGCTCTCTCTCCATCCAATCCTACACACTCTCTCTCTCTCTCTCCAATCCTACACACTCTCTCTCTCTCCCCAATCCGACACACTCTCACTCTCTCTCTCCAATCCGACGCTCTCTCTCTCTCTCTACAATCCGACACACTGTCTCTCTCTCTCCAATCCTACACACTCTCTCTCTCTCTCCAATCCTACACACTCTCTCTCTCTCACCAATCCTACACACTCTCTCTCTCTCTCCCATCCGACACACTCTCTCTCTCTCTCCAATTCGACACACTCTCTCTCTCTCTCCAATCCGACACTCTCTCTCTCTCTCCAATCCGACGCTCTCTCTCTCTCTACAATCCTACACACTCTCTCTCTCTCCCATCCTACACACTCTCTCTCTCTCCAATCCTACACACTCTCTCTCTCTCTCCAATCCTACACACTCTCTCTCTCTCTCCAATCCTACACACTCTCGCTCTCTCTCTCTCCAATCCTACACTCTCTCTCTCTCTCTCCCCAATCCGACACGCTCTCTCTCTCTCTCTCCAATCCGACACAATCTCTCTCTCTCTCTCTCCAATCCGACACAATCTCTCTCTCTCTCAAATCCGACAAAATCTCTCTCTCTCTCCAATCCTACACACTCTCTCTCTCTCTCTCCAATCCTACACACTCTCACTCTCTCCAATCCTACACTCTCTCTCTCTCTCTCTCCAATCCGACACAATCTCTCTCTCTCTCTCCTATCCTACACGCTCTCTCTCTCTCTCCAATCCTACACACTCTCTCTCTCTCCCTACAATCCTATACACACTCTGTGTCTCTCTCTAATCCTAATTACTCTCTCTCGCCAGTCCTACACATTCTCTCTCTCCAATCCGACACGCTGTCTCTCCAATCCGACACACTCTCTCTCTCTCCCGAATCCGACACACTCTCTCTCTCTCCAATCCTACACACTCTCTCTCTCTCCAATCCGACACACTGTCTCCTTCTCTCTCCAATCCTACACACTCTCTCTCTCTCTCCAATCCGACACACTCTCTCTCTCTCTCTCTCTCCAATCCGACACACACTCTCTCTCTCCAATCCTACACTCACTCTCTCTCCAATCAAACACTCTCTCTCCCTCTCTCTCCAATCCGAAACGCTCTCTCTCTCTCTCGCCAATCCGACACACGCCCTCCCTCTCTCTCCAATCCTACACTTTCTGTCTCTCTCCAATCCTACACACTCTCTCTCTCTCTCTCTCCAATCCCACACACTCTCTCTCTCTCTCCAATCCTACACACTCTCTCCCTCTCTCCAATCCTACGCTCTCTCTCTCTGTCCAATCCAACACTCTCTCTCTCTCTCCAATCCAACACTCTCTTCTGTCTCCAATCCTACACAGTCTCTCTCTCTCTGTCCAATCCAACACTCTCTCTCTCTCTCTCTCCAATCCAACACTCTCTCTCTGTCTCCAATCCTACACAGTCTCTCTCTCTCTCCAATCCGACACACTCTCTCTCTCTCTCTCCAATCCTACACACTCTCTCTCTCTCTCCAATCCGACACACACACACTCTCTCTCCAATCCAACACGCTCTCTCTCTCTCTCTCCAATCCTACACACTCTTTCTCTCTCCAATCCGACACGATCTCTCTCTCTCTCCAATCCGACACACTCTGTCTCTCTCTCTGCAATGCTACACTCTCTCTCTCTCCAATCCAACACACACTCTCTCTCCAATCCGACACACTCTCCCTCTCCAATCCGACACTCTCTCTCTCTCAAATCCTACACACTCTCTCTCTCTCCAATCCGACACGATCTCTCTCTCTCTCTCCAATCCGACACACTCTCTCTCTCTCTCCAATCCTACACTCTCTCTCTCTCCAATTCAACACACGCTCTCTCTCCCATCCGACACACTCTCTCTCCAATTCGACACACTCTCTCTCTCTCCAATCCTACACACACTCTCTCTCTCTCCAATCCTACACTCTCTCTCTCTCTCTCCAATCCTACACACACACTCTCTCTCTCTCTCCAATCCCACACACTCTCTCTCTCTGTCCAATCCTACACACTCTCTCTCTCTCTCCAATCCTACGCTCTCTCTCTCTGTCCAATCCAACACACTCTCTCTCTCCAATCCAACACTCTCTCTCTCTCCAATCCTACACAGTCTCTCTCTCTCTCCAATCCTACACACACTCTCTCTATCTCTCTCCAATCCTACACACACTCCCTCTCTCTCTCTCCAATCCTACACACACTCCCTCTCTCTCTCTCCAATCCTACACACTCTCTCTCTCTCTCTCTCCAATCCTACGCTCTCTCTCTCGGTCCCATCCAACACACTCTCTCTCTCCAATCCAACACTCTCTCTCTCTCCAATCCTACACAGTCTCTCTCTCTCTCCAATCCTACACACACTCTCTCTATCTCTCTCCAATCCTACCCACACTCTCTCTCTCTCTCTAATCCTACACACTCTCTCTCTCTCTCTCTCTGCAATCCTACACACACTCTCTCTCTCTCCAATCCGACACACTCTCTCTCTCTCTCCAAACCGACACACACTCTCTCTCTCTCTCCAATCCTACACACTCTCACTCTCTCCAATCCGACACGATCTCTCTCCAATCCGACACACACTCTCTCTCTCTCTCCAGTGCTACACTCTCTCTCTCTCCAATCCTACACTCACTCTCTTTCCAATCCTACACTCACTCTCTCTCCAATCCAACACTCACTCTCTCTCTCTCTCCAATCCTACACACACTCTCTCTATCTCTCACCAATCCTACCCACACACTCTCTCTCTCTCTCTCTAATCCTACACACTCTCTCTCTCTCTCTCTCTGCAATCCTCCACACACTCTCTCTCTCTCCAATCCGACACACTCTCTCTCTCTCTCCAATCCGACACTCTCTCTCTCTCTCTCTCCAATCCTACACACTCTCTCTCTCTCCAATCCGACACGATCTCTCTCCAATCCGACACACACTCTCTCTCTCTCTCCAGTGCTACACTCTCTCTCTCTCCAATCCTACACTCTCTCTCCAATCCGACACACACTCTCTCTCTCTCTCCAATTCTACACACTCTCCCTCTCTCCATCCAATCCTACACACTCTCTCTCTCTCTCCAATCCGACACACTCTCTCTCTCTCTCCAATCCGACGCTCTCTCTGTCTCTCTCTACAATCCGACGCTCTCTCTCTCTCTCTCTAAAATCCTACACACACTCTCTCTCTCCCATCCTACACACTCATTCTCTCTCCAGTCCGACACTCTCTCTCTCTCTCTCTCTCCAATTCGACGCTCTCTCTCTCTCCAATCCTACACACTCTCTCTCTCACCAATCCTACACACTCTCTCTCTCCCTCCCATCCGACACACTCTCTCTCTCTCTCCAATCCTACACACTCTCTCTCTCTCTCTCCAATCCTACACACACACTCACTCTCTCTCTCCAATCCTACACACTCTCTCTCTCCAATCCTCCACACTCTCTCTCTCTCTCTCTCTCCAATCCGACACACACTCTCTCTCTCTCCAATCCAAAAAACGGTCTCTCTCTCTCTCTCCAATCCTACACACACTCTCTCTCTCCAATCCGACACACTCTCTCTCTCTCCAGTGCTACACTCTCTCTCTCTCCAATCCTACACTCACTCTCTCTCCAATCATACACTCACTCTCTCTCTCTCCAATCCTACACTCTCTCTCTCTCTCCAATCCGACACACACACTCTCTCTCTCCAATTCTACACACTCTCCCTCTCTCTCTCCAATCCTACACACTCTCCCTCTCTCCATCCAATCCTACACACTCTCTCTCTCTCTCCAATCTGACACACTCTCTCTCTCTCACTCTCCAATCCGACGCTCTCTCTCTCTCTACAATCCTACACACTCTCTCTCTCTCTCTCCCATCCTACACACTCTCTCTCTCTCCAGTCCGAGACACTCTCTCTCTCTCTCCAATTCGACGCTCTCTCTCTCTCTCTCCAATCCTACACACTCTCTCTCTCACCAATCCTACACACTCTCTCTCTCTCCCATCCGACACACTCTCTCTCTCTCTCCAATTCGACACACACACACACTCTCTCTCTCCAATCCTACACACTCTCTCTCTCCAATCCTACACACACTCTCTCTCTCCAATCCTGCACACTCTCTCTCTCCAATCCTACACACACACTCTCTCTCTCCAATTCTACACACTCTCCCTCTCTCTCTCCAATCCTACACACTCTCCCTCTCTCCATCCAATGCTACACACTCTCTCTCTCTCTCCAATCCGACACACTCTCTCTCTCTCACTCTCCAATCCGACGCTCTCTCTCTCTCTACAATCCTACATACTCTCTCTCTCTCTCCCATCCTACACACTCTCTCTCTCTCCAGTCCGAGACACTCTCTCTCTCTCTCCAATTCGACGCTCTCTCTCTCTCTCTCCAATCCTACACACTCTCTCTCTCACCAATCCTACACACTCTCTCTCTCTCCCATCCGACACACTCTCTCTCTCTCCAATTCGACACACACACACTCTCTCTCTCTCCAATCCTACACACTCTCTCTCTCCAATCCTACACACACTCTCTCTCTCCAATCCTACACACTCTCTCTCTCCAATCCTACACACTCTCTCTCTCCAATCCTACACACTCTCTCTCTCTCCAATCCTCCACAGTCTCTCTCTCTCTCCAATCCTACACACTGCCTCTCTTTCTCTTCAATCCTACACACTCTCTCTCTCTCTCCAATCCTACACTCTCTCTCTCCAATCCTACACACTCTCGCTCTCTCTCCATCCAATCCTACACACTCTCTCTCTCTCTCCAATCCTACACACTCTCTCTCTCCAATCCTACACACACTCTCTCTCTCCAATCCTACACACTCTCTCTCTCCAATCCTACACACTCTCTCTCTCCAATCCTACACACTCTCTCTCTCTCCAATCCTCCACAGTATCTGTCTCTCTCCAATCCTACACACTGCCTCTCTTTCTCTTCAATCCTACACACTCTCTCTCTCTCTCCAATCCTACACTCTCTCTCTCCAATCCTACACACTCTCGCTCTCTCTCCATCCAATCCTACACACACTCTCTCTCTCACCAATCCTACACACTCTCTCTCTCACCAATCCTACACACTCTCTCTCTCTCTCCCATCCGACACACTCTCTCTCTCTCTCCAATCCTACACACTCTCTCTCTCTCTCTCTCCAATCCTACACACTCTCTCTCTCTCTCCAATCCTACACACTCTCTCTCTCCAGTCCTCCACACTCTCTCTCTCTCTCTCTCTCCAATCCGACACACACTCTCTCTCTCTCCAATCCAAAAAACGGTCTCTCTCTCTCTCTCCAATCCTACACTCACTCTCTCTCCAATCATACACTCACTCTCTCTCTCTCCAATCCTACACTCTTTCTCTCTCTCCAATCCGACACACACACTCTCTCTCTCCAATTCTACACACTCTCCCTCTCTCTCTCCAATCCTACACACTCTCCCTCTCTCCATCCAATCCTACACACTCTCTCTCTCTCTCCAATCCGACACACTCTCTCTCTCTCACTCTCCAATCCGACGCTCTCTCTCTCTCTACAATCCTACACACTCTCTCTCTCTCTCCCATCCTACACACTCTCTCTCTCTCCAGTCCGAGACACTCTCTCTCTCTCTCCAATTCGACGCTCTCTCTCTCTCTCTCCAATCCTACACACTCTCTCTCTCATCAATCCTACACACTCTCTCTCTCTCCCATCCGACACACTCTCTCTCTCTCTCCAATTCGACACACACACTCTCTCTCTCTCTCCAATCCTACACGCTCTCTCTCTCCAATCCTACACACACTCTCTCTCTCCAATCCTACACACTCTCTCTCTCCAATCCTACACACTCTCTCTCTCCAATCCTACACACTCTCTCTCTCCAATCCTACACACTCTCTCTCTCTCCAATCCTCCACAGTCTCTCTCTCTCTCCAATCCTACACACTGCCTCTCTTTCTCTTCAATCCTACACACTCTCTCTCTCTCTCCAATCCTACACTCTCTCTCTCCAATCCTACACACTCTCGCTCTCTCTCCATCCAATCCTACACACTCTCTCTCTCTCACCAATTCTACACACTCTCTCTCTCCAATCCTACACACACTCTCTCTCTCCAATCCTACACACTCTCTCTCTCCAATCCTACACACTCTCTCTCTCTCCAATCCTCCACAGTCTCTCTCTCACTCCAATCCTACACACTGCCTCTCTTTCTCTTCAATCCTACACACTCTCTCTCTCTCTCCAATCCTACACTCTCTCTCTCCAATCCTACACACTCTCGCTCTCTCTCCATCCAATCCTACACACTCTCTCTCTCTCACCAATCCTACACACTCTCTCTCTCTCTCCCATCCGACACACTCTCTCTCTCTCTCCAATTCGACACACTCTCTCTCTCTCTCCAATCCAACACACACTCTCTCTCTCTCCAATCCGACGCTCTCTCTCTCTCTCTACAATCCTACACACTCTCTCTCTCTCCCATCCTACACACTCTCTCTCTCTCCAATCCTACACACTCTCTCTCTCTCTCCAATCCTACACACTCTCTCTCTCTCTCTCCAATCCTACACACTCTCTCTCTCTCTCCAATCCTACACACTCTCGCTCTCTCTCTCTCCAATCCTACACTCTCTCTCTCCAATCCTACACACTCTCGCTCTCTCTCTATCCAATCCTACACACTCTCTCTCTCTCTCCAATCCTACACACTCTCTCTCTCTCCCCAATCCGACACACTCTCACACTCTCTCTCCAATCCGACGCTCTCTCTCTCTCTCTACAATCCTACACACTCTCTCTCTCTCACCAATCCTACACACTCTCTCTCTCTCTCCCATCCGACACGCTCTCTCTCTCTCTCTCCAATCCGACACAATCTCTCTCTCTCTCTCTCCAATCCGACACAATCTCTCTCTCTCTCCAATCCGACACAATCACTCTCTCTCTCCAATCCTACACACTCTCTCTCTCTCTCTCCAATCCTACACACTCTCACTCTCTCCAATCCTACACTCTCTCTCCCTCTCTCTCTCTCCCATCCGACACGCTCTCTCTCTCTCTCTCCAATCCGACACAATCTCTCTCTCTCTCTCTCCAATCCGACACAATCTCTCTCTCTCTCCAATCCGACACAATCACTCTCTCTCTCCAATCCTACACACTCTCTCTCTCTCTCTCCAATCCTACACACTCTCTCTCTCTCCCTCCAATCCTATACACACTCTGTGTCTCTCTCTAATCCTAATTACTCTCTCTCGCCAGTCCTACACATTCTCTCTCTCCAATCCGACACGCTGTCTCTCCAATCCGACACACTCTCTCTCTCTCTCGAATCCGACACACTCTCTCTCTCTCCAATCCTACACACTCTCTCTCTCTCCAATCGGACACACTGTCTCCCTCTCTCACCAATCCTACACACTCTCTCTCTCTCTCCAATCCGACACACTCTCTCTCTCTCTCTCTCCAATCCGACACACTCTCTCTCTCTCCAATCCTACACTCACTCTCTCTACAATCCTACAATCACTCTCTCTCCAATCAAACACTCTCTCTCCCTCTCTCTCCAATCCGAAACGCTCTCTCTCTCTCTCGCCAATCCGACACACGCCCTCCCTCTCTCTCCAATCCTACACTTTCTGTCTCTCTCCAATCCTACACACTCTCTCTCTCTCTCCAATCCCACACACACTCTCTCTCTCTCCAATCCTACACACTCTCTCCCTCTCTCCAATCCTACGCTCTCTCTCTCTGTCCAATCCAACACTCTCTCTCTCTCTCCAATCCAACACTCTCTTCTGTCTCCAATCCTACACAGTCTCTCTCTCTCTGTCCAATCCAACACTCTCTCTCTCTCTCTCTCCAATCCAACACTCTTTCTCTGTCTCCAATCCTACACAGTCTCTCTCTCTCTCCAATCCGACACACTCTCTCTCTCTCTCTCCAATCCTACACACTCTCTCTCTCTCCAATCCGACACACACACTCTCTCTCTCCAATCCAACACGCTCTCTCTCTCTCTCTCTCTCCAATCCTACACACTCTTTCTCTCTCCAATCCGACACGATCTCTCTCTCTCTCCAATCCGACACACTCTGTCTCTCTCTCTGCAATGCTACACTCTCTCTCTCTCCAATCCAACGCACACTCTCTCTCCAATCCGACACACTCTCCCTCTCCAATCCGACACTCTCTCTCTCTCTCCAATCCTACACACTCTCTCTCTCTCCAATCCGACACGATCTCTCTCTCTCTCTCCAATCCGACACACTCTCTCTCTCTCTCCAATCCTACACTCTCTCTCTCTCCAATCCAACACACGCTCTCTCTCCTATCCGACACACTCTCCCTCTCCAATCCGACACTCTCTCTCTCTCCCATCCGACACACTCTCTCTCTCTCCAATTCGACACACTCTCTCTCTCTCCAATCCTACACACTCTCTCTCTCTCTCCAATCCTACACACTCTCTCTCTCTCTCCAATCCTACACACTCTCTCTCTCTCTCCAATCCTACACACACTCTCTCTCTCTCTCCAATCCCACACACTCTCTCTCTCTGTCCAATCCTACACACTCTCTCTCTCTCTCCAATCCTACGCTCTCTCTCTCTGTCCAATCCAACACACTCTCTCTCTCCAATCCAACACTCTCTCTCTCTCCAATCCTACACAGTCTCTCTCTCTCTCCAATCCTACACACACTCTCTCTATCTCTCTCCAATCATACACACACTCCCTCTCTCTCTCTCCAATCCTACACACACTCCCTCTCTCTCTCTCCAATCCTACACACTCTCTCTCTCTCTCTCTCCAATCCTACGCTCTCTCTCTCGGTCCCATCCAACACACTCTCTCTCTCCAATCCAACACTCTCTCTCTCTCCAATCCTACACAGTCTCTCTCTCTCTCCAATCCTACACACACTCTCTCTATCTCTCTCCAATCCTACCCACACTCTCTCTCTCTCTCTAATCCTACACACTCTCTCTCTCTCTCTCTCTGCAATCCTCCACACACTCTCTCTCTCTTCAATCCGACACACTCTCTCTCTCTCTCCAATCCGACACACTCTCTCTCTCTCTCTCCAATCCTACACATTCTCTCTCTCTCCAATCCGACACGATCTCTCTCCAATCCGACACACACTCTCTCTCTCTCTCCAGTGCTACACTCTCTCTCTCTCCAATCCTACACTCACTCTCTCTCCAATCCTACACTCACTCTCTCTCCAATCCAACACACACTCTCTCTCTCTCTCTCTCCAATCCTACACACACTCTCTCTATCTCTCTCCAATCCTACCCACACTCTCTCTCTCTCTCTAACCCTACACACTCTCTCTCTCTCTCTCTGCAATCCTCCACACACTCTCTCTCTCTCCAATCCGACACACTCTCTCTCTCTCTCCAATCCTACACACTCTCTCTCTCTCCAATCCGACACGATCTCTCTCCAATCCGACACACACTCTCTCTCTCTCTCCAGTGCTACACTCTCTCTCTCTCCAATCCGACACACACTCTCTCTCTCTCCAATTCTACACACTCTCCCTCTCTCTCTCCAATCCTACACACTCTCCCTCTCTCCATCCAATCCTACACACTCTCTCTCTCTCTTCAATCCGACACACTCTCTCTCTCTCTCCAATCCGACGCTCTCTCTGTCTCTCTCTACAATCCGACGCTCTCTCTCTCTCTAAAATCCTACACACACTCTCTCTCTCCCATCCTACACACTCATTCTCTCTCCAGTCCGACACACTCTCTCTCTCTCTCCAACTCGACGCTCTCTCTCTCTCTCCAATCCTACACACTCTCTCTCTCACCAATCCTACACACTCTCTCTCTCTCTCCCATCCGACACACTCTCTCTCTCTCTCCAATCCTACACACTCTCTCTCTCCAATCCTACACACTCTCTCTCTCTCCAATCCTACACACTCTATCTCTCCAATCCTGCACACTCTCTCTCTCCAATCCTGCACAGTCTCTCTCTCTCTCCAATCCTACACACTCTCTCTCTCTCCAATCCTACACTCACTCTCTCTCTCTCTCCAATCCGACACACTCTCTCTCTCTCTCTCTCTCCAATCCTACACACTCTCTCTCTCTCTCCAATCCGACACACTCTCTCTCTCTCCAATCCGACACACTCTCTCTCTCTCTCTCTCTCCAATCCTACACACTCACTCTCTCTCTCCAATCCGACACACTCACTCTCTCTCCAATCCTACTCTAACTCTCTCTCCAATCCTACACTCACTCTCTCTCTCTCTCCAATCTGACACACTCTCTCTTTCTCTCTCCAATCCTACACACTCTCTCTCTGTCTCTCCAATACGACACACACTCTCTCTCTGTCTCTACAATACGACACACACTCTCTCTCTCTCTCCAATCCTACACTCTCTCTCTCTCCAATCCTACACTCTCTCTCTCTCTCTCCAATCCCACACACACATTCTCTCTCTCCAATCCCACACACTCTCTCTCTCACTTCAACCAACACATTCTCTCACTCTCTCTCCAATCCAACACACGCTCTCTCTCCAATCCGACACACTCTCTCTCCAATCCGACACACTCTCTCTCTCTCCAATCCTACACTCACTCTCTCGACAATCCTACACTCACTCACTCTCCAATCATACACTCTCTCTCTCTCTCCAATCCTACTCTCACTCTCTCTCCAATCCTACACTCACTCTCTCTCTCACCAATCTGACACACTCTCTCTCTCTCTCCAATCCTACACTCACTCTCTCTCTCTCTCCAATCCTACACACTCTCTCTCTCTCCCCAATCCGACACACTCTCACTCTCTCTCTCAGATCCGACGCTCTCTCTCTCTCTACAATCCTACACACTCTCTCTCTCTCTCCAATCCTACACACTCTCTCTCTCTCTCCAATCCTACACACTCTCTCTCTCTCACCAATCCTACACACTCTCTCTCTCTCTCCCATCCGACACCCTCTCTCTCTCTCTCCAATTCGACACACTCTCTCTCTCTCTCCAATCCGACACTCTCTCTCTCTCTCTCCAATCCGACGCTCTCTCTCTCTCTCTCCAATCCGACACACACTCTCTCTCTCTCTCCAATCCTACACACTCTCTCTCTCTCTCCAATCCGACACACACACTCTCTCTCTCCAATCCTACACACTCTTTCTCTCTCCAATCTGACACGATCTCTCTCTCTCTCCAATCCGACACACTCTGTCTCTCTCTCTGCAATGCTACACTCTCTCTCTCTCCAATCCAACACACACTCTCTCTCCAATCCGACACACTCTCCCTCTCCAATCCGACACTCTCTCTCTCTCTCCAATCCTACACACTCTCTCTCTCTCCAATCCGACACGATCTCTCTCTCTCTCTCCAATCCGACACACTCTCTCTCTCTCTCCAATCCTACACTCTCTCTCTCTCCAATCCAACACACGCTCTCTCTCCAATCCGACACACTCTCCCTCTCCAATCCGACACTCTCTCTCTCTCCCATCCGACCCACTCTCTCTCTCTCCAATTCGACACACTCTCTCTCTCTCCAATCCTACACACTCTCTCTCTCTCCAATCCTACACACACTCTCTCTCTCTCTCCAATCCCACACACTCTCTCTCTCTGTCCAATCCTACACACTCTCTCTCTCTCTCCAATCCTACGCTCTCTCTCTCTGTCCAATCCAACACACTCTCTCTCTCCAATCCAACACTCTCTCTCTCTCCAATCCTACACAGTCTCTCTCTCTCTCCAATACTACACACACTCTCTCTATCTCTCTCCAATCCTACACACACTCCCTCTCTCTCTCTCCAATCCTACACACACTCCCTCTCTCTCTCTCCAATCCTACACACTCTCTCTCTCTCTCTCTCTCCAATCCTACGCTCTCTCTCTCGGTCCCATCCAACACACTCTCTCTCTCCTATCCAACACTCTCTCTCTCTCCAATCCTACACAGTCTCTCTCTCTCTGCAATCCTCCACACACTCTCTCTCTCTCCAATCCGACACACTCTCTCTCTCTCTCCAATCCGACACACTCTCTCTCTCTCTCCCCAATCCTACACACTCTCTCTCTCTCCAATCCGACACGATCTCTCTCCAATCCGACACACACTCTCTCTCTCTCTCTCCAGTGCTACACTCTCTCTCTCTCCAATCCTACACTCACTCTCTCTCCAATCCTACACTCACTCTCTCTCCAATCCAACACACTCTCTCTCTCTCTCTCTCTCCAATCCTACCCACACTCTCTCTCTCTCTCTAATCCTACACACTCTCTCTCTCTCTCTCTCTGCAATCCTCCACACACTCTCTCTCTCTCCAATCCGACACACTCTCTCTCTCTCTCCAATCCTACACACTCTCTCTCTCTCCAATCCGACACGATCTCTCTCCAATCCGACACACACTCTCTCTCTCTCTCCAGTGCTACACTCTCTCTCTCTCCAATCCTACACTCTCTCTCCAATCCGACACACACTCTCTCTCTCTCTCCAATTCTACACACTCTCCCTCTCTCTCTCCAATCCTACACACTCTCCCTCTCTCCATCCAATCCTACACACTCTCTCTCTCTCTCCAATCCGACAGACTCTCTCTCTCTCTCCAATCCGACGCTCTCTCTGTCTCTCTCTACAATCCGACGCTCTCTCTCTCTCTCTAAAATCCTACACACTCTCTCTCTCTCTCCAATCCTACACACTCTCTCTCTCTCACCAATCCTACACACTCTCTCTCTCTCTCCCATCCGACACACTCTCTCTCTCTCTCCCATCCGACACACTCTCACTCTCTCTCTCCAATCCGACGCTCTCTCTCTCTCTCTACAATCCTACACACACTCTCTCTCTCTCCAATCCTACACACTCTCTCTCTCTCTCACCAATCCTACACACTCTCTCTCTCTCTCCCATCCGACACACTCTCTCTCTCTCTCCAATTCGACACACTCTCTCTCTCTCTCCAATCCGACACTCTCTCTCTCTCTCTCCAATCCGACGCTCTCTCTCTCTCTCTCCAATCCTACACACTCTCTCTCTCTCCCATCCTACACACTCTCTCTCTCTCCAATCCTACACACTCTCTCTCTCTCTCCAATCCTACACACTCTCTCTCTCTCTCCAATCCTACACACTCTCGCTCTCTCTCTCTCCAATCCTACACTCTCTCTCTCTCTCCCCAATCCGACACGCTCTCTCTCTCTCTCTCCAATCCGACACAATCTCTCTCTCTCTCTCTCCAATCCGACACAATCTCTCTCTCTCTCCAATCCGACACAATCTCTCTCTCTCTCCAATCCTACACACTCTCTCTCTCTCTCTCCAATCCTACACACTCTCACTCTCTCCAATCCTACACTCTCTCTCTCTCTCTCCAATCCGACACAATCTCTCTCTCTCTCTCTCCTATCCTACACGCTCTCTCTCTCTCTCCAATCCTACACACTCTCTCTCTCCCTCCAATTCTATACACACTCTGTGTCTCTCTCTAATCCTAATTACTCTCTCTCGCCAGTCCTACACATTCTCTCTCTCCAATCCGACACGCTGTCTCTCCAATCCGACACACTCTCTCTCTCTCTCGAATCCGACACACACTCTCTCTCTCCAATCCTACACACTCTCTCTCTCTCCAATCCGACACACTGTCTCCCTCTCTCTCCAATCGTACACACTCTCTCTCTCTCTCCAATCCGACACACTCTCTCTCTCTCTCTCTCCAATCCGACACACTCTCTCTCTCTCCAATCCTACACTCACTCTCTCTACAATCCTACATTCACTCTCTCTCCAATCAAACACTCTCTCTCCCTCTCTCTCCAATCCGAAACGCTCTCTCTCTCTCTCGCCAATCCGACACACGCCCTCCCTCTCTCTCCAATCCTACACTTTCTGTCTCTCTCCAATCCTACACACACTCTCTCTCTCTCTCTCTCCAATCCCACACACTCTCTCTCTCTCTCCAATCCTACACACTCTCTCCCTCTCTCCAATCCTACGCTCTCTCTCTCTGTCCAAACCAACACTCTCTCTCTCTCTCCAATCCAACACTCTCTTCTGTCTCCAATCCTACACAGTCTCTCTCTCTCTGTCCAATCCAACACTCTCTCTCTCTCTCCAATCCAACACACTCTCTCTCTCTCTCCAATCCGACACACACACTCTCTCTCTCCAATCCTACACACTCTCTCTCTCCAATCCTACACACTCTTTCTCTCTCCAATCCGACACGAACTCTCTCTCTCTCCAATCCGACACACTCTGTCTCTCTCTCTGCAATGCTACACTCTCTCTCTCTCCAATCCAACACACGCTCTCTCTCCAATCCGACACACTCTCCCTCTCCAATCCGACACTCTCTCTCTCTCCCATCCGACACACTCTCTCTCTCTCCAATTCGACACACTCTCTCTCTCTCCAATCCTACACACTCTCTCTCTCTCCAATCCTACACACACTCTCTCTCTCTCTCCAATCCCACACACTCTCTCTCTCTGTCCAATCCTACACACTCTCTCTCTCTCTCCAATTCTACGCTCTCTCTCTCTGTCCAATCCAACACACTCTCTCTCTCCAATCCAACACTCTCTCTCTCTCCAATCCTACACAGTCTCTCTCTCTCTCCAATCCTACACACACTCTCTCTATCTCTCTCCAATCCTACACACACTCCCTCTCTCTCTCTCCAATCCTACACACACTCCCTCTCTCTCTCTCCAATCCTACACACTCTCTCTCTCTCTCTCTCCAATCCTACGCTCTCTCTCTCGGTCCCATCCAACACACTCTCTCTCTCCAATCCAACACTCTCTCTCTCTCCAATCCTACACAGTCTCTCTCTCTCTCCAATCCTACACACACTCTCTCTATCTCTCTCCAATCCTACCCACACTCTCTCTCTCTCCGTAATCCTACACACTCTCTCTCTCTCTCTCTCTGCAATCCTCCACACACTCTCTCTCTCTCCAATCCGACACACTCTCTCTCTCTCTCCAATCCGACACACTCTCTCTCTCTCTCTCCAATCCTACACACTCTCTCTCTCTCCAATCCGACACGATCTCTCTCCAATCCGACACACACTCTCTCTCTCTCTCTCTCCAGTGCTACACTCTCTCTCTCTCCAATCCTACACTCACTCTCTCTCCAATCCTACACTCACTCTCTCTCCAATCCAACACACTCTCTCTCTCTCTCTCTCTCCAATCCTACTCACACTCTCTCTCTCTCTCTAATCCTACACTCTCTCTCTCTCTCTCTCTCTCTCTGCAATCCTCCACACACTCTCTCTCTCTCCAATCCGACACACTCTCTCTCTCTCTCCAATCCGACACACTCTCTCTCTCTCTCTCCAATCCTACACACTCTCTCTCTCTCCAATCCGACACGATCTCTCTCCAATCCGACACACACTCTCTCTCTCTCTCCAGTGCTACACTCTCTCTCTCTCCAATCCTACACTCTCTCTCCAATCCGACACACACTCTCTCTCTCTCTCCAATTCTACACACTCTCCCTCTCTCTCTCCAATCCTACACACTCTCCCTCTCTCCATCCAATCCTACACACTCTCTCTCTCTCTCTCCAATCCGACACTCTCTCTCTCTCTCTCCAATCCGACGCTCTCTCTGTCTCTCTCTACAATCCGACGCTCTCTCTCTCTCTCTAAAATCCTACACACACTCTCTCTCTCCCATCCTACACACTCATTCTCTCTCCAGTCCGACACACTCTCTCTCTCTCTCCAATTCGACGCTCTCTCTCTCTCTCCAATCCTACACACTCTCTCTCTCACCAATCCTACACACTCTCTCTCTCTCTCCCATCCGACACACTCTCTCTCTCTCTCCAATCCTACACACTCTCTCTCTCCAATCCTACACACTCTCTCTCTCTCCAATCCTACACACTCTCTCTCTCCAATCCTGCACAGTCTCTCTCTCTCTCCAATCCTACACACCCTCTCTCTTTCCAATCCTACACTCACTCTCTCTCTCTCCAATCCGACACACTCTCTCTCTCTCCAATCCTACACACTCTCTCTCTCTCCAATCCTACACTCACTCTCTCTCTCTCTCCAATCCGACACACTCTCTCTCTCTCTCTCTCTCCAATCCTACACACTCTCTCTCTCTCTCCAATCCGACACACTCTCTCTCTCCAATCCGACACTCTCTCTCTCTCTCTCTCTCCAATCCTACACACTCACTCTCTCTCTCCAATCCGACACACTCACTCTCTCTCCAATCCTAATCTCACTCTCTCTCCAATCCTACACTCTCTCTCCAATCGTGCACAGTCTCTCTCTCTCTCCAATCCTACACACCCTCTCTCTTTCCAATCCTACACTCACTCTCTCTCTCTCCAATCCGACACACTCTCTATCTCACCAATCCTACACACTCTCTCTCTCTCTCCAATCCGACACACACACTCTCTCTCTCCAATCCTACACACTCTTTCTCTCTCCAATCCGACACGATCTCTCTCTCTCTCCAATCCGACACACTCTGTCTCTCTCTCTGCAATGCTACACTCTCTCTCTCTCCAATCCAACACACACTCTCTCTCCAATCCGACACACTCTCCCTCTCCAATCCGACACTCTCTCTCTCTCTCCAATCCTACACACTCTCTCTCTCTCCAATCCGACACGATCTCTCTCTCTCTCTCCAATCCGACACACTCTCTCTCTCTCTCCAATCCTACACTCTCTCTCTCTCCCATCCGACACACTCTCTCTCTCTCCAATTCGACACACTCTCTCTCTCTCCAATCCTACACACTCTCTCTCTCTCCAATCCTACACACACTCTCTCTCTCTCTCCAATCCCACACACTCTCTCTCTCTGTCCAATCCTACACACTCTCTCTCTCTCTCCAATCCTACGCTCTCTCTCTCTGTCCAATCCAACACACTCTCTCTCTCCAATCCAACACTCTCTCTCTCTCCAATCCTACACAGTCTCTCTCTCTCTCCAATACTACACACACTCTCTCTATCTCTCTCCAATCCTACACACACTCCCTCTCTCTCTCTCCAATCCTACACACACTCCCTCTCTCTCTCTCCAATCCTACACACTCTCTCTCTCTCTCTCTCCAATCCTACGCTCTCTCTCTCGGTCCCATCCAACACACTCTCTCTCTCCAATCCAACACTCTCTCTCTCTCCAATCCTACACAGTCTCTCTCTCTCTCCAATCCTACACACACTCTCTCTATCTCTCTCCAATCCTACCCACACTCTCTCTCTCTCTCTCTGCAATCCTCCACACACTCTCTCTCTCTCCAATCCGACACACTCTCTCTCTCTCTCCAATCCGACACACTCTCTCTCTCTCTCCCCAATCCTACACACTCTCTCTCTCTCCAATCCGACACGATCTCTCTCCAATCCGACACACACTCTCTCTCTCTCTCCAGTGCTACACTCTCTCTCTCTCCAATCCTACACTCACTCTCTCTCCAATCCTACACTCACTCTCTCTCCAATCCAACACACTCTCTCTCTCTCTCTCTCTCCAATCCTACCCACACTCTCTCTCTCTCTCTAATCCTACACTCTCTCTCTCTCTCTCTCTCTCTGCAATCCTCCACACACTCTCTCTCTCTCCAATCCGACACACTCTCTCTCTCTCTCCAATCCTACACACTCTCTCTCTCTCCAATCCGACACGATCTCTCTCCAATCCGACACACACTCTCTCTCTCTCTCCAGTGCTACACACTCTCTCTCTCCAATCCTACACTCTCTCTCCAATCCGACACACACTCTCTCTCTCTCTCCAATTCTACACACTCTCCCTCTCTCTCTCCAATCCTACACACTCTCCCTCTCTCCATCCAATCCTACACACTCTCTCTCTCTCTCCAATCCGACAGACTCTCTCTCTCTCTCCAATCCGACGCTCTCTCTGTCTCTCTCTACAATCCGACGCTCTCTCTCTCTCTCTAAAATCCTACACACTCTCTCTCTCTCTCCAATCCTACACACTCTCTCTCTCTCACCAATCCTACACACTCTCTCTCTCTCTCCCATCCGACACACTCTCTCTCTCTCTCCCATCCGACACACTCTCACTCTCTCTCTCCAATCCGACGCTCTCTCTCTCTCTCTACAATCCTACACACACTCTCTCTCTCTCCAATCCTACACACTCTCTCTCTCTCTCACCAATCCTACACACTCTCTCTCTCTCTCACCAATCCTACACACTCTCTCTCTCTCTCCCATCCGACACACTCTCTCTCTCTCTCCAATTCGACACACTCTCTCTCTCTCTCCAATCCGACACTCTCTCTCTCTCTCTCCAATCCGACGCTCTCTCTCTCTCTCTCCAATCCTACACACTCTCTCTCTCTCCCATCCTACACACTCTCTCTCTCTCCAATCCTACACACTCTCTCTCTCTCTCCAATCCTACACACTCTCTCTCTCTCTCCAATCCTACACACTCTCGCTCTCTCTCTCTCCAATCCTACACACTCTCTCTCTCTCTCCCCAATCCGACACGCTCTCTCTCTCTCTCTCCAATCCGACACAATCTCTCTCTCTCTCTCTCCAATCCGACACAATCTCTCTCTCTCTCCAATCCGACACAATCTCTCTCTCTCTCCAATCCTACACACTCTCTCTCTCTCTCTCCAATCCTACACACTCTCACTCTCTCCAATCCTACACTCTCTCTCTCTCTCCAATCCGACACAATCTCTCTCTCTCTCTCTCCTATCCTACACGCTCTCTCTCTCTCTCCAATCCTACACACTCTCTCTCTCCCTCCAATTCTATACACACTCTGTGTCTCTCTCTAATCCTAATTACTCTCTCTCGCCAGTCCTACACATTCTCTCTCTCCAATCCGACACGCTGTCTCTCCAATCCGACACACTCTCTCTCTCTCTCGAATCCGACACACACTCTCTCTCTCCAATCCTACACACTCTCTCTCTCTCCAATCCGACACACTGTCTCCCTCTCTCTCCAATCGTACACACTCTCTCTCTCTCTCCAATCCGACACACTCTCTCTCTCTCTCTCTCCAATCCGACACACTCTCTCTCTCTCCAATCCTACACTCACTCTCTCTACAATCCTACATTCACTCTCTCTCCAATCAAACACTCTCTCTCCCTCTCTCTCCAATCCGAAACGCTCTCTCTCTCTCTCGCCAATCCGACACACGCCCTCCCTCTCTCTCCAATCCTACACTTTCTGTCTCTCTCCAATCCTACACACACTCTCTCTCTCTCTCTCTCCAATCCCACACACTCTCTCTCTCTCTCCAATCCTACACACTCTCTCCCTCTCTCCAATCCTACGCTCTCTCTCTCTGTCCAAACCAACACTCTCTCTCTCTCTCCAATCCAACACTCTCTTCTGTCTCCAATCCTACACAGTCTCTCTCTCTCTGTCCAATCCAACACTCTCTCTCTCTCTCCAATCCAACACACTCTCTCTCTCTCTCCAATCCGACACACACACTCTCTCTCTCCAATCCTACACACTCTCTCTCTCCAATCCTACACACTCTTTCTCTCTCCAATCCGACACGAACTCTCTCTCTCTCCAATCCGACACACTCTGTCTCTCTCTCTGCAATGCTACACTCTCTCTCTCTCCAATCCAACACACGCTCTCTCTCCAATCCGACACACTCTCCCTCTCCAATCCGACACTCTCTCTCTCTCCCATCCGACACACTCTCTCTCTCTCCAATTCGACACACTCTCTCTCTCTCCAATCCTACACACTCTCTCTCTCTCCAATCCTACACACACTCTCTCTCTCTCTCCAATCCCACACACTCTCTCTCTCTGTCCAATCCTACACACTCTCTCTCTCTCTCCAATTCTACGCTCTCTCTCTCTGTCCAATCCAACACACTCTCTCTCTCCAATCCAACACTCTCTCTCTCTCCAATCCTACACAGTCTCTCTCTCTCTCCAATCCTACACACACTCTCTCTATCTCTCTCCAATCCTACACACACTCCCTCTCTCTCTCTCCAATCCTACACACACTCCCTCTCTCTCTCTCCAATCCTACACACACTCTCTCTCTCTCTCTCCAATCCTACGCTCTCTCTCTCGGTCCCATCCAACACACTCTCTCTCTCCAATCCAACACTCTCTCTCTCTCCAATCCTACACAGTCTCTCTCTCTCTCCAATCCTACACACACTCTCTCTATCTCTCTCCAATCCTACCCACACTCTCTCTCTCTCCGTAATCCTACACACTCTCTCTCTCTCTCTCTGCAATCCTCCACACACTCTCTCTCTCTCCAATCCGACACACTCTCTCTCTCTCTCCAATCCGACACACTCTCTCTCTCTCTCTCCAATCCTACACACTCTCTCTCTCTCCAATCCGACACGATCTCTCTCCAATCCGACACACACTCTCTCTCTCTCTCTCTCCAGTGCTACACTCTCTCTCTCTCCAATCCTACACTCACTCTCTCTCCAATCCTACACTCACTCTCTCTCCAATCCAACACACTCTCTCTCTCTCTCTCTCTCCAATCCTACTCACACTCTCTCTCTCTCTCTAATCCTACACTCTCTCTCTCTCTCTCTCTCTCTCTGCAATCCTCCACACACTCTCTCTCTCTCCAATCCGACACACTCTCTCTCTCTCTCCAATCCGACACACTCTCTCTCTCTCTCTCCAATCCTACACACTCTCTCTCTCTCCAATCCGACACGATCTCTCTCCAATCCGACACACACTCTCTCTCTCTCTCCAGTGCTACACTCTCTCTCTCTCCAATCCTACACTCTCTCTCCAATCCGACACACACTCTCTCTCTCTCTCCAATTCTACACACTCTCCCTCTCTCTCTCCAATCCTACACACTCTCCCTCTCTCCATCCAATCCTACACACTCTCTCTCTCTCTCTCCAATCCGACACACTCTCTCTCTCTCTCCAATCCGACGCTCTCTCTGTCTCTCTCTACAATCCGACGCTCTCTCTCTCTCTCTAAAATCCTACACACACTCTCTCTCTCCCATCCTACACACTCATTCTCTCTCCAGTCCGACACACTCTCTCTCTCTCTCCAATTCGACGCTCTCTCTCTCTCTCCAATCCTACACACTCTCTCTCTCACCAATCCTACACACTCTCTCTCTCTCTCCCATCCGACACACTCTCTCTCTCTCTCCAATCCTACACACTCTCTCTCTCCAATCCTACACACTCTCTCTCTCTCCAATCCTACACACTCTCTCTCTCCAATCCTGCACAGTCTCTCTCTCTCTCCAATCCTACACACCCTCTCTCTTTCCAATCCTACACTCACTCTCTCTCTCTCCAATGCGACACACTCTCTCTCTCTCCAATCCTATACACTCTCTCTCTCTCCAATCCTACACTCACTCTCTCTCTCTCTCCAATCCGACACACTCTCTCTCTCTCTCTCTCTCCAATCCTACACACTCACTCTCTCTCTCCAATCCGACACACTCACTCTCTCTCCAATCCTAATCTCACTCTCTCTCCAATCCTACACTCTCTCTCCAATCGTGCACAGTCTCTCTCTCTCTCCAATCCTACACACCCTCTCTCTTTCCAATCCTACACTCACTCTCTATCTCACCAATCCTACACACTCTCTCTCTCTCTCCCATCCGACACACTCTCTCTCTCTCTCCAATTCGACACACTCGCTCTCTCTCTCCAATCCTACACACTCTCTCTCTCCAATCCTACACACTCTCTCTCTCTCCAATCCTGCACAGTCTCTCTCTCTCTCCAATCCTACACACCCTCTCTCTTTCCAATCCTACACTCACTCACTCTCTCTCCAATCCGACACACTCTCTCTCTCTCCAATCCTTCACTCACTCTCTCTCTCTCTCCAATCCGACACACTCTCTCTCTCTCCAATCCGACACACTCTCTCTCTCTCTCTCTCTCCAATCCTACACACTCTCTCTCTCTCTCCAATCCGACACACTCTCTCTCTCCAATCCGACACTCTCTCTCTCTCTCTCTCCAATCCTACACACTCTCTCTCTCTCTCCAATCCTACGCGCTCTCTCTCTGTCCAATCCAACACACTCTCTCTCTCCAATCCTACACTCACTCTCTCTCTCTCTCCAATCTGACACACTCTCTCTTTCTCTCTCCAATCCTACACACTCTCTCTCTGTCTCTCCAATACGACACACACTCTCTCTCTGTCTCTACAATACGACACACACACTCTCTCTCTCTCCAATCCTACACTCTCTCTCTCTCCAATCCAACACACGCTCTCTCTCCAATCCGACACACTCTCTCTCTCCAATCCGACACACTCTCTCTCTCCAATCCGACACACTCTCTCTCTCTCCAATCCTACACACTCTCTCTCTCTCCAATCCTACACTCACTCTCTCTCTCTCTCCAATCCGACACACACTCTCTCTCTCTCCAATCCTACACACACTCTCTCTCTCTCCAATCCTACACTCTCTCTCTCTTCAATCCAACACACGCTCTCTCTCCAATCCGACACACTCTCTCTCCAATCCTACACTCACTCTCCCTACAATCCTACACTCACTCACTCTCCAATCATACTCTCTCTCTCTCTGTCCAATCCAACACACTCTCTCTCTCCAATGCAACAATCTCTCTCTCTCCAATCCTACACAGTCTCTCTCTCTCTCCAATCCTACACACACTCTCTCTATCTCTCTCCAATCCTACACACACACTCTCTCTCTCTCCAATCCTACACACACACTCTCTCTCTCTCTCTCTCCAATCCTACACACTCTCTCTCTCTCCAATCCTCCACACTCTCTCTCTCTCTCTCTCCAATCCGACACACTCTCTCTCTCTCTCTCCAATCCAAAAAACGGTCTCTCTCTCTCTCCAATCCTACGCACACTCTCTCTCTCCAATCCGACACACTCTCTCTCTCTCCAGTGCTACACTCTCTCTCTCTCCAATCCTACACTCACTCTCTCTCCAATCATACACTCACTCTCTCTCCAATCCTACACTCTCTTTCTCTCTCTCCAATCC
The DNA here is from genome assembly GCF_047496795.1 of Chiloscyllium punctatum. Classification (NCBI taxonomy): domain Eukaryota; kingdom Metazoa; phylum Chordata; class Chondrichthyes; order Orectolobiformes; family Hemiscylliidae; genus Chiloscyllium; species Chiloscyllium punctatum. Next base: position 35,370,368 of record NC_092791.1, on the reverse strand, counting down.
GACACACACACTCTCTCTCTCTCCAATCCTACACACTCTCTCTCTCTCTCTCTCTCCAATCCTACACACACTCTCTCTCTCCAATCCTACACACTCTCTCTCTCTCCAATCCTACACACTCTCTCTCTCCAATCCTACACACTCTCTCTCTCTCCAATCCTACACAGTCTCTCTCTCTCTCCGATCCTACACACTGCCTCTCTTTCTCTTCAATCCTACACACTCTCTCTCTCGCTCCAATCCTACACTCTCTCTCTCCAATCCTACACACTCTCGCTCTCTTTCCATCCAATCCTACACACTCTCTCTCTCTCTCCAATCCTACACACTCTCTCTCTCTCCCCAATCCGACACAATCTCACTCTCTCTCTCCAATCCGACGCTCTCTCTCTCTCTCTACAATCCTACACACTCTCTCTCTCTCCCATCCTACACACTCTCTCTCTCTCTCCAATTCGACGCTCTCTCTCTCTCTCTCCAATCCTACACACTCTCTCCCTCTCACCAATCCTACACACTCTCTCTCTCTCTCCCATCCGACACATTCTCTCGCTCTCTCCAATTCGACACACTCTCTCTCTCTCTCCAATCCGACACACTCTCTCTCTCTCTCCAATCCGACGCTCTCTCTCTTTCTCTACAATCCTACACACTCTCTCTCTCTCCCATCCTACACACTCTCTCTCTCTCCAGTCCGACACACACTCTCTCTCTCTCTCCAATTCGACGCTCTCTCTCTCTCTCTCCAATCCTACACACTCTCTCTCTCTAATCCTACACACTCTCTCTCTCTCCAATCCTACACACTCTCTCTCTCTCTCCAATCCTACACACTCTCTCTCTCTCTCCAATCCTACACACTCTCGCTCTCTCTCTCTCCAATCCTACACTCTCTCTCGCTCTCTCCCCAATCCGACACACTCTCTCTCTCTCCAATCCTACACACTCTCTCTCTCTCCAATCCTACACACTCTCTCTCTCTCCAATCCTACACACTCTCGCTCTCTCTCTCTCCAATCCTACACACTCTCTCTCTCTCCAATCCTACACACTCTCTCTCTCTCTCCAATCCTACACACACTCTCTCTCCAATCCTACACACTCTCTCTCTCTCCCTCCAATCCTATACACACTCTGTGTCTCTCTCTAATCCTAATTACTCTCTCTCGCCAGTCCTACACATTCTCTCTCTCCAATCCGACACACTGTCTCTCCAATCCGACACACTGTCTCTCCAATCCGACACACTCTCTCTCTCTCTCCAATCCGACACACTCTCTCTCTCTCTCTCCAATCCGACACTCTCTCTCTCTCTCTCCAATCCGACACACTCTCTCTCTCTCCAATCCTACACACTCTCTCTCTCTCCAATCCGACACACTCTCTCTCTCTCTCTCCAATCCGACACCCTCTCTCCCTCTCTCTCCAATCCTACTCACTCTCTCTCTCCAATCCTACACACTCTCTCTCTCTCCAATCCGACACACACTCTCTCTCTCTCCAATCCCACACACTTTCTCTCTCTCTCCAATCCCACACACTCTCTCTCTCTCTCCAATCCTACGCTCTCTCTCTCTGTCCAATCCTACACACTCTCTCTCTCTCTCCAATCCGACACAATCTCTCTCTCTCTCCAATCCAACACACTCTCTCTCTCTCCAATCCGACAAACTCTCTCTCTCTCTCTCCAATCCAACACTCTCTCTCTCTCCAATCCTGCACAGTCTCTCTCTCTCTCCAATCCTACACACACTCTCTCTATCTCTCTCCAATCCTACACACACTCCCTCTCTCTCTCTCCAATCCTACACACACTCCCTCTCTCTCTCTCCAATCCTACACACTCTCTCTCTCTCTCTCTCCAATCCTACGCTCTCTCTCTCGGTCCCATCCAACACACTCTCTCTCTCCAATCCAACACTCTCTCTCTCTCCAATCCTACACAGTCTCTCTCTCTCCAATCCTACACACACTCTCTCTATCTCTCTCCAATCCTACCCACACTCTCTCTCTCTCTCTAATCCTACACTCTCTCTCTCTCTCTCTCTGCAATCCTCCACACACTCTCTCTCTCTCCAATCCGACACACTCTCTCTCTCTCTCCAATCCGACACACTCTCTCTCTCTCTCTCCAATCTTACACACTCTCTCTCCAATCCGACACGATCTCTCTCCAATCCGACACACACTCTCTCTCTCTCTCCAGTGCTACACTCTCTCTCTCTCCAATCCTACACTCACTCTCTCTCCAATCCTACATCACTCTCTCTCCAATCCAACACACTCTCTCTCTCTCTCTCCAATCCTACACACACTCTCTCTATCTCTCTCCAATCCTACCCACACTCTCTCTCTCTCTCTAATCCGACACACTCTCTCTCTCTCTCTCTCTCTCTGCAATCCTCCACACACTCTCTCTCTCTCCAATTCGACACACTCTCTCTCTCTCTCCAATCCGACACACTCTCTCTCTCTCTCTCCAACCCTACACACTCTCTCTCTCTCCAATCCGACACGATCTCTCTCCAATCCGACACACACTCTCTCTCTCTCTCCAGTGCTACACTCTCTCTCTCCAATCCTACACTCTCTCTCCAATCCGACACACACTCTCTCTCTCTCTCCAATTCTACACACTCTCCCTCTCTCTCTCCAATCCTACACACTCTCCCTCTCTCCATCCAATCCTACACACTCTCTCTCTCTCTCCAATCCGACACACTCTCTCTCTCTCTCCAATCCGACGCTCTCTCTGTCTCTCTCTACAATCCGACGCTCTCTCTCTCTCTCTAAAATCCTACACACTCTCTCTCTCTCCCATCCTGCACACTCATTCTCTCTCCAGTCCGACACACTCTCTCTCTCTCTCCAATTCGACGCTCTCTCTCTCTCTCCAATCCTACACACTCTCTCTCTCTCTCCCATCCGACACACTCTCTCTCTCTCTCCAATTCGAAACACTCTCTCTCTCTCTCCAATCCTACACACTCTCTCTGTCCAATCCTACACACTCTCTCTCTCTCCAATCCTACACACTCTCTCTCTCCAATCCTGCACAGTCTATCTCTCTCTCCAATCCTACACACCCTCTCTCTTTCCAATCCTACACTCACTCTCTCTCTCTCCAATCCGACACACTCTCTCTCTCTCCAATCCTACACTCACTCTCTCTCTCTCTCCAATCCGACATACTCTCTCTCTCTCCAATCCTACACTCTCTCTCTCTCTCTCTCTCCAATCCGACACACTCTCTCTCTCTCTCTCCAATCCTACACACTCTCTCTCTCTCTCCAATCCGACACACTCTCTCTCTCTCTCCAATCCGACACACTCTCTCTCTCTCTCTCTCCAATCCGACACACTCTCTCTCTCTCTCTCCAATCCTACACACTCACTCTCTCTCTCACCAATCTGACACACTCTCTCTCTCTCCAATCCTACACACCCTCTCTCTTTCCAATCCTACACTCACTCTCTCTCTCTCCAATCCGACACACTCTCTCTCTCTCCAATCCTACACTCTCTCTCTCTCTCCAATCCTACACTCACTCTCTCTCTCTCTCCAATCCGACACACTCTCTCTCTCTCTCTCTCTCCAATCCTACACACTCTCTCTCTCTCTCCAATCCGACACACTCTCTCTCTCCAATCCGACACTCTCTCTCTCTCTCTCTCTCCAATCCTACACACTCACTTTCTCTCTCCAATCCGACACACTCACTCTCTCTCCAATCCTAATCTCACACTCTCTCCAATCCTACACTCTCTCTCCAATCGTGCACAGTCTCTCTCTCTCTCCAATCCTACACACCCTCTCTCTTTCCAATCCTACACTCACTCTCTCTCTCTCCAATCCGACACACTCTCTCTCTCTCCAATCCTACACTCACTCTCTCTCTCTCTCCAATCCGACATACTCTCTCTCTCTCTCCAATCCTTCACTCACTCTCTCTCTCTCTCCAATCCGACACACTCTCTCTCTCTCCAATCCGACACACTCTCTCTCTCTCTCTCTCTCCAATCCTACACACTCTCTCTCTCTCTCCAATCCGACACACTCTCTCTCTCCAATCCGACACTCTCTCTCTCTCTCTCTCTCCAATCCTACACACTCACTCTCTCTCTCCAATCCTACGCGCTCTCTCTCTGTCCAATCCAACACACTCTCTCTCTCCAATCCTACACTCACTCTCTCTCTCTCTCCAATCTGACACACTCTCTCTTTCTCTCTCCAATCCTACACACTCTCTCTCTGTCTCTCCAATACGACACACACTCTCTCTCTGTCTCTACAATACGACACACACACTCTCTCTCTCTCCAATCCTACACTCTCTCTCTCTCCAATCCTACACTCTCTCTCTCTCTCTCTCCAATCCCACACTCTCTCTCTCTCCAATCCGACACACTCTCTCTCTCTCCAATCCCACACACACATTCTCTCTCTCCAATCCCACACACTCTCTCTCTCACTTCAACCAACACATTCTCTCACTCTCTCTCCAATCCAACACACGCTCTCTCTCCAATCCGACACACTCTCTCTCCAATCCGACACACTCTCTCTCTCTCCAATCCTACACTCACTCTCTCGACAATCCTACACTCACTCACTCTCCAATCATACACTCTCTCTCTCTCTCCAATCCTACTCTCACTCTCTCTCCAATCCTACACTCACTCTCTCTCTCACCAATCTGACACACTCTCTCTCTCTCCAATCCTACACTCACTCTCTCTCTCTCTCCAATCCGACACACTCTCTCTCTCTCCAATCCGACACACTCTCTCTCTCTCTCTCTCCAATCTTGCACTCTCTGTCTCTCTCCAATCCTACACACACTCTCTCTCTCTCCAATCCGACACACTCTCTCCCTCTCTCTCCAATCCGACACACACTCTCTCTCTCTCTCTCTCCAATCCTACACTCTCTCTCTCTCTCTCCAATCCTACACTCTCTCTCTCTCTCTCCAATCCTACACACTCTCTCTCTCTCTCCAATCCTCAACTCTCACTCTCTCTCCAATCCTACACACTCTCTCTCTCTCTCCAATCCGACACACTCTCTCTCTCTCCAATCCTACACACTCTCTCTCTCTCCAATCCGACACACTCTCTCTCTCTCTCCAATCCGACAAACTCTCTCTCTCTCAAATCCGACACACTCTCTCTCTCCAATCCCACACACACTCTCTCTCCGATCTTACACTCTCTCTCTCTCTCCAATCCTACTCACTCTCTCTCTCCAATCCTACACTCTCTCTCGCTCCAATCCGACACACTCTCTCTCTCTCCAATCCGACACACTCTCTCTCTCTCTCCAATCCGAAACACTCTCTGTCTCTCCAATCCGATACACTCTCTCTCTCTCTCCAATCCGACACAATCTCTCTCTCTCCAATCCGACACACTCTCTCTCTCTCTCCAATCCAACACACGCTCTCTCTCCAATCCGACACACTCTCTCTCTCCAATCCGACACACTCTCTCTCTCTCCAATCCTACACACTCTCTCTCTCTCCAATCCTACACTCACTCTCTCTCTCTCTCCAATCCGACACACACTCTCTCTCTCTCCAATCCTACACACACTCTCTCTCTCTCCAATCCTACACTCTCTCTCTCTTCAATCCAACACACGCTCTCTCTCCAATCCGACACACTCTCTCTCCAATCCTACACTCACTCTCCCTACAATCCTACACTCACTCACTCTCCAATCATACTCTCTCTCTCTCTGTCCAATCCAACACACTCTCTCTCTCCAATGCAACAATCTCTCTCTCTCCAATCCTACACAGTCTCTCTCTCTCTCCAATCCTACACACACTCTCTCTATCTCTCTCCAATCCTACACACACACTCTCTCTCTCTCCAATCCTACACACACACTCTCTCTCTCTCTCTCTCCAATCCTACACACTCTCTCTCTCTCCAATCCTCCACACTCTCTCTCTCTCTCTCTCCAATCCGACACACTCTCTCTCTCTCTCTCCAATCCAAAAAACGGTCTCTCTCTCTCTCCAATCCTACACACACTCTCTCTCTCCAATCCGACACACTCTCTCTCTCTCCAGTGCTACACTCTCTCTCTCTCCAATCCTACACTCACTCTCTCTCCAATCATACACTCACTCTCTCTCTCTCCAATCCTACACTCTCTTTCTCTCTCTCCAATCCGACACACACACTCTCTCTCTCCAATCCTACACACTCACTCTCTCTCTCTCTCTCTCCAATCCTACACACACTCTCTCTCTCCAATCCTACACACTCTCTCTCTCTCCAATCCTACACACTCTCTCTCTCCAATCCTACACACTCTCTCTCTCTCCAATCCTACACACTCTCTCTCTCTCCAATCCTACACAGTCTCTCTCTCTCCGATCCTACACACTGCCTCTCTTTCTCTTCAATCCTACACACTCTCTCTCTCGCTCCAATCCTACACTCTCTCTCTCCAATCCTACACACTCTCGCTCTCTTTCCATCCAATCCTACACACTCTCTCTCTCTCTCCAATCCTACACACTCTCTCTCTCTCCCCAATCCGACACAATCTCACTCTCTCTCTCCAATCCGACGCTCTCTCTCTCTCTCTACAATCCTACACACTCTCTCTCTCTCCCATCCTACACACTCTCTCTCTCTCTCCAATTCGACGCTCTCTCTCTCTCTCTCCAATCCTACACACTCTCTCCCTCTCACCAATCCTACACACTCTCTCTCTCTCTCCCATCCGACACATTCTCTCGCTCTCTCCAATTCGACACACTCTCTCTCTCTCTCCAATCCGACACACTCTCTCTCTCTCTCCAATCCGACGCTCTCTCTCTTTCTCTACAATCCTACACACTCTCTCTCTCTCCCATCCTACACACTCTCTCTCTCTCCAGTCCGACACACACACTCTCTCTCTCTCCAATCCTACACACTCTCGCTCTCTCTCTCTCCAATCCTACACACTCTCTCTCTCTCCAATCCTACACACTCTCTCTCTCTCTCCAATCCTACACACACTCTCTCTCCAATCCTACACACTCTCTCTCTCTCCCTCCAATATAATACACACTCTGTGTCTCTCTCTAATCCTAATTACTCTCTCTCGCCAGTCCTACACATTCTCTCTCTCCAATCCGACACACTGTCTCTCCAATCCGACACACTGTCTCTCCAATCCGACACACTCTCTCTCTCTCTCGAATCCGACACACTCTCTCTCTCTCCAATCCGACACACTCTCTCTCTCTCTCTCCAATCCGACACCCTCTCTCCCTCTCTCTCCAATCCTACTCACTCTCTCTCTCCAATCCTACACTCTCTCTCTCTCTCCAATCCGACACACACTCTCTCTCTCTCCAATCCCACACACTTTCTCTCTCTCTCCAATCCCACACACTCTCTCTCTCTGTCCAATCCTACACACTCTCTCTCTCTCTCCAATCCTACGCTCTCTCTCTCTGTCCAATCCTACACACTCTCTCTCTCTCTCCAATCCGACACAATCTCTCTCTCTCTCCAATCCAACACACTCTCTCTCTCTCCAATCCGACAAACTCTCTCTCTCTCTCTCCAATCCAACACTCTCTCTCTCTCCAATCCTGCACAGTCTCTCTCTCTCTCCAATCCTACACACACTCTCTCTATCTCTCTCCAATCCTACACACACTCCCTCTCTCTCTCTCCAATCCTACACACACTCCCTCTCTCTCTCTCCAATCCTACACACTCTCTCTCTCTCTCTCTCCAATCCTACGCTCTCTCTCTCGGTCCCATCCAACACACTCTCTCTCTCCAATCCAACACTCTCTCTCTCTCTCCAATCCTACACAGTCTCTCTCTCTCCAATCCTACACACACTCTCTCTATCTCTCTCCAATCCTACCCACACTCTCTCTCTCTCTCTAATCCTACACTCTCTCTCTCTCTCTCTCTGCAATCCTCCACACACTCTCTCTCTCTCCAATCCGACACACTCTCTCTCTCTCTCCAATCCGACACACTCTCTCTCTCTCTCTCCAATCCTACACACTCTCTCTCCAATCCGACACGATCTCTCTCCAATCCGACACACTCTCTCTCTCTCTCTCCAGTGCTACACTCTCTCTCTCTCCAATCCTACACTCACTCTCTCTCCAATCCTACATCACTCTCTCTCCAATCCAACACACTCTCTCTCTCTCTCTCCAATCCTACACACACTCTCTCTATCTCTCTCCAATCCTACCCACACTCTCTCTCTCTCTCTAATCCGACACACTCTCTCTCTCTCTCTCTCTCTCTGCAATCCTCCACACACTCTCTCTCTCTCCAATTCGACACACTCTCTCTCTCTCTCCATTCCGACACACTCTCTCTCTCTCTCTCCAACCCTACACACTCTCTCTCTCTCCAATCCGACACGATCTCTCTCCAATCCGACACACACTCTCTCTCTCTCTCCAGTGCTACACTCTCTCTCTCCAATCCTACACTCTCTCTCCAATCCGACACACACTCTCTCTCTCTCTCCAATTCTACACACTCTCCCTCTCTCTCTCCAATCCTACACACTCTCCCTCTCTCCATCCAATCCTACACACTCTCTCTCTCTCTCCAATCCGACACACTCTCTCTCTCTCTCCAATCCGACGCTCTCTCTGTCTCTCTCTACAATCCGACGCTCTCTCTCTCTCTCTAAAATCCTACACACTCTCTCTCTCTCCCATCCTGCACACTCATTCTCTCTCCAGTCCGACACACTCTCTCTCTCTCTCCAATTCGACGCTCTCTCTCTCTCTCCAATCCTACACACTCTCTCTCTCTCCAATCCTACACACTCTCTCTCTCTCTCCCATCCGACACACTCTCTCTCTCTCTCCAATTCGAAACACTCTCTCTCTCTCTCCAATCCTACACACTCTCTCTGTCCAATCCTACACACTCTCTCTCTCTCCATTCCTACACACTCTCTCTCTCCAATCCTGCACAGTCTATCTCTCTCTCCAATCCTACACACCCTCTCTCTTTCCAATCCTACACTCACTCTCTCTCTCTCCAATCCGACACACTCTCTCTCTCTCCAATCCTACACTCACTCTCTCTCTCTCTCCAATCCGACATACTCTCTCTCTCTCCAATCCTACACTCTTTCTCTCTCTCTCTCTCCAATCCGACACACTCTCTCTCTCTCTCTCCAATCCTACACACTCTCTCTCTCTCTCCAATCCGACACACTCTCTCTCTCTCCAATCCGACACACTCTCTCTCTCTCTCTCTCCAATCCGACACACTCTCTCTCTCTCTCTCTCCAATCCTACACACTCACTCTCTCTCTCACCAATCGGACACACTCTCTCTCTCTCCAATCCTACACACCCTCTCTCTTTCCAATCCTACACTCACTCTCTCTCTCTCCAATCCGACACACTCTCTCTCTCTCCAATCCTACACTCTCTCTCTCTCTCCAATCCTACACTCACTCTCTCTCTCTCTCCAATCCGACACACTCTCTCTCTCTCTCTCTCTCCAATCCTACACACTCTCTCTCTCTCTCCAATCCGACACACTCTCTCTCTCCAATCCGACACTCTCTCTCTCTCTCTCTCTCCAATCCTACACACTCACTTTCTCTCTCCAATCCGACACACTCACTCTCTCTCCAATCCTAATCTCACTCTCTCTCCAATCCTACACTCTCTCTCCAATCGTGCACAGTCTCTCTCTCTCTCCAATCCTACACACCCTCTCTCTTTCCAATCCTACACTCACTCTCTCTCTCTCCAATCCGACACACTCTCTCTCTCTCCAATCCTACACTCACTCTCTCTCTCTCTCCAATCCGACATACTCTCTCTCTCTCTCCAATCCTTCACTCACTCTCTCTCTCTCTCCAATCCGACACACTCTCTCTCTCTCCAATCCGACACACTCTCTCTCTCTCTCTCTCTCCAATCCTACACACTCTCTCTCTCTCTCCAATCCGACACACTCTCTCTCTCCAATCCGACACTCTCTCTCTCTCTCTCTCCAATCCTACACACTCACTCTCTCTCTCCAATCCTACGCGCTCTCTCTCTGTCCAATCCAACACACTCTCTCTCTCCAATCCTACACTCACTCTCTCTCTCTCTCCAATCTGACACACTCTCTCTTTCTCTCTCCAATCCTACACACTCTCTCTCTGTCTCTCCAATACGACACACACTCTCTCTCTGTCTCTACAATACGACACACACACTCTCTCTCTCTCCAATCCTACACTCTCTCTCTCTCCAATCCTACACTCTCTCTCTCTCTCTCTCCAATCCCACACTCTCTCTCTCTCCAATCCGACACACTCTCTCTCTCTCCAATCCCACACACACATTCTCTCTCTCCAATCCCACACACTCTCTCTCTCACTTCAACCAACACATTCTCTCACTCTCTCTCCAATCCAACACACGCTCTCTCTCCAATCCGACACACTCTCTCTCCAATCCGACACACTCTCTCTCTCTCCAATCCTACACTCACTCTCTCGACAATCCTACACTCACTCACTCTCCAATCATACACTCTCTCTCTCTCTCCAATCCTACTCTCACTCTCTCTCCAATCCTACACTCACTCTCTCTCTCACCAATCTGACACACTCTCTCTCTCTCCAATCCTACACTCACTCTCTCTCTCTCTCCAATCCGACACACTCTCTCTCTCTCCAATCCGACACACTCTCTCTCTCTCTCTCTCCAATCTTGCACTCTCTGTCTCTCTCCAATCCTACACACACTCTCTCTCTCTCCAATCCGACACACTCTCTCCCTCTCTCTCCAATCCGACACACACTCTCTCTCTCTCTCTCTCCAATCCTACACTCTCTCTCTCTCTCTCCAATCCTACACACTCTCTCTCTCTCTCCAATCCTACACACTCTCTCTCTCTCTCCAATCCTCAACTCTCACTCTCTCTCCAATCCTACACACTCTCTCTCTCTCTCCAATCCGACACACTCTCTCTCTCTCCAATCCTACACACTCTCTCTCTCTCCAATCCGACACACTCTCTCTCTCTCCAATCCGACAAACTCTCTCTCTCTCAAATCCGACACACTCTCTCTCTCCAATCCCACACACACTCTCTCTCCGATCTTACACTCTCTCTCTCTCTCCAATCCTACTCACTCTCTCTCTCCAATCCTACACTCTCTCTCGCTCCAATCCGACACACTCTCTCTCTCTCCAATCCGACACACTCTCTCTCTCTCTCCAATCCGAAACACTCTCTGTCTCTCCAATCCGATACACTCTCTCTCTCTCTCCAATCCGACACAATCTCTCTCTCTCCAATCCGACACACTCTCTCTCTCTCTCCAATCCAACACACGCTCTCTCTCCAATCCGACACACTCTCTCTCTCCAATCCGACACACTCTCTCTCTCTCCAATCCTACACACTCTCTCTCTCTCCAATCCTACACTCACTCTCTCTCTCTCTCCAATCCGACACACACTCTCTCTCTCTCCAATCCTACACACACTCTCTCTCTCTCCAATCCTACACTCTCTCTCTCTTCAATCCAACACACGCTCACTCTCCAATCCGACACACTCTCTCTCCAATCCTACACTCACTCTCCCTACAATCCTACACTCACTCACTCTCCAATCATACTCTCTCTCTCTCTGTCCAATCCAACACACTCTCTCTCTCCAATGCAACAATCTCTCTCTCTCCAATCCTACACAGTCTCTCTCTCTCTCCAATCCTACACACACTCTCTCTATCTCTCTCCAATCCTACACACACACTCTCTCTCTCTCCAATCCTACACACACACTCTCTCTCTCTCTCTCTCCAATCCTACACACTCTCTCTCTCTCCAATCCTCCACACTCTCTCTCTCTCTCTCTCCAATCCGACACACTCTCTCTCTCTCTCTCCAATCCAAAAAACGGTCTCTCTCTCTCTCCAATCCTACACACACTCTCTCTCTCCAATCCGACACACTCTCTCTCTCTCCAGTGCTACACTCTCTCTCTCTCCAATCCTACACTCACTCTCTCTCCAATCATACACTCACTCTCTCTCTCTCCAATCCTACACTCTCTTTCTCTCTCTCCAATCCGACACACACACTCTCTCTCTCCAATCCTACACACTCACTCTCTCTCTCTCTCTCTCCAATCCTACACACACTCTCTCTCTCCAATCCTACACACTCTCTCTCTCTCCAATCCTACACACTCTCTCTCTCCAATCCTACACACTCTCTCTCTCTCCAATCCTACACACTCTCTCTCTCTCCAATCCTACACAGTCTCTCTCTCTCTCCGATCCTACACACTGCCTCTCTTTCTCTTCAATCCTACACACTCTCTCTCTCGCTCCAATCCTACACTCTCTCTCTCCAATCCTACACACTCTCGCTCTCTTTCCATCCAATCCTACACACTCTCTCTCTCTCTCCAATCCTACACACTCTCTCTCTCTCCCCAATCCGACACAATCTCACTCTCTCTCTCCAATCCGACGCTCTCTCTCTCTCTCTACAATCCTACACACTCTCTCTCTCTCCCATCCTACACACTCTCTCTCTCTCTCCAATTCGACGCTCTCTCTCTCTCTCTCCAATCCTACACACTCTCTCCCTCTCACCAATCCTACACACTCTCTCTCTCTCTCCCATCCGACACATTCTCTCGCTCTCTCCAATTCGACACACTCTCTCTCTCTCTCCAATCCGACACACTCTCTCTCTCTCTCCAATCCGACGCTCTCTCTCTTTCTCTACAATCCTACACACTCTCTCTCTCTCCCATCCTACACACTCTCTCTCTCTCCAGTCCGACACACACACTCTCTCTCTCTCCAATCCTACACACTCTCGCTCTCTCTCTCTCCAATCCTACACACTCTCTCTCTCTCCAATCCTACACACTCTCTCTCTCTCTCCAATCCTACACACACTCTCTCTCCAATCCTACACACTCTCTCTCTCTCCCTCCAATATAATACACACTCTGTGTCTCTCTCTAATCCTAATTACTCTCTCTCGCCAGTCCTACACATTCTCTCTCTCCAATCCGACACACTGTCTCTCCAATCCGACACACTGTCTCTCCAATCCGACACACTCTCTCTCTCGAATCCGACACACTCTCTCTCTCTCCAATCCGACACACTCTCTCTCTCTCTCCAATCCGACACTCTCTCTCTCTCTCTCTCCAATCCGACACACTCTCTCTCTCTCCAATCCTACACACTCTCTCTCTCTCCAATCCGACACACTCTCTCTCTCTCTCTCCAATCCGACACCCTCTCTCCCTCTCTCTCCAATCCTACTCACTCTCTCTCTCCAATCCTACACTCTCTCTCTCTCTCCAATCCGACACTCACTCTCTCTCTCTCCAATCCCACACACTTTCTCTCTCTCTCCAATCCCACACACTCTCTCTCTCTGTCCAATCCTACACACTCTCTCTCTCTCTCCAATCCTACGCTCTCTCTCTCTGTCCAATCCTACACACTCTCTCTCTCTCTCCAATCCGACACAATCTCTCTCTCTCTCCAATCCAACACACTCTCTCTCTCTCCAATCCGACAAACTCTCTCTCTCTCTCTCCAATCCAACACTCTCTCTCTCTCCAATCCTGCACAGTCTCTCTCTCTCTCCAATCCTACACACACTCTCTCTATCTCTCTCCAATCCTACACACACTCCCTCTCTCTCTCTCCAATCCTACACACACTCCCTCTCTCTCTCTCCAATCCTACACACTCTCTCTCTCTCTCTCTCCAATCCTACGCTCTCTCTCTCGGTCCCATCCAACACACTCTCTCTCTCCAATCCAACACTCTCTCTCTCTCCAATCCTACACAGTCTCTCTCTCTCCAATCCTACACACACTCTCTCTATCTCTCTCCAATCCTACCCACACTCTCTCTCTCTCTCTAATCCTACACTCTCTCTCTCTCTCTCTCTGCAATCCTCCACACACTCTCTCTCTCTCCAATCCGACACACTCTCTCTCTCTCTCCAATCCGACACACTCTCTCTCTCTCTCTCCAATCCTACACACTCTCTCTCCAATCCGACACGATCTCTCTCCAATCCGACACACTCTCTCTCTCTCTCTCCAGTGCTACACTCTCTCTCTCTCCAATCCTACACTCACTCTCTCTCCAATCCTACATCACTCTCTCTCCAATCCAACACACTCTCTCTCTCTCTCTCCAATCCTACACACACTCTCTCTATCTCTCTCCAATCCTACCCACACTCTCTCTCTCTCTCTAATCCGACACACTCTCTCTCTCTCTCTCTCTCTCTGCAATCCTCCACACACTCTCTCTCTCTCCAATTCGACACACTCTCTCTCTCTCTCCATTCCGACACACTCTCTCTCTCTCTCTCCAACCCTACACACTCTCTCTCTCTCCAATCCGACACGATCTCTCTCCAATCCGACACACACTCTCTCTCTCTCTCCAGTGCTACACTCTCTCTCTCCAATCCTACACTCTCTCTCCAATCCGACACACACTCTCTCTCTCTCTCCAATTCTACACACTCTCCCTCTCTCTCTCCAATCCTACACACTCTCCCTCTCTCCATCCAATCCTACACACTCTCTCTCTCTCTCCAATCCGACACACTCTCTCTCTCTCTCCAATCCGACGCTCTCTCTGTCTCTCTCTACAATCCGACGCTCTCTCTCTCTCTCTAAAATCCTACACACTCTCTCTCTCTCCCATCCTGCACACTCATTCTCTCTCCAGTCCGACACACTCTCTCTCTCTCTCCAATTCGACGCTCTCTCTCTCTCTCCAATCCTACACACTCTCTCTCTCTCCAATCCTACACACTCTCTCTCTCTCTCCCATCCGACACACACTCTCTCTCTCTCCAATTCGAAACACTCTCTCTCTCTCTCCAATCCTACACACTCTCTCTGTCCAATCCTACACACTCTCTCTCTCTCCAATCCTACACACTCTCTCTCTCCAATCCTGCACAGTCTATCTCTCTCTCCAATCCTACACACCCTCTCTCTTTCCAATCCTACACTCACTCTCTCTCTCTCCAATCCGACACACTCTCTCTCTCTCCAATCCTACACTCACTCTCTCTCTCTCTCCAATCCGACATACTCTCTCTCTCTCCAATCCTACACTCTCTCTCTCTCTCTCTCTCCAATCCGACACACTCTCTCTCTCTCTCTCCAATCCTACACACTCTCTCTCTCTCTCCAATCCGACACACTCTCTCTCTCTCCAATCCGACACACTCTCTCTCTCTCTCTCTCCAATCCGACACACTCTCTCTCTCTCTCTCTCCAATCCTACACACTCACTCTCTCTCTCACCAATCTGACACACTCTCTCTCTCTCCAATCCTACACACCCTCTCTCTTTCCAATCCTACACTCACTCTCTCTCTCTCCAATCCGACACACTCTCTCTCTCTCCAATCCTACACTCTCTCTCTCTCTCCAATCCTACACTCACTCTCTCTCTCTCTCCAATCCGACACACTCTCTCTCTCTCTCTCTCTCCAATCCTACACACTCTCTCTCTCTCTCCAATCCGACACACTCTCTCTCTCCAATCCGACACTCTCTCTCTCTCTCTCTCTCCAATCCTACACACTCACTTTCTCTCTCCAATCCGACACACTCACTCTCTCTCCAATCCTAATCTCACTCTCTCTCCAATCCTACACTCTCTCTCCAATCGTGCACAGTCTCTCTCTCTCTCCAATCCTACACACCCTCTCTCTTTCCAATCCTACACTCACTCTCTCTCTCTCCAATCCGACACACACTCTCTCTCTCCAATCCTACACTCACTCTCTCTCTCTCTCCAATCCGACATACTCTCTCTCTCTCTCCAATCCTTCACTCACTCTCTCTCTCTCTCCAATCCGACACACTCTCTCTCTCTCCAATCCGACACACTCTCTCTCTCTCTCTCTCTCCAATCCTACACACTCTCTCTCTCTCTCCAATCCGACACACTCTCTCTCTCCAATCCGACACTCTCTCTCTCTCTCTCTCTCCAATCCTACACACTCTCTCTCTCTCTCCAATCCTACGCGCTCTCTCTCTGTCCAATCCAACACACTCTCTCTCTCCAATCCTACACTCACTCTCTCTCTCTCTCCAATCTGACACACTCTCTCTTTCTCTCTCCAATCCTACACACTCTCTCTCTCTCTCTCCAATCCAAAAAACGGTCTCTCTCTCTCTCCAATCCTACACACACTCTCTCTCTCCAATCCGACACACTCTCTCTCTCTCCAGTGCTACACTCTCTCTCTCTCCAATCCTACACTCACTCTCTCTCCAATCATACACTCACTCTCTCTCTCTCCAATCCTACACTCTCTTTCTCTCTCTCCAATCCGACACACACACTCTCTCTCTCCAATCCTACACACTCACTCTCTCTCTCTCTCTCTCCAATCCTACACACACTCTCTCTCTCCAATCCTACACACTCTCTCTCTCTCCAATCCTACACACTCTCTCTCTCCAATCCTACACACTCTCTCTCTCTCCAATCCTACACACTCTCTCTCTCTCCAATCCTACACAGTCTCTCTCTCTCTCCGATCCTACACACTGCCTCTCTTTCTCTTCAATCCTACACACTCTCTCTCTCGCTCCAATCCTACACTCTCTCTCTCCAATCCTACACACTCTCGCTCTCTTTCCATCCAATCCTACACACTCTCTCTCTCTCTCCAATCCTACACACTCTCTCTCTCTCCCCAATCCGACACAATCTCACTCTCTCTCTCCAATCCGACGCTCTCTCTCTCTCTCTACAATCCTACACACTCTCTCTCTCTCCCATCCTACACACTCTCTCTCTCTCTCCAATTCGACGCTCTCTCTCTCTCTCTCCAATCCTACACACTCTCTCCCTCTCACCAATCCTACACACTCTCTCTCTCTCTCCCATCCGACACATTCTCTCGCTCTCTCCAATTCGACACACTCTCTCTCTCTCTCCAATCCGACACACTCTCTCTCTCTCTCCAATCCGACGCTCTCTCTCTTTCTCTACAATCCTACACACTCTCTCTCTCTCCCATCCTACACACTCTCTCTCTCTCCAGTCCGACACACACACTCTCTCTCTCTCCAATCCTACACACTCTCGCTCTCTCTCTCTCCAATCCTACACACTCTCTCTCTCTCCAATCCTACACACTCTCTCTCTCTCTCCAATCCTACACACACTCTCTCTCCAATCCTACACACTCTCTCTCTCTCCCTCCAATCCTATACACACTCTGTGTCTCTCTCTAATCCTAATTACTCTCTCTCGCCAGTCCTACACATTCTCTCTCTCCAATCCGACACACTGTCTCTCCAATCCGACACACTGTCTCTCCAATCCGACACACTCTCTCTCTCTCTCGAATCCGACACACTCTCTCTCTCTCCAATCCGACACACTCTCTCTCTCTCTCTCCAATCCGACACTCTCTCTCTCTCTCTCTCCAATCCGACACACTCTCTCTCTCTCCAATCCTACACACTCTCTCTCTCTCCAATCCGACACACTCTCTCTCTCTCTCTCCAATCCGACACCCTCTCTCCCTCTCTCTCCAATCCTACTCACTCTCTCTCTCCAATCCTACACTCTCTCTCTCTCTCCAATCCGACACACACTCTCTCTCTCTCCAATCCCACACACTTTCTCTCTCTCTCCAATCCCACACACTCTCTCTCTCTGTCCAATCCTACACACTCTCTCTCTCTCTCCAATCCTACGCTCTCTCTCTCTGTCCAATCCTACACACTCTCTCTCTCTCTCCAATCCGACACAATCTCTCTCTCTCTCCAATCCAACACACTCTCTCTCTCTCCAATCCGACAAACTCTCTCTCTCTCTCTCCAATCCAACACTCTCTCTCTCTCCAATCCTGCACAGTCTCTCTCTCTCTCCAATCCTACACACACTCTCTCTATCTCTCTCCAATCCTACACACACTCCCTCTCTCTCTCTCCAATCCTACACACACTCCCTCTCTCTCTCTCCAATCCTACACACTCTCTCTCTCTCTCTCTCCAATCCTACGCTCTCTCTCTCGGTCCCATCCAACACACTCTCTCTCTCCAATCCAACACTCTCTCTCTCTCCAATCCTACACAGTCTCTCTCTCTCCAATCCTACACACACTCTCTCTATCTCTCTCCAATCCTACCCACACTCTCTCTCTCTCTCTAATCCTACACTCTCTCTCTCTCTCTCTCTGCAATCCTCCACACACTCTCTCTCTCTCCAATCCGACACACTCTCTCTCTCTCTCCAATCCGACACACTCTCTCTCTCTCTCTCCAATCCTACACACTCTCTCTCCAATCCGACACGATCTCTCTCCAATCCGACACACTCTCTCTCTCTCTCTCCAGTGCTACACTCTCTCTCTCTCCAATCCTACACTCACTCTCTCTCCAATCCTACATCACTCTCTCTCCAATCCAACACACTCTCTCTCTCTCTCTCCAATCCTACACACACTCTCTCTATCTCTCTCCAATCCTACCCACACTCTCTCTCTCTCTCTAATCCGACACACTCTCTCTCTCTCTCTCTCTCTCTGCAATCCTCCACACACTCTCTCTCTCTCCAATTCGACACACTCTCTCTCTCTCTCCATTCCGACACACTCTCTCTCTCTCTCTCTCCAACCCTACACACTCTCTCTCTCTCCAATCCGACACGATCTCTCTCCAATCCGACACACACTCTCTCTCTCTCTCCAGTGCTACACTCTCTCTCTCCAATCCTACACTCTCTCTCCAATCCGACACACACTCTCTCTCTCTCTCCAATTCTACACACTCTCCCTCTCTCTCTCCAATCCTACACACTCTCCCTCTCTCCATCCAATCCTACACACTCTCTCTCTCTCTCCAATCCGACACACTCTCTCTCTCTCTCCAATCCGACGCTCTCTCTGTCTCTCTCTACAATCCGACGCTCTCTCTCTCTCTCTAAAATCCTACACACTCTCTCTCTCTCCCATCCTGCACACTCATTCTCTCTCCAGTCCGACACACTCTCTCTCTCTCTCCAATTCGACGCTCTCTCTCTCTCTCCAATCCTACACACTCTCTCTCTCTCCAATCCTACACACTCTCTCTCTCTCTCCCATCCGACACACTCTCTCTCTCTCTCCAATTCGAAACACTCTCTCTCTCTCTCCAATCCTACACACTCTCTCTGTCCAATCCTACACACTCTCTCTCTCTCCAATCCTACACACTCCCTCTCTCCAATCCTGCACAGTCTATCTCTCTCTCCAATCCTACACACCCTCTCTCTTTCCAATCCTACACTCACTCTCTCTCTCTCCAATCCGACACACTCTCTCTCTCTCCAATCCTACACTCACTCTCTCTCTCTCTCCAATCCGACATACTCTCTCTCTCTCCAATCCTACACTCTCTCTCTCTCTCTCTCTCCAATCCGACACACTCTCTCTCTCTCTCTCCAATCCTACACACTCTCTCTCTCTCTCCAATCCGACACACTCTCTCTCTCTCCAATCCGACACACTCTCTCTCTCTCTCTCTCCAATCCGACACACTCTCTCTCTCTCTCTCTCCAATCCTACACACTCACTCTCTCTCTCACCAATCTGACACACTCTCTCTCTCTCCAATCCTACACACCCTCTCTCTTTCCAATCCTACACTCACTCTCTCTCTCTCCAATCCGACACACTCTCTCTCTCTCCAATCCTACACTCTCTCTCTCTCTCCAATCCTACACTCACTCTCTCTCTCTCTACAATCCGACACACTCTCTCTCTCTCTCTCTCTCCAATCCTACACACTCTCTCTCTCTCTCCAATCCGACACACTCTCTCTCTCCAATCCGACACTCTCTCTCTCTCTCTCTCTCCAATCCTACACACTCACTTTCTCTCTCCAATCCGACACACTCACTCTCTCTCCAATCCTAATCTCACTCTCTCTCCAATCCTACACTCTCTCTCCAATCGTGCACAGTCTCTCTCTCTCTCCAATCCTACACACCCTCTCTCTTTCCAATCCTACACTCACTCTCTCTCTCTCCAATCCGACACACTCTCTCTCTCTCCAATCCTACACTCACTCTCTCTCTCTCTCCAATCCGACATACTCTCTCTCTCTCTCCAATCCTTCACTCACTCTCTCTCTCTCTCCAATCCGACACACTCTCTCTCTCTCCAATCCGACACACTCTCTCTCTCTCTCTCTCTCCAATCCTACACACTCTCTCTCTCTCTCCAATCCGACACACTCTCTCTCTCCAATCCGACACTCTCTCTCTCTCTCTCTCTCCAATCCTACACACTCTCTCTCTCTCTCCAATCCTACGCGCTCTCTCTCTGTCCAATCCAACACACTCTCTCTCTCCAATCCTACACTCACTCTCTCTCTCTCTCCAATCTGACACACTCTCTCTTTCTCTCTCCAATCCTACACACTCTCTCTCTGTCTCTCCAATACGACACACACTCTCTCTCTGTCTCTACAATACGACACACACACTCTCTCTCTCTCCAGTGCTACACTCTCTCTCTCTCCAATCCTACACTCTCTCTCTCTCTCTCTCTTTCCAATCCCACACTCTCTCTCTCTCCAATCCGACACACTCTCTCTCTCTCCAATCCCACACACACATTCTCTCTCTCCAATCCCACACACTCTCTCTCTCACTTCAACCAACACATTCTCTCACTCTCTCTCCAATCCAACACACGCTCTCTCTCCAATCCGACACACTCTCTCTCCAATCCGACACACTCTCTCTCTCTCCAATCCTACACTCACTCTCTCGACAATCCTACACTCACTCACTCTCCAATCATACACTCTCTCTCTCTCTCCAATCCTACTCTCACTCTCTCTCCAATCCTACACTCACTCTCTCTCTCACCAATCTGACACACTCTCTCTCTCTCCAATCCTACACTCACTCTCTCTCTCTCTCCAATCCGACACACTCTCTCTCTCTCCAATCCGACACACTCTCTCTCTCTCTCTCTCCAATCTTGCACTCTCTGTCTCTCTCCAATCCTACACACACTCTCTCTCTCTCCAATCCGACACACTCTCTCCCTCTCTCTCCAATCCGACACACACTCTCTCTCTCTCTCTCCAATCCTACACTCTCTCTCTCTCTCTCCAATCCTACACACTCTCTCTCTCTCTCCAATCCTCAACTCTCACTCTCTCTCCAATCCTACACACTCTCTCTCTCTCTCCAATCCGACACACTCTCTCTCTCTCCAATCCTACACACTCTCTCTCTCTCCAATCCGACACACTCTCTCTCTCTCCAATCCGACAAACTCTCTCTCTCTCAAATCCGACACACTCTCTCTCTCCAATCCCACACACACTCTCTCTCCGATCTTACACTCTCTCTCTCTCTCCAATCCTACTCACTCTCTCTCTCCAATCCTACACTCTCTCTCGCTCCAATCCGACACACTCTCTCTCTCTCCAATCCGACACACTCTCTCTCTCTCTCCAATCCGAAACACTCTCTGTCTCTCCAATCCGATACACTCTCTCTCTCTCTCCAATCCGACACAATCTCTCTCTCTCCAATCCGACACACTCTCTCTCTCTCTCCAATCCAACACACGCTCTCTCTCCAATCCGACACACTCTCTCTCTCCAATCCGACACACTCTCTCTCTCTCCAATCCTACACACTCTCTCTCTCTCCAATCCTACACTCACTCTCTCTCTCTCTCCAATCCGACACACACTCTCTCTCTCTCCAATCCTACACACACTCTCTCTCTCTCCAATCCTACACTCTCTCTCTCTTCAATCCAACACACGCTCTCTCTCCAATCCGACACACTCTCTCTCCAATCCTACACTCACTCTCCCTACAATCCTACACTCACTCACTCTCCAATCATACTCTCTCTCTCTCTGTCCAATCCAACACACTCTCTCTCTCCAATGCAACAATCTCTCTCTCTCCAATCCTACACAGTCTCTCTCTCTCTCCAATCCTACACAGTCTCTCTCTCTCTCTCTCCAATCCTACACACTCTCTCTCTCTCCAATCCTCCACACTCTCTCTCTCTCTCTCTCCAATCCGACACACTCTCTCTCTCTCTCTCCAATCCAAAAAACGGTCTCTCTCTCTCTCCAATCCTACACACTCTCTCTCTCTCCAATCCGACACACTCTCTCTCTCTCCAGTGCTACACTCTCTCTCTCTCCAATCCTACACTCACTCTCTCTCCAATCATACACTCACTCTCTCTCTCTCCAATCCTACACTCTCTTTCTCTCTCTCCAATCCGACACACACACTCTCTCTCTCCAATCCTACACACTCACTCTCTCTCTCTCTCTCTCCAATCCTACACACACTCTCTCTCTCCAATCCTACACACTCTCTCTCTCTCCAATCCTACACACTCTCTCTCTCCAATCCTACACACTCTCTCTCTCTCCAATCCTACACAGTCTCTCTCTCTCTCTCCGATCCTACACACTGCCTCTCTTTCTCTTCAATCCTACACACTCTCTCTCTCGCTCCAATCCTACACTCTCTCTCTCCAATCCTACACACTCTCGCTCTCTTTCCATCCAATCCTACACACTCTCTCTCTCTCTCCAATCCTACACACTCTCTCTCTCTCCCCAATCCGACACAATCTCACTCTCTCTCTCCAATCCGACGCTCTCTCTCTCTCTCTACAATCCTACACACTCTCTCTCTCTCCCATCCTACACACTCTCTCTCTCTCTCCAATTCGACGCTCTCTCTCTCTCTCTCCAATCCTACACACTCTCTCCCTCTCACCAATCCTACACACTCTCTCTCTCTCTCCCATCCGACACATTCTCTCGCTCTCCCCAATTCGACACACTCTCTCTCTCCAATCCGACACACTCTCTCTCTCTCTCCAATCCGACGCTCTCTCTCTTTCTCTACAATCCTACACACTCTCTCTCTCTCCCATCCTACACACTCTCTCTCTCTCCAGTCCGACACACACTCTCTCTCTCTCTCCAATTCGACGCTCTCTCTCTCTCTCTCCAATCCTACACACTCTCTCTCTCTAATCCTACACACTCTCTCTCTCTCCAATCCTACACACTCTCTCTCTCTCTCCAATCCTACACACTCTCTCTCTCTCTCCAATCCTACACACTCTCTCTCTCTCTCCAATCCTACACACTCTCGCTCTCTCTCTCTCCAATCCTACACTCTCTCTCGCTCTCTCCCCAATCCGACACACTCTCTCTCTCTCCAATCCTACACACTCTCTCTCTCTCCAATCCTACACACTCTCTCTCTCTCCAATCCTACACACTCTCGCTCTCTCTCTCTCCAATCCTACACACTCTCTCTCTCTCCAATCCTACACACTCTCTCTCTCTCCCTCCAATCCTATACACACTCTGTGTCTCTCTCTAATCCTAATTACTCTCTCTCGCCAGTCCTACACATTCTCTCTCTCCAATCCGACACACTGTCTCTCCAATCCGACACACTGTCTCTCCAATCCGACACACTCTCTCTCTCTCTCGAATCCGACACACTCTCTCTCTCTCCAATCCGACACACTCTCTCTCTCTCTCTCCAATCCGACACTCTCTCTCTCTCTCTCCAATCCGACACACTCTCTCTCTCTCCAATCCTACACACTCTCTCTCTCTCCAATCCGACACACTCTCTCTCTCTCTCTCCAATCCGACACCCTCTCTCCCTCTCTCTCCAATCCTACTCACTCTCTCTCTCCAATCCTACACTCTCTCTCTCTCTCCAATCCGACACACACTCTCTCTCTCTCCAATCCCACACACTCTCTCTCTCTCTCCAATCCCACACACTCTCTCTCTCTGTCCAATCCTACACACTCTCTCTCTCTGTCCAATCCTACGCTCTCTCTCTCTGTCCAATCCTACACACTCTCTCTCTCTCTCCAATCCGACACAATCTCTCTCTCTCTCCAATCCAACACACTCTCTCTCTCTCCAATCCGACAAACTCTCTCTCTCTCTCTCCAATCCAACACTCTCTCTCTCTCCAATCCTGCACAGTCTCTCTCTCTCTCCAATCCTACACACACTCTCTCTATCTCTCTCCAATCCTACACACACTCCCTCTCTCTCTCTCCAATCCTACACACTCACTCTCTCTCTCTCTCTCTCCAATCCTACACACACTCTCTCTCTCCAATCCTACACACTCTCTCTCTCTCCAATCCTACACACTCTCTCTCTCCAATCCTACACACTCTCTCTCTCTCCAATCCTACACAGTCTCTCTCTCTCTCCGATCCTACACACTGCCTCTCTTTCTCTTCAATCCTACACACTCTCTCTCTCGCTCCAATCCTACACTCTCTCTCTCCAATCCTACACACTCTCGCTCTCTTTCCATCCAATCCTACACACTCTCTCTCTCTCTCCAATCCTACACACTCTCTCTCTCTCCCCAATCCGACACAATCTCACTCTCTCTCTCCAATCCGACGCTCTCTCTCTCTCTCTACAATCCTACACACTCTCTCTCTCCCATCCTACACACTCTCTCTCTCTCTCCAATTCGACGCTCTCTCTCTCTCTCTCCAATCCTACACACTCTCTCCCTCTCACCAATCCTACACACTCTCTCTCTCTCTCCCATCCGACACATTCTCTCGCTCTCCCCAATTCGACACACTCTCTCTCTCTCTCCAATCCGACACACTCTCTCTCTCTCTCCAATCCGACGCTCTCTCTCTTTCTCTACAATCCTACACACTCTCTCTCTCTCCCATCCTACACACTCTCTCTCTCTCCAGTCCGACACACACTCTCTCTCTCTCTCCAATTCGACGCTCTCTCTCTCTCTCTCCAATCCTACACACTCTCTCTCTCTAATCCTACACACTCTCTCTCTCTCCAATCCTACACACTCTCTCTCTCTCTCCAATCCTACACACTCTCTCTCTCTCTCCAATCCTACACACTCTCTCTCTCTCTCCAATCCTACACACTCTCGCTCTCTCTCTCTCCAATCCTACACTCTCTCTCGCTCTCTCCCCAATCCGACACACTCTCTCTCTCTCCAATCCTACACACTCTCTCTCTCTCCAATCCTACACACTCTCTCTCTCTCCAATCCTACACACTCTCGCTCTCTCTCTCTCCAATCCTACACACTCTCTCTCTCTCCAATCCTACACACTCTCTCTCTCTCTCCAATCCTACACACACTCTCTCTCCAATCCTACACACTCTCTCTCTCTCCCTCCAATCCTAACCACACTCTGTGTCTCTCTCTAATCCTAATTACTCTCTCTCGCCAGTCCTACACATTCTCTCTCTCCAATCCGACACACTGTCTCTCCAATCCGACACACTGTCTCTCCAATCCGACACACTCTCTCTCTCTCTCGAATCCGACACACTCTCTCTCTCTCCAATCCGACACACTCTCTCTCTCTCTCTCCAATCCGACACTCTCTCTCTCTCTCTCCAATCCGACACACTCTCTCTCTCTCCAATCCTACACACTCTCTCTCTCTCCAATCCGACACACTCTCTCTCTCTCTCTCCAATCCGACACCCTCTCTCCCTCTCTCTCCAATCCTACTCACTCTCTCTCTCCAATCCTACACTCTCTCTCTCTCTCCAATCCGACACACACTCTCTCTCTCTCCAATCCCACACACTCTCTCTCTCTCTCCAATCCCACACACTCTCTCTCTCTGTCCAATTCTACACACTCTCTCTCTCTGTCCAATCCTACGCTCTCTCTCTCTGTCCAATCCTACACACTCTCTCTCTCTCTCCAATCCGACACAATCTCTCTCTCTCTCCAATCCAACACACTCTCTCTCTCTCCAATCCGACAAACTCTCTCTCTCTCTCTCCAATCCAACACTCTCTCTCTCTCCAATCCTGCACAGTCTCTCTCTCTCTCCAATCCTACACACACTCTCTCTATCTCTCTCCAATCCTACACACACTCCCTCTCTCTCTCTCCAATCCTACACACACTCCCTCTCTCTCTCTCCAATCCTACACACTCTCTCTCTCTCTCTCTCCAATCCTACGCTCTCTCTCTCGGTCCCATCCAACACACTCTCTCTCTCCAATCCAACACACTCTCTCTCTCCAATCCTACACAGTCTCTCTCTCTCCAATCCTACACACACTCTCTCTATCTCTCTCCAATCCTACCCACACTCTCTCTCTCTCTCTAATCCTACACTCTCTCTCTCTCTCTCTCTGCAATCCTCCACACACTCTCTCTCTCTCCAATCCGACACACTCTCTCTCTCTCTCCAATCCGACACACTCTCTCTCTCTCTCTCCAATCCTACACACTCTCTCTCCAATCCGACACGATCTCTCTCCAATCCGACACACACTCTCTCTCTCTCTCCAGTGCTACACTCTCTCTCTCTCCAATCCTACACTCACTCTCTCTCCAATCCTACATCACTCTCTCTCCAATCCAACACACTCTCTCTCTCTCTCTCCAATCCTACACACACTCTCTCTATCTCTCTCCAATCCTACCCACACTCTCTCTCTCTCTCTAATCCGACACACTCTCTCTCTCTCTCTCTCTGCAATCCTCCACACACTCTCTCTCTCTCCAATTCGACACACTCTCTCTCTCTCTCCAATCCGACACACTCTCTCTCTCTCTCTCCAACCCTACACACTCTCTCTCTCTCCAATCCGACACGATCTCTCTCCAATCCGACACACACTCTCTCTCTCTCTCCAGTGCTACACTCTCTCCCTCTCTCTCTCCAATCCTACACACTCTCCCTCTCTCCATCCAATCCTACACACTCTCTCTCTCTCTCCAATCCGACACACTCTCTCTCTCTCTCTCCAATCCGACGCTCTCTCTGTCTCTCTCTACAATCCGACGCTCTCTCTCTCTCTCTAAAATCCTACACACTCTCTCTCTCTCCCATCCTGCACACTCATTCTCTCTCCAGTCCGACACACTCTCTCTCTCTCTCCAATTCGACGCTCTCTCTCTCTCTCCAATCCTACACACTCTCTCTCTCTCCAATCCTACACACTCTCTCTCTCTCTCCCATCCGACACACTCTCTCTCTCTCTCCAATTCGAAACACTCTCTCTCTCTCTCCAATCCTACACACTCTCTCTGTCCAATCCTACACACTCTCTCTCTCTCCAATCCTACACACTCTCTCTCTCCAATCCTGCACAGTCTATCTCTCTCTCCAATCCTACACACCCTCTCTCTTTCCAATCCTACACTCACTCTCTCTCTCTCCAATCCGACACACTCTCTCTCTCTCCAATCCTACACTCACTCTCTCTCTCTCTCCAATCCGACATACTCTCTCTCTCCAATCCTACACTCTCTCTCTCTCTCTCTCTCCAATCCGACACACTCTCTCTCTCTCTCTCCAATCCTACACACTCTCTCTCTCTCTCCAATCCGACACACTCTCTCTCTCTCCAATCCGACACACTCTCTCTCTCTCTCTCTCCAATCCTACACACTCACTCTCTCTCTCACCAATCTGACACACTCTCTCTCTCTCCAATCCTACACTCACTCTCTCTCTCTCTCCAATCCGACACACTCTCTCTCTCTCTCCAATCCGACACACTCACTCTCTCTCTCCAATCCGACACACTCACTCTCTCTCCAATCCTACTCTCACTCTCTCTCCAATCCTACACTCATTCTCTCTCTCTCTCCAATCTGACACACTCTCTCTCTCTCTCTCTCCAATCCTACACACTCTCTCTCTGTCTCTCCAATACGACACACACTCTATCTCTGTCTCTCCAATACGACACACACACTCTCTCTCTCTCCAATCCTACACTCTCTCTCTCTCTCTCTCCAATCCCACACTCTCTCTCTCTCT
The DNA here is from genome assembly GCF_047496795.1 of Chiloscyllium punctatum. Taxonomy (NCBI): domain Eukaryota; kingdom Metazoa; phylum Chordata; class Chondrichthyes; order Orectolobiformes; family Hemiscylliidae; genus Chiloscyllium; species Chiloscyllium punctatum. The sequence continues at coordinate 35,342,500 of NC_092791.1, read as the reverse complement.
CCAATCCGACACACTCTCTCTCTCTCTCTCCAATCCCACACACACATTCTCTCTCTCCAATCCCACACACACTCTCTCTCACTTCAACCAACACATTCTCTCACTCTCTCTCCAATCCAACACACGCTCTCTCTCCAATCCGACACACTCTCTCTCCAATCCAACACACTCTCTCTCTCTCCAATCCTACACTCACTCTCTCGACAATCCTACACACTCTCTCTCTCCAATCCTACACTCTCTCTCTCTCTCTCTCCAATCTTGCACTCTCTGTCTCTCTCCAATCCTACACACACTCTCTCTCTCTCCAATCCGACACACTCTCTCTCTCTCTCTCCAATCCGACACACACTCTCTCTCTCTCTCCAATCCTACACTCTCTCTCTCTCTCTCTCCAATCCTACACTCTCTCTCTCTCCAATCCTCAAGTCTCTCTCTCTCTCTCCAATCCTCAACTCTCACTCTCTCTCCAATCCTACACACTCCCTCTCTCTCTCCAATCCTACACACTCTCTCTCTCTCCAATCCTACACACTCTCTCTCTCTCCAATCCTACACACTCTCTCTCTCTCTCCAATCCGACACACTCTCTCTCTCTCTCTCCAATCCGACACACACTCTCTCTCTCTCCAATCCGACACACTCTCTCTCTCTCTCCAATCCGACACACTCTCTCTCTCTCTCTCCAATCCGACACACTCTCTCTCTCTCTCTCCAATCCTACACACTCTCTCTCCAATCCGACACGATCTCTCTCCAATCCGACACACACTCTCTCTCTTTCTCCAGTGCTACACTCTCTCTCTCTCCAATCCTACACTCACTCTCTCTCCAATCCTACATCACTCTCTCTCCAATCCAACACACTCTCTCTCTCTCTCTCCAATCCTACACACACTCTCTCTATCTCTCTCCAATCCTACCCACACTCTCTCTCTCTCTCTAATCCGACACACTCTCTCTCTCTCTCTCTCTCTGCAATCCTCCACACACTCTCTCTCTCTCCAATTCGACACACTCTCTCTTTCTCTCCAATCCGACACACTCTCTCTCTCTCTCTCCAATCCTACACACTCTCTCTCTCTCCAATCCGACACGATCTCTCTCCAATCCGACACACACTCTCTCTCTCTCTCCAGTGCTACACTCTCTCTCTCTCCAATCCTACACTCTCTCTCCAATCCGACACACACTCTCTCTCTCTCTCCAATTCTACACACTCTCCCTCTCTCTCTCTCCAATCCTACACACTCTCCCTCTCTCCATCCAATCCTACACTCTCTCTCTCTCTCTCCAATCCGACACACTCTCTCTCTCTCTCCAATCCGACGCTCTCTCTGTCTCTCTCTACAATCCGACGCTCTCTCTCTCTCTAAAATCCTACACACTCTCTCTCTCTCCCATCCTGCACACTCATTCTCTCTCCAGTCCAACACACTCTCTCTCTCTCTCCAATTCGACGCTCTCTCTCTCTCTCCAATCCTACACACTCTCTCTCTCTCCAATCCTACACACTCTCTCTCTCTCTCCCATCCGACACACTCTCTCTCTCTCTCCAATTCGAAACACTCTCTCTCTCTCTCCAATCCTACACACTCTCTCTCTCCAATCCTACACACTCTCTCTCTCTCCAATCCTACACACTCTCTCTCTCCAATCCTGCACAGTCTATCTCTCTCTCCAATCCTACACACCCTCTCTCTTTCCAATCCTACACTCACTCTCTCTCTCTCTCCAATCCGACATACTCTCTCTCTCTCCAATCCTACACTCTCTCTCTCTCTCTCTCCAATCCGACACACTCTCTCTCTCTCTCTCCAATCCTACACACTCTCTCTCTCTCTCCAATCCGACACACTCTCTCTCTCTCCAATCCGACACACTCTCTCTCTCTCTCTCTCTCCAATCCTACACACTCACTCTCTCTCTCACCAATCTGACACACTCTCTCTCTCTCTCCAATCCTACACTCACTCTCTCTCTCTCTCCAATCCGACACACTCTCTCAATCTCCAATCCGACACACTCTCTCTCTCTCTCTCTCTCCAATCCTACACTCTCTCTCTCTCTCTCGAATCCGACACACTCTCTCTCTCCAATCCGACACTCTCTCTCTCTCTCTCCAATCCTACACACTCACTCTCTCTCTCCAATCCGACACACTCACTCTCTCTCCAATCCTACTCTCACTCTCTCTCCAATCCTACACTCATTCTCTCTCTCTCTCCAATCTGACACACTCTCTCTCTCTCTCTCCAATTCTACACACTCTCTCTCTGTCTCTCCAATACGACACACACTCTCTCTCTGTCTCTCCAATACGACACACACACTCTCTCTCTCTCCAATCCTACACTCTCTCTCTCTCTCTCTCCAATCCCACACTCTCTCTCTCTCTCCAATCCGACACACTCTCTCTCTCTCTCTCCAATCCCACACACACATTCTCTCTCTCCAATCCCACACACACTCTCTCTCACTTCAACCAACACATTCTCTCACTCTCTCTTCAATCCAACACACGCTCTCTCTCCAATCCGACACACTCTCTCTCCAATCCAACACACTCTCTCTCTCTCCAATCCTACACTCACTCTCTCGACAATCCTACACTCACTCACTCTCCAATCATACACTCTCTCTCTCTCTCTCTCTCCAATCTTGCACTCTCTGTCTCTCTCCAATCCTACACACACTCTCTCTCTCTCCAATCCGACACACTCTCTCTCTCTCTCTCCAATCCTACACTCTCTCTCTCTCTCTATCCAATCCTACACTCTCTCTCTCTCCAATCCTCAACTCTCACTCTCTCTCCAATCCTACACACTCCCTCTCTCTCTCCAATCCTACACACTCTCTCTCTCTCCAATCCTACACACTCTCTCTCTCTCTCCAATCCGACACACTCTCTCTCTCTCTCTCCAATCCGACACACACTCTCTATCTCTCTCTCCAATCCTACACTCTCTCTCTCTCTCCAATCCTACACTCTCTCTCTCTCCAATCCTCAACTCTCTCTCTCTCTCCCATCCGACACACACTCTCTCTCTCTCTCTCCAATCCTACACACTCCCTCTCTCTCTCCAATCCTACACACTCTGTCTCTCTCGCCAATCCGACACTCTCTCTCCAATCCGACACACTCTCTCTCTCTCTCCAATCCTACACACTCTCTCTCTCTCCAATCCGACACACTCTCTCTCTCTCCAATCCGACAAACTCTCTCTCTCTCAAATCCGACACACTCTCTCTCTCCAATCCCACACACACTCTCTCTCCGATCTTACACTCTCTCTCTCTCTCCAATCCTACTCACTCTCTCTCTCCAATCCTACACTCACTCTCTCTCCAATCCGACACCCTCTCTCTCTCTCCAATCCGACACACTCTCTCTCTCCAATCCGAAACACTCTCTCTCTCTCTCTCCAATCCAACACACGCTCTCTCTCCAATCCGACACACTCTCTCTCTCCAATCCTACACTCACTCTCTCTCTCTCTCTCCAATCCGACACACTCTCTCTCTCTCCAATCCTACACACTCTCTCTCTCTCCAATCCTACACTCACTCTCTCTCTCTCTCCAATCCGACACACACTCTCTCTCTCTCCAATCCTACACACACTCTCTCTCTCTCCAATCCTACACTCTCTCTCTCTTCAATCCAACACACGTTCTCTCTCCAATCCGACACACTCTCTCTCCAATCCTACACTCACTCTCCCTACAATCCTACACTCACTCACTCTCCAATCATACTCTCTCTCTCTCTCTCTCCAATCCTACACACTCTCTGTATCTCTCTCCAATCCTACACTCTCTCTCTCTGTCCAATCCAACACACTCTCTCTCTCCAATGCAACACTCTCTCTCTCTCCAATCCTACACAGTCTCTCTCTCTCTCCTATCCGACACACTCTCTCTCTCTCTCCAATTCGACACACACACTCTCTCTCTATCTCTCTCCAATCCTACACACTCTCTCTCTCCAATCCTACACACACTCTCTCTCTCCAATCCTACACACTCTCTCTCTCTCCAATCGTACACACTCTCTCTCTCTCCAATCCTCCACAGTCTCTCTCTCTCTCCAATCCTACACACTGCCTCTCTTTCTCTTCAATCCTGCACACTCTCTCTCTCTCTCCAATCCTACACACTCTCTCTCCAATCCTACACACTCTCGCTCTCTCTCCATCCAATCCTACACACTCTCTCTCTCTCTCCAATCCTACACACTCTCTCTCTCTCCCCAATCCGACACACTCTCACTCTCTCTCTCCAATCCGACGCTCTCTCTCTCTCTACAATCCTACACAATCTCTCTCTCTCTCCAATCCTACACACTCTCTCTCTCTCTCCAATCCTCCACACTCTCTCTCTCTCTCTCTCCAATCCGACACACTCTCTCTCTCTCTCCAATCCAAAAAACGGTCTCTCTCTCTCTCTCTCCAATCCTACACTCACTCTCTCTCCAATCATACACTCACTCTCTCTCTCTCCAATCCTACACTCTCTCTCTCTCTCCAATCCGACACACACACTCTCTCTCTCCAATTCTACACACTCTCCCTCTCTCTCTCCAATCCTACACTCTCTCTCTCTCTCTCCAATCCGACACACTCTCTCTCTCTCACTCTCCAATCCGACGCTCTCTCTCTCTCTACAATCCTACACACTCTCTCTCTCTCTCCCATCCTACACACTCTCTCTCTCTCCAGTCCGAGACACTCTCTCTCTCTCTCCAATTCGACGCTCTCTCTCTCTCTCTCCAATCCTACACACTCTCTCTCTCACCAATCCTACACACTCTCTCTCTCTCTCCTATCCGACACACTCTCTCTCTCTCTCCAATTCGACACACACACTCTCTCTCTATCTCTCTCCAATCCTACACACTCTCTCTCTCCAATCCTACACACACTCTCTCTCTCCAATCCTACACACTCTCTCTCTCTTCAATCGTACACACTCTCTCTCTCTCCAATCCTCCACAGTCTCTCTCTCTCTCCAATCCAACACACTGCCTCTCTTTCTCTTCAATCCTGCACACTCTCTCTCTCTCTCCAATCCTACACTCTCTCTCTCCAATCCTACACACTCTCGCTCTCTCTCCATCCAATCCTACACACTCTCTCTCTCTCTCCAATCCTACACACTCTCTCTCTCTCCCCAATCCGACACACTCTCACTCTCTCTCTCCAATCCGACGCTCTCTCTCTCTCTCTCTACAATCCTACACACTCTCTCTCTCTCTCCAATCCTACACACTCTCTCTCTCTCACCAATCCTACACACTCTCTCTCTCTCCCATCCGACACACTCTCTCTCTCTCTCTCTCTCCAATTCGACACACTGTCTCTCTCTCTCCAATCCGACACACTCTCTCTCTCTCTCCAATCCGACGCTCTCTCTCTCTCTCTACAATCCTACACACTCTCTCTCTCTCCCATCCTACACACTCTCTCTCTCTCCAATATTACAGACACTCTCTCTCTCCAGTCCGAGACACTCTCTCTCTCTCCAATTCGACGCTCTCTCTCTCTCTCTCCAATCCTACACACTCTCTCTCTCACCAATCCTACACACTCTCTCTCTCTCCCATCCGACACACTCTCTCTCTCTCTCCAATTCGACACACACACTCTCTCTCTCTCCAATCCTACACACACACACTCTCTCTCTCTCTCTCCAATCCTACACACTCTCTCTCTCTCTCTCTCCAATCCTACACACACTCTCTCTCTCCAATCCTACACACACTCTCTCTCTCCAATCCTACACACTCTCTCTCTCCAATCCTACACACTCTCTCTCTCTCCAATCCTACACAGTCTCTCTCTCTCTCCAATCCTACACACTGCCTCTCTTTCTCTTCAATCCTACACACTCTCTCGCTCCAATCCTACACACTCTCGCTCTCTTTCCATCCAATCCTACACACTCACTCTCTCTCTCCAATCCAACACACTCTCTCTCTCTCCCCAATCCGACACAATCTCACTCTCTCTCTCCAATCGGACGCTCTCTCTCTCTCTCTCTACAATCCTACACACTGTCTCTCTCTCTCCCATCCTACACACTCTCTCTCTCTCTCCAATTCGACGCTCTCTCTCTCTCTCTCCAATCCTACACACTCTCTCACCAATCCTACACACTCTCTCTCTCTCTCTCTCCCATCCGACACACTCTCTCTCTCTCTCCAATTCGACACACTCTCTCTCTCCAATCCGACACTCTCTCTCTCTCTCTCCAATCCGACGCTCTCTCTCTTTCTCTACAATCCTACACACTCTCTTTCTCTCCCATCCTACACACTCTCTCTCTCTCCAGTCCAACACTCTCTCTCTCTCTCTCTCTCCAATTCGACGCTCTCTCTCTCTCTCTCCAATCCTTCACACTCTCTCTCTCTAATCCTACACACTCTCTCTCTCTCCAATCCTACACACTCTCTCTCTCTCTCCAATCCTACACACTCTCTCTCTCTCCAATCCTACACACTCTCGCTCTCTCTCTCTCCAATCCTACACACTCTCTCTCTCTCTCTCCCCAATCCGACACACTCTCTCTATCTCCAATCCTACACACTCTCTCTCTCTCCAATCCTACACACTCTCTCTCTCTCCAATCCTACACACTCTCGCTCTCTCCAATCCTACACACTCTCGCTCTCTCTCTCTCCAATCCTGCACACTCTCTCTCTCTCCAATCCGACACACTCTCTCTCTCTCCAATCCTACACACTCTCGCTCTCTCTCTCTCCAATCCTACACACTCTCTCTCTCTCCAATCCTACACACTCTCTCTCTCTCCAATCCTACACACTCTCTCTCTCTCTCCAATCCTACACACACTCTCTCTCTCCAATCCTACACACTCTCTCTCTATCCCTCCAATCCTATACACACTCTGTGTCTCTCTCTAATCCTAATTACTCTCTCTCGCCAGTCCTACACATTCTCTCTCTCCAATCCGACACACTATCTCTCCAATCCGACACACTCTCTCTCTCTCTCGAATCCGACACACTCTCTCTCTCTCCAATCCTACACACTCTCTCTATCTCCAATCCTACACACTCTCTCTCTCTCTCCAATCCGACACACTCTCTCTCTCTCTCGAATCCGACACACTCTCTCTCTCTCCAATCCGACACACTCTCTCTCTCTATCTCCAATCCGACACTCTCTCTCTCTCTCTCTCCAATCCGACACACTCTCTCTCTCTCCAATCCTACACACTCTCTCTCTCTCCAATCCGACACACTCTCTCTCTCTCTCTCTCCAATCCGACACTCTCTCTCTCTCTCTCCAATCCGACACACTCTCTCTCTCTCCAATCCGACACTCTCTCTCTCTCTCCAATCCGACACACTCTCTCTCCCTCCAATCCGACAAACTGTCTCTCTCTCTCAAATCCGACACACTCTCTCTCTCCAATCCCACACACACTCTCTCTCCGATCTTACACTCTCTCTCTCTCTCTCCAATCCGACACCCTCTCTCCCTCTCTCTCCAATCCTACTCACTCTCTCTCTCCAATCCTACACTCTCTCTCTCCAATCCGACACACTCTCTCTCTCTCCAATCCGACACACTCTCTCTCTCTCTCCAATCCCACACACTCTCTCTCTCTCTCCAATCCCACACACTCTCTCTCTCTGTCCAATCCTACACACTCTCTCTCTCTCTCCAATCCTACGCGCTCTCTCTCTGTCCAATCCAACACACTCTCTCTCTACAATCCAACACTCTCTCTCTCTCCAATCCTACACAGTCTCTCTCTCTCTCCAATCCTACACACACTCTCTCTATCTCTCTCCAATCCTACACACACTCCCTCTCTCTCTCTCCAATCCTACACACACTCCTTCTCTCTCTCTCCAATCCTACACATTCTCTCTCTCTCTCTCTCCAATCCTACGCTCTCTCTCTCGGTCCCATCCAACACACTCTCTCTCTCTCCAATCCAACACTCTCTCTCTCTCCAATCCTACACACACTCTCTCTATCTCTCTCCAATCCTACCCACACTCTCTCTCTCTCTCTCTAATCCTACACACTCTCTCTCTCTCTCTCTGCAATCCTCCACACACTCTCTCTCTCTCCAATCCGACACACTCTCTCTCTCTCTCCAATCCGACACACTCTCTCTCTCTCTCTCCAGTGCTACACTCTCTCTCTCTCCAATCCTACACTCACTCTCTCTCCAATCCTACACTCACTCTCTCTCCAATCCAACACACACTCTCTCTCTCTCTGCAATCCTACACACACACTCTCTCTCTCTCCAATCCGACACACTCTCTCTCTCTCTCCAATCCGACGCTCTCTCTGTCTCTCTCTACAATCCGACGCTCTCTCTCTCTCTCTAAAATCCTACACACTCTCTCTCTCTCCCATCCTACACACTCATTCTCTCTCCAGTCCGACACACTCTCTCTCTCTCTCCAATTTGACGCTCTCTCTCTCTCTCCAATCCTACACACTCTCTCTCTCTCTCCCATCCGACACACACTCTCTCTCTCTCCAATCCGACACTCTCTCTCTCTCTCCAATCCGACACACTCTCTCTCCCTCCAATCCGACAAACTCTCTCTCTCTCTCAAATCCGACACACTCTCTCTCTCCAATCCCACACACACTCTCTCTCCGATCTTACACTCTCTCTCTCTCTCTCTCCAATCCGACACCCTCTCTCCCTCTCTCTCCAATCCTACTCACTCTCTCTCTCCAATCCTACACTCTCTCTCTCCAATCCCACACACTCTCTCTCTCTCTCCAATCCCACACACTCTCTCTCTCTGTCCAATCCTACACACTCTCTCTCTCTCTCCAATCCTACGCGCTCTCTCTCTGTCCAATCCAACACACTCTCTCTCTCCAATCCAACACTCACTCTCTCTCCAATCCAACACACTCTCTCTCTCTCTCTCTGCAATCCTACACACACTCTCTCTCTCTCTCCAATCCGACACACTCTCTCTCTCTCTCCAATCCGACGCTCTCTCTGTCTCTCTCTACAATCCGACGCTCTCTCTCTCTCTCTAAAATCCTACACACACTCTCTCTCTCCCATCCTACACACTCATTCTCTCTCCAATCCTACACACACTCTCTCTCTCCAATCCTACACACACTCTCTCTCTCCAATCCTACACACTCTCTCTCTCCAATCCGACACACTCTCTCTCTCTCCAATCCTACACAGTCTCTCTCTCTCTCCAATCCTACACACTGCCTCTCTTTCTCTTCAATCCTACACACTCTCTCGCTCCAATCCTACACACTCTCGCTCTCTTTCCATCCAATCCTACACACTCACTCTCTCTCTCCAATCCAACACACTCTCTCTCTCTCCCCAATCCGACACAATCTCACTCTCTCTCTCCAATCGGACGCTCTCTCTCTCTCTCTCTACAATCCTACATACTGTCTCTCTCTCTCCCATCCTACACACTCTCTCTCTCTCTCCAATTCGACGCTCTCTCTCTCTCTCTCCAATCCTACACACTCTCTCTCTCTCACCAATCCTACACACTCTCTCTCTCTCTCTCTCCCATCCGACACACTCTCTCTCTCTCTCCAATTCGACACACTCTCTCTCTCCAATCCGACACTCTCTCTCTCTCTCTCCAATCCGACGCTCTCTCTCTTTCTCTACAATCCTACACACTCTCTTTCTCTCCCATCCTACACACTCTCTCTCTCTCCAGTCCAACACACTCTCTCTCTCTCTCTCTCCAATTCGACGCTCTCTCTCTCTCTCTCCAATCCGACACACTCTCTCTCTCTAATCCTACACACTCTCTCTCTCTCCAATCCTACACAATCTCTCTCTCTCTCCAATCCTACACACTCTCTCTCTCTCCAATCCTACACACTCTCGCTCTCTCTCTCTCCAATCCTACACACTCTCTCTCTCTCTCTCCCCAATCCGACACAATCTCTCTATCTCCAATCCTACACACTCTCTCTCTCTCCAATCCTACACACTCTCTCTCTCTCCAATCCGACACACTCTCGCTCTCTCCAATCCTACACACTCTCTCTCTCTCTCTCTCCAATCCTGCACACTCTCTCTCTCTCCAATCCGACACACTCTCTCTCTCTCCAATCCTACACACTCTCGCTCTCTCTCTCTCCAATCCTACACACTCTCTCTCTCTCCAATCCTACACACTCTCTCTCTCTCTCCAATCCTACACACACTCTCTCTCTCCAATCCTACACACTCTCTCTCTATCCCTCCAATCCTATACACACTCTGTGTCTCTCTCTAATCCTAATTACTCTCTCTCGCCAGTCCTACACATTCTCTCTCTCCAATCCGACACACTATCTCTCCAATCCGACACACTCTCTCTCTCTCTCGAATCCGACACACTCTCTCTCTCTCCAATCCTACACACTCTCTCTCTCTCCAATCCTACACACTCTCTCTCTCTCTCCAATCCGACACACTCTCTCTCTCTCTCGAATCCGACACACTCTCTCTCTCTCCAATCCGACACACTCTCTCTCTCTATCTCCAATCCGACACTCTCTCTCTCTCTCTCTCCAATCCGACACACTCTCTCTCTCTCCAATCCTACACACTCTCTCTCTCTCCAATCCGACACTCTCTCTCTCTCTCTCCAATCCGACACACTCTCTCTCCCTCCAATCCGACAAACTGTCTCTCTCTCTCAAATCCGACACACTCTCTCTCTCCAATCCCACACACACTCTCTCTCCGATCTTACACTCTCTCTCTCTCTCTCCAATCCGACACCCTCTCTCCCTCTCTCTCCAATCCTACTCACTCTCTCTCTCCAATCCTACACTCTCTCTCTCCAATCCGACACACTCTCTCTCTCTCCAATCCGACACACTCTCTCTCTCTCTCCAATCCCACACACTCTCTCTCTCTCTCCAATCCCACACACTCTCTCTCTCTGTCCAATCCTACACACTCTCTCTCTCTCTCCAATCCTACGCGCTCTCTCTCTGTCCAATCCAACACACTCTCTCTCTCCAATCCAACACTCTCTCTCTCTCCAATCCTACACAGTCTCTCTCTCTCTCCAATCCTACACACACTCTCTCTATCTCTCTCCAATCCTACACACACTCCCTCTCTCTCTCTCCAATCCTACACACACTCCTTCTCTCTCTCTCCAATCCTACACATTCTCTCTCTCTCTCTCTCCAATCCTACGCTCTCTCTCTCGGTCCCATCCAACACACTCTCTCTCTCTCCAATCCAACACTCTCTCTCTCTCCAATCCTACACAGTCTCTCTCCCTCTCCAATCCTACACACACTCTCTCTATCTCTCTCCAATCCTACCCACACTCTCTCTCTCTCTCTCTAATCCTACACACTCTCTCTCTCTCTCTCTGCAATCCTCCACACACTCTCTCTCTCTCCAATCCGACACACTCTCTCTCTCTCTCCAATCCGACACACTCTCTCTCTCTCTCTCTCCAGTGCTACACTCTCTCTCTCTCCAATCCTACACTCACTCTCTCTCCAATCCTACACTCACTCTCTCTCCAATCCAACACACACTCTCTCTCTCTCTCTGCAATCCTACACACACTCTCTCTCTCTCTCCAATCCGACACACTCTCTCTCTCTCTACAATCCGACGCTCTCTCTCTCTCTCTAAAATCCTACACACTCTCTCTCTCTCCCATCCTACACACTCATTCTCTCTCCAGTCCGACACACTCTCTCTCTCTCTCCAATTTGACGCTCTCTCTCTCTCTCCAATCCTACACACTCTCTCTCTCTCTCCCATCCGACACACACTCTCTCTCTCTCCAATCCGACACTCTCTCTCTCTCTCCAATCCGACACACTCTCTCTCCCTCCAATCCGACAAACTCTCTCTCTCTCTCAAATCCGACACACTCTCTCTCTCCAATCCCACACACACTCTCTCTCCGATCTTACACTCTCTCTCTCTCTCTCCAATCCGACACCCTCTCTCCCTCTCTCTCCAATCCTACTCACTCTCTCTCTCCAATCCTACACTCTCTCTCTCCAATCCGACACACTCTCTCTCTCTCCAATCCGACACACTATCTCTCTCTCTCCAATCCCACACACTCTCTCTCTCTCTCCAATCCCACACACTCTCTCTCTCTGTCCAATCCTACACACTCTCTCTCTCTCTCCAATCCTACGCGCTCTCTCTCTCTCTCTCTGCAATCCTACACACACTCTCTCTCTCTCTCCAATCCGACACACTCTCTCTCTCTCTCCAATCCGACGCTCTCTCTGTCTCTCTCTACAATCCGACGCTCTCTCTCTCTCTCTAAAATCCTACACACTCTCTCTCTCTCCCATCCTACACACTCATTCTCTCTCCAGTCCGACACACTCTCTCTCTCTCTCCAATTCGACGCTCTCTCTCTCTCTCCAATCCTACACACTCTCTCTCTCTCCCATCCGACACACTCTCTCTCTCTCTCCAATTCGACACACTCTCTCTCTCTCTCCAATCCTACACACTCTCTCTCTCCAATCCTACACACTCTCTCTCTCTCCAATCCTACACACTCTCTCTCTCCAATCGTGCACAGTCTCTCTCTCTCTGCAATTCTACACACCCTCTCTCTTTCCAATCCTACACTCACTCTCTCTCTCTCCAATCCGACACACTCTCTCTCTCTCCAATCCTACACTCACTCTCTCTCTCTCTCCAATCCGACATACTCTCTCTCTCTCCAATCCTTCACTCACTCTCTCTCTCTCTCCAATCCGACACACTCTCTCTCTCTCCAATCCGACACACTGTCTCTCTCTCTCTCTCTCCAATCCTACACACTCTCTCTCTCTCTCCAATCCGACACACTCTCTCTCTCTCCAATCCGACACTCTCTCACTCTCTCTCTCTCTCTCTCCAATCCTACACACTCACTCTCTCTCTCCAATCCGACACACTCACTCTCTCTCCAATCCTACTCTCACTCTCTCTCCAATCCTACACTCACTCTCTCTCTCTCTCCAATCTGACACTCTCTCTCTCTCTCTCCAATCCTACACACTCACTCTCTGTCTCTCCAATACGACACACTCTCTCTCTCTCTCTCCAATCCCACACTCTCTCTCTCTCTCTCCAATCCGACACACTCTCTCTCTCTCCAATCCTACACTCACTCTCTCGACAATCCTACACTCACTCACTCTCCAATCATACACTCTCTCTCTCTCTCCAATCCTACTCTCACTCTCTCTCCAATCCTACACTCACTCTCTCTCTCACCAATCTGACACACTCTCTATCTCTCTCCAATCCTACACTCACTCTCTCTCTTTCTCCAATCCGACACACTCTCTCTCTCTCCAATCCGACACACTCTCTCTCTCTCTCTCTCTCCAATCCTACACTCTCTCTCTCTCCAATCCGAAACACACTCTCTCTCTCCAATCCGACACACTCTCTCTCTCTCTCCAATCCTACACACTCACTCTCTCTCTCTCTCCAATCTGACACACACTCTCTCTCTCTCCAATCCTACACACTCTCTCTCTGTCTCTCCAATACGACACACACTCTCTCTCTGTCTCTCCAATACGACACACACTCTCTCTCTCTCTCTCCAATCCTACACACTCTCTCTCTCCAATCCTACACACACTCTCTCTCTCCAATCCTACACACACTCTCTCTCTCTCCAATCCTACACACTCTCTCTCTCCAATCCTGCACACTCTCTCTCTCTCCAATCCTACACACACTCTCTCTCTCCAATCCTACACGCTCTCTCTCTCTCTCCAATCCGACACAATCTCTCTCTCTCTCTCTCCAATCCGACACAATCTCTCTCTCTCTCCTATCCTACACGCTCTCTCTCTCTCTCCAATCCTACACACTCTCTCTCTCTCCCTCCAATCCTATACACACTCTGTGTCTCTCTCTAATCCTAATTACTCTCTCTCGCCTGTCCTACACATTCCCTCTCTCCAATCCGACACGCTGTCTCTCCAATCCGACACACACTCTCTCTCTCTCCAATCCGACACACTCTCTCTCTCTCTCGAATCCGACACACTCTCTCTCTCTCCAATCCGACACACTCTCTCCCTCTCTCTCCAATCCTACACACTCTCTCTCTCTCTCTCCAATCCTACACACTCTCTCTCTCTCTCTCTCCAATCTGACACACTCTCTCTCTCTCCAATCCTACACTCACTCTCTCTACAATCCTACACTCACTCTCTCTCCAATCAAACACTCTCTCTCCCTGTCTCTCCAATCCAAAACGCTCTCTCTCTCTCTCGCCAATCCGACACACGCCCTCCCTCTCTCTCCAATCCTACACTTTCTGTCTCTCTCCAATCCTACACACACTCTCTCTCTCTCCAATCCCACACACTCTCTCTCTCTCTCCAATCCTACACACTCTCTCTCTCTCCAATCCTACGCTCTCTCTCTCTTTCCAATCCAACACTCTCTCTCTCTCTCCAATCCAACACTCTCTTCTGTCTCCAATCCTACACAGTCTCTTTCTCTCTGTCCAATCCAACACTCTCTCTCTCTCTCTCCAATCCAACACTCTCTCTCTGTCTCCAATCCTACACAGTCTCTCTCTCTCTCCAATCCTACACACTCTCTCTCTCTCTCTCCAATCCTACACACTCTCTCTCTCTCTCCAATCCGACACACACACTCTCTCTCTCCAATCCAACACGCTCTCTCTCTCTCTCTCCAATCCTACACACTCTTTCTCTCTCCAATCCGACACGATCTCTCTCTCTCTCCAATCCGACACACTCTGTCTCTCTCTCTGCAATGCTACACTCTCTCTCTCTCCAATCCTACACACTCTCTCTCTCCAATCCAACACACACTCTCTCTCCAATCCGACACACTCTCCCTCTCCAATCCGACACTCTCTCTCTCTCTCCAATCCTACACACTCTCTCTCTCTCCAATCCGACACGATCTCTCTCTCTCTCTCCAATCCGACACACTCTCTCTCTCTCTCTCCAATCCTACACTCTCTCTCTCTCCAATCCAACACACGCTCTCTCTCCAATCCGACACACTCTCCCTCTCCAATCCGACACTCTCTCTCTCCCATCCGACACACACTCTCTCTCTCCAATTCGACACACTCTCTCTCTCTCCAATCCTACACACTCTCTCTCTCTCCAATCCTACACTCTCTCTCTCTCTCCAATCCTACACACTCTCTCTCTCTCCAATCCTACACACACTCTCTCTCTCTCCAATCCCACACACTCTCTCTCTGTCCAATCCTACACACTCTCTCTCTCTCTCTCCAATCCTACGCTCTCTCTCTCTGTCCAATCCAACACACTCTCTCTCTCCAATCCAACACTCTCTCTCTCTCCAGTCCTACACAGTTTCTCTCTCTCTCCAATCCTACACACACTCTCTCTATCTCTCTCCAATCCTACACACACTCCCTCTCCCTCTCTCCAATCCTACACACACTCCCTCTCTCTCTCTCCAATCCTACACACTCTCTCTCTCTCTCTCTCCAATCCTACGCTCTCTCTCTCGGTCCCATCCAACACACTCTCTCTCTCCAATCCAACACTCTCTCTCTCTCCAATCCTACACAGTTTCTCTCTCTCTCCAATCCTACACAGTCTCTCTCTATCTCTCTCCAATCCTACCCACACTCTCTCTCTCTCTCTAATCCTACACACACTCTCTCTCTCTCTGCAATCCTCCACATACTCTCTCTCTCTCCAATCCGACACACTCTCTCTCTCTCTCCAATCCTACACACTCTCTCTCTCTCTCCAATCCGACACGATCTCTCTCCAATCCGACACACACTCTCTCTCTCTCTCCAGTGCTACACTCTCTCTCTCTCCAATCCTACACTCACTCTCTCTCCAATCCTACACTCACTCTCTCTCCAATCCAACACACTCTCTCTCTCTCTCTCCAATCCTACACACACTCTCTCTATCTCTCTCCAATCCTACCCACACTCTCTCTCTCTCTCTGCAATCCTCCACACACTCTCTCTCTCTCCAATCCGACACACTCTCTCTCTCTCTCCAATCCGACACACTCTCTCTCTCTCTCTCCAATCCTACACACTCTCTCTCTCTCTCTCCAATCCTACACACTCTCTCTCTCTCCAATCCGACACGATCTCTCTCCAATCCGACACACACTCTCTCTCTCTCTCCAGTGCTACACTCTCTCTCTCTCCAATCCTACACTCTCTCTCCAATCCGACACACACTCTCTCTCTCTCTCCAATTCTACACACTCTCCCTCTCTCTCTCCAATCCGACGCTCTCTCTGTCTCTCTCTACAATCCGACGCTCTCTCTCTCTCTCTAAAATCCTACACACTCTCTCTCTCTCCCATCCTACACACTCATTCTCTCTCCAGTCCGACACACACTCTCTCTCTCTCTCCAATTCGACGCTCTCTCTCTCTCTCCAATCCTACACACTCTCTCTCTCACCAATCCTACACACTCTCTCTCTCTCCCATCCGACACACTCTCTCTCTCTCTCCAATTCGACACACTCTCTCTCTCTCTCCAATCCTACACACTCTCTCTCTCCAATCCTACACACTCTCTCTCTCCAATCCTGCACAGTCTCTCTCTCTCTCCAATCCTACACACCGTCTCTCTTTCCAATCCTACACTCACTCTCTCTCTCTCCAATCCGACACACTCTCTCTCTCTCCAATCCTACACTCACTCTCTCTCTCTCTCCAATCCGACATACTCTCTCTCTCTCCAATCCTACACTCACTCTCTCTCTCTCTCCAATCCGACACGCTCTCTCTCTCTCCAATCCGACACACTCTCTCTCTCTCCAATCCGACACACTCTCTCTCTCTCTCTCCAATCCTACACACTCACTCTCTCTCTCCAATCCGACACACTCACTCTGTCTCCAATCCTACTCTCACTCTCTCTCCAATCCTACACTCACTCTCTCTCTCTCTCCAATCTGACACACTCTCTCTCTCTCTCCAATCCTACACACTCTCTCTCTGTCTCTCCAATACGACACACACGCTCTCTCTGTCTCTCCAATACGACACACACTCTCTCTCTGTCTCTCCAATACGACACACACACTCTCTCTCTCTCCAATCCTACACTCTCTCTCTCTCTCCAATCCCACACTCTCTCTCTCTCTCTCCAATCCGACACACACTCTCTCTCTCTCCAATCCCACACACACATTCTCTCTCTCCAATCCCACACACTCTCTCTCTCACTTCAACCAACACATTCTCTCACTCTCTCTCCAATCCAACACACGCTCTCTCTCCAATCCGACACACTCTCTCTCCAATCCGACACACTCTCTCTCTCTCTCCAATCCCACACACACATTCTCTCTCTCCAATCCCACACACTCTCTCTCTCACTTCAACCAACACATTCTCTCACTCTCTCTCCAATCCGACACACTCTCTCTCTCTCCAATCCTACACTCACTCTCTCGACAATCCTACACACTCTCTCTCTCTCTCTCTCCAATCTTGCACTCTCTGTCTCTCTCCAATCCTACACACACTCTCTCTCCAATCCTACACACTCTCTCTCTCTCTCTCTCCAATCTTGCACTCTCTGTCTCTCTCCAATCCTACACACACTCTCTCTCTCTCCAATCCGACACACACTCTCTCTCTCTCTCCAATCCTACACACTCTCTCTCTCTCTCTCTCTCCAATCCTACACTCTCTCTCTCTCCAATCCTCAACTCTCTCTCTCTCTCCAATCCTCAACTCTCACTCTCTCTCCAATCCTACACACTCCCTCTCTCTCTCTCCAATCCTACACACTCTCTCTCTCTCTCCAATCCGACACACTCTCTCGCTCTCACTCCAATCCGACACCCTCTCTCCCTGTCTCTCCAATCCTACACACTCTCTCTCTCCAATCCGACACACACTCTCTCTCTCCAATCCGACACTCTCTCTCTCTCTCTCCAATCCGACACTCTCTCGCGAATCCGACACGATCTCTCTCTCTCCAATCCTCCACACTCTCTCTCTCTCCAATCCGACACACTCTCTCTCTCTCTCCAATCCTACACACTCTCTCTCACTCCAATCCGACAAACTCTCTCTCTCTCAAATCCGACACACTCTCTCCCTCTCCAATCCGACACACTCTCTCTCTCCAATCCCACACACACTCTCTCTCCGATCTTACACTCTCTCTCTCTGTCCAATCCGACACCCTCTCTCCCTCTCTCTCCAATCCTACTCACTCTCTCTCTCCAATCCTACACACTCTCTCTCTCCAATCCGACACACTCTCTCTCTCTCCAATCCGACACACTCTCTCTCTCTCTCCAATCCGAAACACTCTCTGTCTCTCCAATCCGATACACTCTCTCTCTCTCTCCAATCCGACACAATCTCTCTCTCTCCAATCCGACACACACTCTCTCTCTCTCTCCAATCCAACACACGCTCTCTCTCCAATCCGACACACTCTCTCTCTCCAATCCTACACTCACTCTCTCTCTCTCTCTCTCCAATCCGACACACTCTCTCTCTCTCCAATCCTACACACTCTCTCTCTCTCCAATCCTACACTCACTCTCTCTCTCTCTCCAATCCGACACACACTCTCTCTCTCTCCAATCCTACACACACTCTCTCTCTCTCCAATCCTACACTCTCTCTCTCTTCAATCCAACACACGCTCTCTCTCCAATCCGACACACTCTCCCTCCAATCCTACACTCACTCTCCCTACAATCCTACACTCACTCACTCTCCAATCATACTCTCTCTCTCTCTCTCTCTCCAATCCTCCACACTCTCTCTCTCTCTCTCCAATCCTACGCGCTCTCTCTCTGTCCAAACCAACACACTCTCTCTCTCCAATGCAACACTCTCTCTCTCTCCAATCCTACACAGTCTCTCTCTCTCTCCAATCCTACACACACTCTCTCTATCTCTCTCCAATCCTACACACACACTCTCTCTCTCTCTCTCCAATCCTACACACTCTCTCTCTCTCTCTCTCCAATCCTACACACTCTCTCTCTCTCCAATCCTCCACACTCTCTCTCTCTCTCTCTCCAATCCGACACACTCTCTCTCTCTCTCCAATCCAACAAACGGTCTCTCTCTCTCTCTCCAATCCTACACACACTCTCTCTCTCCAATCCGACACACTCTCTCTCTCTCTCTCCAGTGCTACACTCTCTCTCTCTCCAATCCTACACTCACTCTCTCTCCAATCATACACTCACTCTCTCTCTCTCCAATCCTACACTCTCTCTCTCTCCAATCCGACACACACACTCTCTCTCTCTCCAATTCTACACACTCTCCCTCTCTCTCTCCAATCCTACACACTCTCCCTCTCTCTCTCCAATCCTACACACTCTCTCTCTCTCCAATCCTACACACTCTCTCTCTCTCTCCAATCCTACACACTCTCTCTCTCTCTCCAATCCGACACACTCTCTCTCTCTCTCTCCAATCCTACACCCTCTCTCTCTCTCCAATCCGACACGATCTCTCTCCAATCCGACACACACTCTCTCTCTCTCTCCAGTGCTACACTCTCTCTCTCTCCAATCCTACACTCACTCTCTCTCCAATCATACACTCACTCTCTCTCTCTCCAATCCTACACTCTCTCTCTCTCCAATCCGACACACACTCTCTCTCTCTCTCCAATTCTACACACTCTCCCTCTCTCTCTCCAATCCTACACACTCTCCCTCTCTCCATCCAATCCTACACACTCTCTCTCTCTCTCCAATCCGACACACTCTCTCTCTCTCTCCAATCCGACGCTCTCTCTGTCTCTCTCTACAATCCGACGCTCTCTCTCTCTCTCTAAAATCCGACGCTCTCTCTCTCTCTCTAAAATCCTACACATTCTCTCTCTCTCACATCCTACACACTCATTCTCTCTCCAGTCCGACACACTCTCTCTCTCTCTCCAATTCGACACTCTCTCTCTCCCTCCAATCCTACACACTCTCTATCTCACCAATCCTACACACTCTCTCTCTATCTCCCATCCGACACACTCTCTCTCTCTCTCCAATTCGACACACTCTCTCTCTCTCTCCAATCCTACACACTCTCTCTCTCCAATCCTACACACTCTCTCTCTCTCCAATCCTACACACTCTCTCTCTCTCCAATCCTACACACTCTCTCTCTCCAATCCTACACACCCTCTCTCTTTCCAATCCTACACTCACTCACTCTCTCTCCAATCCGACACACTCTCTCTCTCTCCAATCCTACACTCACTCTCTCTCTCTCTCCAATCCGACATACACTCTCTCTCTCCAATCCTACACTCACTCTCTCTCTCTCTCCAATCCGACACGCTCTCTCTCTCTCCAATCCGACACACTCTCTCTCTCTCCAATCCGACACACTCTCTCTCTCTCTCTCCAATCCTACACACTCACTCTCTCTCTCCAATCCGACACACTCACTCTCTCTCCAATCCTACTCTCACTCTCTCTCCAATCCTACACTCACTCTCTCTCTCTCTCCAATACGACACACACTCTCTCTCTGTCTCTCCAATACGACACACACACTCTCTCTCTCTCCAATCCTACACTCTCTCTCTCTCTCGCTCTCCAATCCCACACTCTCTCTCTCTCTCTCCAATCCTACACACACTCTCTCTCTCCAATCCGACACACTCTCTCTCTCTCTCTCCAGTGCTACACTCTCTCTCTCTCCAATCCTACACTCACTCTCTCTCCAATCATACACTCACTCTCTCTCTCTCCAATCCTACACTCTCTCTCTCTCCAATCCGACACACACACTCTCTCTCTCTCCAATTCTACACACTCTCCCTCTCTCTCTCCAATCCTACACACTCTCCCTCTCTCTCTCCAATCCTACACACTCTCTCTCTCTCCAATCCTACACACTCTCTCTCTCTCTCCAATCCTACACACTCTCTCTCTCTCTCCAATCCGACACACTCTCTCTCTCTCTCTCCAATCCTACACCCTCTCTCTCTCTCCAATCCGACACGATCTCTCTCCAATCCGACACACACTCTCTCTCTCTCTCCAGTGCTACACTCTCTCTCTCTCCAATCCTACACTCACTCTCTCTCCAATCATACACTCACTCTCTCTCTCTCCAATCCTACACTCTCTCTCTCTCCAATCCGACACACACTCTCTCTCTCTCTCCAATTCTACACACTCTCCCTCTCTCTCTCCAATCCTACACACTCTCCCTCTCTCCATCCAATCCTACACACTCTCTCTCTCTCTCCAATCCGACACACTCTCTCTCTCTCTCCAATCCGACGCTCTCTCTGTCTCTCTCTACAATCCGACGCTCTCTCTCTCTCTCTAAAATCCGACGCTCTCTCTCTCTCTCTAAAATCCTACACATTCTCTCTCTCTCACATCCTACACACTCATTCTCTCTCCAGTCCGACACACTCTCTCTCTCTCTCCAATTCGACACTCTCTCTCTCCCTCCAATCCTACACACTCTCTATCTCACCAATCCTACACACTCTCTCTCTATCTCCCATCCGACACACTCTCTCTCTCTCTCCAATTCGACACACTCTCTCTCTCTCTCCAATCCTACACACTCTCTCTCTCCAATCCTACACACTCTCTCTCTCTCCAATCCTACACACTCTCTCTCTCTCCAATCCTACACACTCTCTCTCTCCAATCCTACACACCCTCTCTCTTTCCAATCCTACACTCACTCACTCTCTCTCCAATCCGACACACTCTCTCTCTCTCCAATCCTACACTCACTCTCTCTCTCTCTCCAATCCGACATACACTCTCTCTCTCCAATCCTACACTCACTCTCTCTCTCTCTCCAATCCGACACGCTCTCTCTCTCTCCAATCCGACACACTCTCTCTCTCTCCAATCCGACACACTCTCTCTCTCTCTCTCTCCAATCCTACACACTCACTCTCTCTCTCCAATCCGACACACTCACTCTCTCTCCAATCCTACTCTCACTCTCTCTCCAATCCTACACTCACTCTCTCTCTCTCTCCAATCTGACACACACTCTCTCTCTCTCCAATCCTACACACTCTCTCTCTGTCTCTCCAATACGACACACACTCTCTCTCTGTCTCTCCAATACGACACACACACTCTCTCTCTCTCCAATCCTACACTCTCTCTCTCTCTCTTTCTCCAATCCCACACTCTCTCTCTCTCTCTCCAATCCGACACACTCTCTCTCTCTCTCCAATCCCACACACACATTCTCTCTCTCCAATCCTACACACTCTCTCTCTCACTTCAACCAACACATTCTCTCACTCTCTCTCGAATCCAACACACGGTCTCTCTCCAATCCGACACACTCTCTCTCCAATCCGTCACACTCTCTCTCTCTCTCTCCAATCCTACACTCACTCTCTCGACAATCCTACACTCACTCACTCTCCAATCCTACACACTCTCTCTCTCCAATCCTACACACACTCTCTCTCTCTCTCCAATCTGGCACTCTCTGTCTCTCTCCAATCCTACACACACTCTCTCTCTCTCCAATCCGACACACTCTCTCTCTCTCTCTCCAATCCGACACACACTCTCTCTCTCTCTCTCCAATCCTACACTCTCTCTCTCTCCAATCCTCAACTCTCACTCTCTCTCCAATCCTACACACTCCCTCTCTCTCTCCAATCCGACACACTCTCGCTCTCACTCCAATCCGACACCCTCTCTCCCTCTCTCTCCAATCCTACACACTCTCTCTCTCCAATCCGACACACACTCTCTCTCTCTCCAATCCGACACTCTCTCTCTCTCTCTCCAATCCGACACTCTCTCGCGAATCCGACACGATCTCTCTCTCTCCAATCCTCCACACTCTCTCTCTCTCTCCAATCCGACACAGTCTCTCTCTCTCTCCAATCCTACACACTCTCTCTCTCTCTCCAATCCGACACACTCTCGCTCTCACTCCAATCCGACACCCTCTCTCCCTCTCTCTCCAATCCTACACACTCTCTCTCTCCAATCCGACACACACTCTCTCTCTCTCCAATCCGACACTCTCTCTCTCTCTCTCCAATCCGACACTCTCTCGCGAATCCGACACGATCTCTCTCTCTCCAATCCTCCACACTCTCTCTCTCTCTCCAATCCAACACAGTCTCTCTCTCTCTCCAATCCGACACACTCTTTCTCTCTCTCCAATCCTACACACACTCTCTCTCTCCAATCCGACACACTCTCTCTCTCTCCAATCCGACAAACTCTCTCTCTCTCAAATCCGACACACTCTCTCTCTCTCCAATCCGACACACTCTCTCCCTCTCTCTCCAATCCTACTCACTCTCTCTCTCCAATCCTACACTCTCTCTCTCTCCAATCCGACACACTCTCTCTCTCTCTCCAATCCGAAACACTCTCTGTCTCTCCAATCCGATACACTCTCTCTCTCTCTCCAATCCGACACAATCTCTCTCTCTCCAATCCGACACACTCTCTCTCTCTCTCTCCAATCCAACACACGCTCTCTCTCCAATCCGACACACTCTCTCTCTCCAATCCTACACTCACTCTCTCTCTCTCTCTCCAATCCGACACACTCTCTCTCTCTCCAATCCTACACACTCTCTCTCTCTCCAATCCTACACACTCTCTCTCTCTCCAATCCTACACTCTCTCTCTCTCTCTCTCTCCAATCCGACACACACTCTCTCTCTCTCCAATCCTACACACACTCTCTCTCTCTCTCCAATCCTACACTCTCTCTCTCTTCAATCCAACACACGCTCTCTCTCCAATCCGACACACTCTCTCTCCAATCCTACACTCACTCTCCCTACAATCCTACACTCACTCACTCTCCAATCATACTCTGTCTCTCTCTCTCTCCAATCCTACACAGTCTCTCTCTCTCTCCAATCCTACACACACTCTCTCTATCTCTCTCCAATCCTACACACACACTCTCTCTCTCTCCAATCCTACACACACTCTCTCGCTCTCTCTCTCCAATCCTACACACTCTCTCTCTCTCCAATCCTCCACACTCTCTCTCTCTCTCTCTCCAATCCGACACACACTCTCTCTCTCTCCAATCCAACAAACGGTCTCTCTCTCTCTCTCCAATCCTACACACACTCTCTCTCTCCAATCCGACACACTCTCTCTCTCTCTCTCCAGTGCTACACTCTCTCTCTCTCCAGTGCTACACTCTCTCTCTCTCCAATCATACACTCACTCTCTCTCTCTCCAATCCTACACTCTCTCTCTCTCTCCAATCCAACAAACGGTCTCTCTCTCACTCTCCAATCCGACACAAACTCTCTCTCTCCAATCCGACACACTCTCTCTCTCTCTCTGCAGTGCTACACTCTCTCTCTCTCCAATCCTACACTCACTCTCTCTCCAATCATACACTCACTCTCTCTCTCTCCAATCCTACACTCTCTCTCTCTCTCCAATCCGACACACACACTCTCTCTCTCTCCAATTCTACACACTCTCCCTCTCTCTCTCCAATCCTACACACTCTCCCTCTCTCCATCCAATCCTACACACTCTCTCTCTCTCCAATCCGACACACTCTCTCGCTCTCACTCCAATCCGACACCCTCTCTCCCTCTCTCTCCAATCCTACACACTCTCTCTCTCCAATCCGACACACACTCTCTCTCTCCATCCGACACTCTCTCGCGAATCCGACACGATCTCTCTCTCTCCAATCCTCCACACTCTCTCTCTCTCTCCAATCCGACACAGTCTCTCTCTCTCTCCAATCCGACACACTCTCTCTCTCTCTCTCCAATCCTACACACTCTCTCTCACTCCAATCCGACAAACTCTCTCTCTCTCAAATCCGACACACTCTCTCCCTCTCCAATCCGACACACTCTCTCTCTCCAATCCCACACACACTCTCTCTCCGATCTTACACTCTCTCTCTCTCTCCAATCCGACACCCTCTCTCCCTCTCTCTCCAATCCTACTCACTCTCTATCTCCAATCCTACACTCTCTCTCTCTCCAATCCGACACACTCTCTCTCTCTCCAATCCGACACACTCTCTCTCTCTCCAATCCGACACACTCTCTCTCTCTCTCGAATCCGACACACTCTCTCTCTCTCCAATCCGACACACTCTCTCCCTCTCTCTCCAATCCTACACACTCTCTCTCTCTCTCTCCAATCCTACACACTCTCTCTCTCTCTCTCTCCAATCTGACACACTCTATCTCTCTCCAATCCTACACTCACTCTCTCTACAATCCTACACTCACTCTCTCTCCAATCAAACACTCTCTCTCCCTGTCTCTCCAATCCGAAACGCTCTCTCTCTCTCTCGCCAATCCGACACACGCCCTCCCTCTCTCTCCAATCCTACACTTTCTGTCTCTCTCCAATCCTACACACACTCTCTCTCTCTCTCTCTCCAATCCCACACACTCTCTCTCTCTCTCCAATCCTACACACTCTCTCTCTCTCCAATCCTACGCTCTCTCTCTCTTTCCAATCCAACACTCTCTCTCTCTCTCCAATCCAACACTCTCTTCTGTCTCCAATCCTACACAGTCTCTTTCTCTCTGTCCAATCCAACACTCTCTCTCTCTCTCTCCAATCCAACACTCTCTCTCTGTCTCCAATCCTACACAGTCTCTCTCTCTCTCCAATCCTACACACTCTCTCTCTCTCTCTCCAATCCTACACACTCTCTCTCTCTCTCCAATCCGACACACACACTCTCTCTCTCCAATCCAACACGCTCTCTCTCTCTCTCTCCAATCCTACACACTCTTTCTCTCTCCAATCCGACACGATCTCTCTCTCTCTCCAATCCGACACACTCTGTCTCTCTCTCTGCAATGCTACACTCTCTCTCTCTCCAATCCTACACACTCTCTCTCTCCAATCCAACACACACTCTCTCTCCAATCCGACACACTCTCCCTCTCCAATCCGACACTCTCTCTCTCTCTCCAATCCTACACACTCTCTCTCTCTCCAATCCGACACGATCTCTCTCTCTCTCTCCAATCCGACACACTCTCTCTCTCTCTCTCCAATCCTACACTCTCTCTCTCTCCAATCCAACACACGCTCTCTCTCCAATCCGACACACTCTCCCTCTCCAATCCGACACTCTCTCTCTCCCATCCGACACACACTCTCTCTCTCCAATTCGACACACTCTCTCTCTCTCCAATCCTACACACTCTCTCTCTCTCCAATCCTACACTCTCTCTCTCTCTCCAATCCTACACACTCTCTCTCTCTCCAATCCTACACACACTCTCTCTCTCTCCAATCCCACACACTCTCTCTCTGTCCAATCCTACACACTCTCTCTCTCTCTCTCCAATCCTACGCTCTCTCTCTCTGTCCAATCCAACACACTCTCTCTCTCCAATCCAACACTCTCTCTCTCTCCAATCCTACACAGTTTCTCTCTCTCTCCAATCCTACACACACTCTCTCTATCTCTCTCCAATCCTACACACACTCCCTCTCCCTCTCTCCAATCCTACACACACTCCCTCTCTCTCTCTCCAATCCTACACTCTCTCTCTCTCTCTCTCTCCAATCCTACGCTCTCTCTCTCGGTCCCATCCAACACACTCTCTCTCTCCAATCCAACACTCTCTCTCTCTCCAATCCTACACAGTTTCTCTCTCTCTCCAATCCTACACAGTCTCTCTCTCTATCTCTCTCCAATCCTACCCACACTCTCTCTCTCTCTCTAATCCTACACACACTCTCTCTCTCTGTGCAATCCTCCACACACTCTCTCTCTCTCCAATCCGACACACTCTCTCTCTCTCTCCAATCCTACACACTCTCTCTCTCTCTCCAATCCGACACGATCTCTCTCCAATCCGACACACACTCTCTCTCTCTCTCCAGTGCTACACTCTCTCTCTCTCCAATCATACACTCACTCTCTCTCTCTCCAATCCTACACTCTCTCTCTCTCTCCAATCCAACAAACGGTCTCTCTCTCACTCTCCAATCCGACACAAACTCTCTCTCTCCAATCCGACACACTCTCTCTCTCTCTCTGCAGTGCTACACTCTCTCTCTCTCCAATCCTACACTCACTCTCTCTCCAATCATACACTCACTCTCTCTCTCTCCAATCCTACACTCTCTCTCTCTCTCCAATCCGACACACACACTCTCTCTCTCTCCAATTCTACACACTCTCCCTCTCTCTCTCCAATCCTACACACTCTCCCTCTCTCCATCCAATCCTACACACTCTCTCTCTCTCCAATCCGACACACTCTCTCGCTCTCACTCCAATCCGACACCCTCTCTCCCTCTCTCTCCAATCCTACACACTCTCTCTCTCCAATCCGACACACACTCTCTCTCTCCATCCGACACTCTCTCGCGAATCCGACACGATCTCTCTCTCTCCAATCCTCCACACTCTCTCTCTCTCTCCAATCCGACACAGTCTCTCTCTCTCTCCAATCCGACACACTCTCTCTCTCTCTCTCCAATCCTACACACTCTCTCTCACTCCAATCCGACAAACTCTCTCTCTCTCAAATCCGACACACTCTCTCCCTCTCCAATCCGACACACTCTCTCTCTCCAATCCCACACACACTCTCTCTCCGATCTTACACTCTCTCTCTCTCTCCAATCCGACACCCTCTCTCCCTCTCTCTCCAATCCTACTCACTCTCTATCTCCAATCCTACACTCTCTCTCTCTCCAATCCGACACACTCTCTCTCTCTCCAATCCGACACACTCTCTCTCTCTCCAATCCGACACACTCTCTCTCTCTCTCGAATCCGACACACTCTCTCTCTCTCCAATCCGACACACTCTCTCCCTCTCTCTCCAATCCTACACACTCTCTCTCTCTCTCTCCAATCCTACACACTCTCTCTCTCTCTCTCTCCAATCTGACACACTCTATCTCTCTCCAATCCTACACTCACTCTCTCTACAATCCTACACTCACTCTCTCTCCAATCAAACACTCTCTCTCCCTGTCTCTCCAATCCGAAACGCTCTCTCTCTCTCTCGCCAATCCGACACACGCCCTCCCTCTCTCTCCAATCCTACACTTTCTGTCTCTCTCCAATCCTACACACACTCTCTCTCTCTCTCTCTCCAATCCCACACACTCTCTCTCTCTCTCCAATCCTACACACTCTCTCTCTCTCCAATCCTACGCTCTCTCTCTCTTTCCAATCCAACACTCTCTCTCTCTCTCCAATCCAACACTCTCTTCTGTCTCCAATCCTACACAGTCTCTTTCTCTCTGTCCAATCCAACACTCTCTCTCTCTCTCCAATCCAACACTCTCTCTCTGTCTCCAATCCTACACAGTCTCTCTCTCTCTCCAATCCTACACACTCTCTCTCTCTCTCTCCAATCCTACACACTCTCTCTCTCTCTCCAATCCGACACACACACTCTCTCTCTCCAATCCAACACGCTCTCTCTCTCTCTCCAATCCTACACACTCTTTCTCTCTCCAATCCGACACGATCTCTCTCTCTCTCCAATCCGACACACTCTGTCTCTCTCTCTGCAATGCTACACTCTCTCTCTCTCCAATCCTACACACTCTCTCTCTCCAATCCAACACACACTCTCTCTCCAATCCGACACACTCTCCCTCTCCAATCCGACACTCTCTCTCTCTCTCCAATCCTACACACTCTCTCTCTCTCCAATCCGACACGATCTCTCTCTCTCTCTCCAATCCGACACACTCTCTCTCTCTCTCTCCAATCCTACACTCTCTCTCTCTCCAATCCAACACACGCTCTCTCTCCAATCCGACACACTCTCCCTCTCCAATCCGACACTCTCTCTCTCCCATCCGACACACACTCTCTCTCTCCAATTCGACACACTCTCTCTCTCTCCAATCCTACACACTCTCTCTCTCTCCAATCCTACACTCTCTCTCTCTCTCCAATCCTACACACTCTCTCTCTCTCCAATCCTACACACACTCTCTCTCTCTCCAATCCCACACACTCTCTCTCTGTCCAATCCTACACACTCTCTCTCTCTCTCTCCAATCCTACGCTCTCTCTCTCTGTCCAATCCAACACACTCTCTCTCTCCAATCCAACACTCTCTCTCTCTCCAATCCTACACAGTTTCTCTCTCTCTCCAATCCTACACACACTCTCTCTATCTCTCTCCAATCCTACACACACTCCCTCTCCCTCTCTCCAATCCTACACACACTCCCTCTCTCTCTCTCCAATCCTACACTCTCTCTCTCTCTCTCTCTCCAATCCTACGCTCTCTCTCTCGGTCCCATCCAACACACTCTCTCTCTCCAATCCAACACTCTCTCTCTCTCCAATCCTACACAGTTTCTCTCTCTCTCCAATCCTACACAGTCTCTCTCTATCTCTCTCCAATCCTACCCACACTCTCTCTCTCTCTCTAATCCTACACACACTCTCTCTCTCTGTGCAATCCTCCACACACTCTCTCTCTCTCCAATCCGACACACTCTCTCTCTCTCTCCAATCCTACACACTCTCTCTCTCTCTCCAATCCGACACGATCTCTCTCCAATCCGACACACACTCTCTCTCTCTCTCCAGTGCTACACTCTCTCTCTCTCCAATCCTACACTCACTCTCTCTCCAATCCTACACTCACTCTCTCTCCAATCCAACACACTCTCTCTCTCTCTCTCCAATCCTACACACACTCTCTCTATCTCTCTCCAATCCTACCCACACTCTCTCTCTCTCTCTGCAATCCTCCACACACTCTCTCTCTCTCCAATCCGACACACTCTCTCTCTCTCTCCAATCCGACACACTCTCTCTCTCTCTCTCCAATCCTACACACTCTCTCTCTCTCTCTCCAATCCTACACACTCTCTCTCTCTCCAATCCGACACGATCTCTCTCCAATCCGACACACACTCTCTCTCTCTCTCCAGTGCTACACTCTCTCTCTCTCCAATCCTACACTCTCTCTCCAATCCGACACACACTCTCTCTCTCTCTCCAATTCTACACACTCTCCCTCTCTCTCTCCAATCCGACGCTCTCTCTGTCTCTCTCTACAATCCGACGCTCTCTCTCTCTCTCTAAAATCCTACACACTCTCTCTCTCTCCCATCCTACACACTCATTCTCTCTCCAGTCCGACACACACTCTCTCTCTCTCTCCAATTCGACGCTCTCTCTCTCTCTCCAATCCTACACACTCTCTCTCTCACCAATCCTACACACTCTCTCTCTCTCCCATCCGACACACTCTCTCTCTCTCTCCAATTCGACACACTCTCTCTCTCTCTCCAATCCTACACACTCTCTCTCTCCAATCCTACACACTCTCTCTCTCTCCAATCCTACACACTCTCTCTCTCCAATCCTGCACAGTCTCTCTCTCTCTCCAATCCTACACACCGTCTCTCTTTCCAATCCTACACTCACTCTCTCTCTCTCCAATCCGACACACTCTCTCTCTCTCCAATCCTACACACCCTCTCTCTTTCCAATCCTACACTCACTCTCTCTCTCTCCAATCCGACACACTCTCTCTCTCCAATCCTACACTCACTCTCTCTCTCTCTCCAATCCTACACTCACTCTCTCTCTCTCTCCAATCCGACACGCTCTCTCTCTCTCCAATCCGACACACTCTCTCTCTCTCTCTCTCCAATCCTACACACTCACTCTCTCTCTCCAATCCGACACACTCACTCTGTCTCCAATCCTACTCTCACTCTCTCTCCAATCCTACACTCACTCTCTCTCTCTCTCCAATCTGACACACTCTCTCTCTCTCTCCAATCCTACACACTCTCTCTCTGTCTCTCCAATACGACACACACTCTCTCTCTGTCTCTCCAATACGACACACACTCTCTCTCTGTCTCTCCAATACGACACACACACTCTCTCTCTCTCCAATCCTACACTCTCTCTCTCTCTCTCCAATCCCACACTCTCTCTCTCTCTCTCCAATCCGACACACACTCTCTCTCTCTCCAATCCGACACACACATTCTCTCTCTCCAATCCCACACACTCTCTCTCTCACTTCAACCAACACATTCTCTCACTCTCTCTCCAATCCAACACACGCTCTCTCTCCAATCCGACACACTCTCTCTCTCTCCAATCCTACACTCACTCTCTCGACAATCCTACACTCTCTCTCTCTCTCTCTCTCCAATCTTGCACTCTCTGTCTCTCTCCAATCCTACACACACTCTCTCTCTCTCCAATCCGACACACACTCTCTCTCTCTCTCCAATCCTACACTCTCTCTCTCTCTCTCTCTCCAATCCTACACTCTCTCTCTCTCCAATCCTCAACTCTCTCTCTCTCTCCAATCCTCAACTCTCACTCTCTCTCCAATCCTACACACTCCCTCTCTCTCTCTCCAATCCTACACACTCTCTCTCTCTCTCCAATCCGACACACTCTCTCGCTCTCACTCCAATCCGACACCCTCTCTCCCTGTCTCTCCAATCCTACACACTCTCTCTCTCCAATCCGACACACACTCTCTCTCTCCAATCCGACACTCTCTCTCTCTCTCTCCAATCCGACACTCTCTCTCTCTCTCTCCAATCCGACACTCTCTCGCGAATCCGACACGATCTCTCTCTCTCGAATCCTCCACACTCTCTCTCTCTCCAATCCGACACACTCTCTCTCTCTCTCCAATCCTACACACTCTCTCTCCCTCCAATCCGACAAACTCTCTCTCTCTCCAATCCTACACACTCTCTCTCCCTCCAATCCGACACACTCTCTCTCTCTCTCCAATCCTACACACTCTCTCTCTCTCCAATCCGACACACTCTCTCTCTCTCTCCAATCCTACACACTCTCTCTCTCTCCAATCCGACAAACTCTCTCCCTCTCAAATCCGACACACTCTCTCCCTCTCCAATCCGACACACTCTCCCTCTCCAATCCGACACTCTCTCTCTCCCATCCGACACACACTCTCTCTCTCCAATTCGACACACTCTCTCTCTCTCCAATCCTACACACTCTCTCTCTCTCCAATCCTACACTCTCTCTCTCTCTCCAATCCTACACACTCTCTCTCTCTCCAATCCTACACACACTCTCTCTCTCTCCAATCCCACACACTCTCTCTCTGTCCAATCCTACACACTCTCTCTCTCTCTCTCCAATCCTACGCTCTCTCTCTCTGTCCAATCCAACACACTCTCTCTCTCCAATCCAACACTCTCTCTCTCTCCAATCCTACACAGTTTCTCTCTCTCTCCAATCCTACACACACTCTCTCTATCTCTCTCCAATCCTACACACACTCCCTCTCCCTCTCTCCAATCCTACACACACTCCCTCTCTCTCTCTCCAATCCTACACACTCTCTCTCTCTCTCTCTCCAATCCTACGCTCTCTCTCTCGGTCCCATCCAACACACTCTCTCTCTCCAATCCAACACTCTCTCTCTCTCCAATCCTACACAGTTTCTCTCTCTCTCCAATCCTACACAGTCTCTCTCTCTCTCTCTCCAATCCTACCCACACTCTCTCTCTCTCTCTAATCCTACACACACTCTCTCTCTCTCTGCAATCCTCCACACACTCTCTCTCTCTCCAATCCGACACACTCTCTCTCTCTCTCCAATCCTACACACTCTCTCTCTCTCTCCAATCCGACACGATCTCTCTCCAATCCGACACACACTCTCTCTCTCTCTCCAGTGCTACACTCTCTCTCTCTCCAATCCTACACTCACTCTCTCTCCAATCCTACACTCACTCTCTCTCCAATCCAACACACTCTCTCTCTCTCTCCAATCCTACACACACTCTCTCTATCTCTCTCCAATCCTACCCACACTCTCTCTCTCTCTCTGCAATCCTCCACACACTCTCTCTCTCTCCAATCCGACACACTCTCTCTCTCTCTCCAATCCGACACACTCTCTCTCTCTCTCTCCAATCCTACACACTCTCTCTCTCTCTCTCCAATCCTACACACTCTCTCTCTCTCCAATCCGACACGATCTCTCTTCAATCCGACACACACTCTCTCTCTCTCTCCAGTGCTACACTCTCTCTCTCTCCAATCCTACACTCTCTCTCCAATCCGACACACACACTCTCTCTCTCTCCAATTCTACACACTCTCCCTCTCTCTCTCCAATCCGACGCTCTCTCTGTCTCTCTCTACAATCCGACGCTCTCTCTCTCTCTCTAAAATCCTACACACTCTCTCTCTCTCCCATCCTACACACTCATTCTCTCTCCAGTCCGACACACACTCTCTCTCTCTCTCCAATTCGACGCTCTCTCTCTCTCTCCAATCCTACACACTCTCTCTCTCACCAATCCTACACACTCTCTCTCTCTCCCATCCGACACACTCTCTCTCTCTCTCCAATTCGACACACTCTCTCTCTCTCTCCAATCCTACACACTCTCTCTCTCCAATCCTACACACTCTCTCTCTCTCCAATCCTACACACTCTCTCTCTCCAATCCTGCACAGTCTCTCTCTCTCTCCAATCCTACACACCGTCTCTCTTTCCAATCCTACACTCACTCTCTCTCTCTCCAATCCGACACACTCTCTCTCTCTCCAATCCTACACACCCTCTCTCTTTCCAATCCTACACTCACTCTCTCTCTCTCCAATCCGACACACTCTCTCTCTCCAATCCTACACTCACTCTCTCTCTCTCTCCAATCCTACACTCACTCTCTCTCTCTCTCCAATCCGACACGCTCTCTCTCTCTCCAATCCGACACACTCTCTCTCTCTCTCTCTCCAATCCTACACACTCACTCTCTCTCTCCAATCCGACACACTCACTCTGTCTCCAATCCTACTCTCACTCTCTCTCCAATCCTACACTCACTCTCTCTCTCTCTCCAATCTGACACACTCTCTCTCTCTCTCCAATCCTACACACTCTCTCTCTGTCTCTCCAATACGACACACACTCTCTCTCTGTCTCTCCAATACGACACACACTCTCTCTCTGTCTCTCCAATACGACACACACACTCTCTCTCTCTCCAATCCTACACTCTCTCTCTCTCTCTCCAATCCCACACTCTCTCTCTCTCTCTCCAATCCGACACACACTCTCTCTCTCTCCAATCCGACACACACATTCTCTCTCTCCAATCCCACACACTCTCTCTCTCACTTCAACCAACACATTCTCTCACTCTCTCTCCAATCCAACACACGCTCTCTCTCCAATCCGACACACTCTCTCTCTCTCCAATCCTACACTCACTCTCTCGACAATCCTACACTCTCTCTCTCTCTCTCTCTCTCTCCAATCATGCACTCTCTGTCTCTCTCCAATCCTACACACACTCTCTCTCTCTCCAATCCGACACACACTCTCTCTCTCTCTCCAATCCTACACTCTCTCTCTCTCTCTCTCTCCAATCCTACACTCTCTCTCTCTCCAATCCTCAACTCTCTCTCTCTCTCCAATCCTCAACTCTCACTCTCTCTCCAATCCTACACACTCCCTCTCTCTCTCTCCAATCCTACACACTCTCTCTCTCTCTCCAATCCGACACACTCTCTCGCTCTCACTCCAATCCGACACCCTCTCTCCCTGTCTCTCCAATCCTACACACTCTCTCTCTCCAATCCGACACACACTCTCTCTCTCCAATCCGACACTCTCTCTCTCTCTCTCCAATCCGACACTCTCTCTCTCTCTCTCCAATCCGACACTCTCTCGCGAATCCGACACGATCTCTCTCTCTCCAATCCTCCACACTCTCTCTCTCTCCAATCCGACACACTCTCTCTCTCTCTCCAATCCTACACACTCTCTCTCCCTCCAATCCGACAAACTCTCTCTCTCTCCAATCCTACACACTCTCTCTCCCTCCAATCCGACACACTCTCTCTCTCTCTCCAATCCTACACACTCTCTCTCTCTCCAATCCGACACACTCTCTCTCTCTCTCCAATCCTACACACTCTCTCTCTCTCCAATCCGACAAACTCTCTCTCTCTCAAATCCGACACACTCTCTCCCTCTCCAATCCGACACACTCTCTCTCTCCAATCCCACACACACTCTCTCTCCGATCTTACACTCTCTCTCTCTGTCCAATCCGACACCCTCTCTCCCTCTCTCTCCAATCCTACTCACTCTCTCTCTCCAATCCTACACACTCTCTCTCTCCAATCCGACACACTCTCTCTCTCTCCAATCCGACACACTCTCTCTCTCTCTCCAATCCGAAACACTCTCTGTCTCTCCAATCCGATACACTCTCTCTCTCTCTCCAATCCGACACAATCTCTCTCTCTCCAATCCGACACACACTCTCTCTCTCTCTCCAATCCAACACACGCTCTCTCTCCAATCCGACACACTCTCTCTCTCCAATCCTACACTCACTCTCTCTCTCTCTCTCTCCAATCCGACACACTCTCTCTCTCTCCAATCCTACACACTCTCTCTCTCTCCAATCCTACACTCACTCTCTCTCTCTCTCCAATCCGACACACACTCTCTCTCTCTCCAATCCTACACACACTCTCTCTCTCTCCAATCCTACTCTCTCTCTCTCTTCAATCCAACACACGCTCTCTCTCCAATCCGACACACTCTCTCTCCAATCCTACACTCACTCTCCCTACAATCCTACACTCACTCACTCTCCAATCATACTCTCTCTCTCTCTCTCTCTCCAATCCTCCACACTCTCTCTCTCTCTCTCCAATCCTACGCGCTCTCTCTCTGTCCAATCCAACACACTCTCTCTCTCCAATGCAACACTCTCTCTCTCTCCAATCCTACACAGTCTCTCTCTCTCTCCAATCCTACACACACTCTCTCTATCTCTCTCCAATCCTACACACACACTCTCTCTCTCTCTCTCCAATCCTACACACTCTCTCTCTCTCTCTCTCCAATCCTACACACTCTCTCTCTCTCCAATCCTCCACACTCTCTCTCTCTCTCTCTCCAATCCGACACACTCTCTCTCTCTCTCCAATCCAACAAACGGTCTCTCTCTCTCTCTCCAATCCTACACACACTCTCTCTCTCCAATCCGACACACTCTCTCTCTCTCTCTCCAGTGCTACACTCTCTCTCTCTCCAATCCTACACTCACTCTCTCTCCAATCATACACTCACTCTCTCTCTCTCCAATCCTACACTCTCTCTCTCTCTCCAATCCGACACACACACTCTCTCTCTCTCCAATTCTACACACTCTCCCTCTCTCTCTCCAATCCTACACACTCTCCCTCTCTCTCTCCAATCCTACACACTCTCTCTCTCTCCAATCCTACACACTCTCTCTCTCTCTCCAATCCTACACACTCTCTCTCTCTCTCCAATCCGACACACTCTCTCTCTCTCTCTCCAATCCTACACCCTCTCTCTCTCTCCAATCCGACACGATCTCTCTCCAATCCGACACACACTCTCTCTCTCTCTCCAGTGCTACACTCTCTCTCTCTCTCCAATCATACACTCACTCTCTCTCTCTCCAATCCTACACTCTCTCTCTCTCCAATCCGACACACACACTCTCTCTCTCTCCAATTCTACACACTCTCCCTCTCTCTCTCCAATCCTACACACTCTCCCTCTCTCCATCCAATCCTACACACTCTCTCTCTCTCTCCAATCCGACACACTCTCTCTCTCTCTCCAATCCGACGCTCTCTCTGTCTCTCTCTACAATCCGACGCTCTCTCTCTCTCTCTAAAATCCGACGCTCTCTCTCTCTCTCAAAAATCCTACACATTCTCTCTCTCTCACATCCTACACACTCATTCTCTCTCCAGTCCGACACACTCTCTCTCTCTCTCCAATTCGACGCTCTCTCTCTCCCTCCAATCCTACACACTCTCTATCTCACCAATCCTACACACTCTCTCTCTATCTCCCATCCGACACACTCTCTCTCTCTCTCCAATTCGCCACACTCTCTCTCTCTCTCCAATCCTACACACTCTCTCTCTCCAATCCTACACACTCTCTCTCTCTCCAATCCTACACACTCTCTCTCTCTCCAATCCTACACACTTTCTCTCTCCAATCCTACACACCCTCTCTCTTTCCAATCCTACACTCACTCACTCTCTCTCCAATCCGACACACTCTCTCTCTCTCCAATCCTACACTCACTCTCTCTCTCTCTCCAATCCGACATACACTCTCTCTCTCCAATCCTACACTCACTCTCTCTCTCTCTCCAATCTGACACGCTCTCTCTCTCTCCAATCCGACACACTCTCTCTCTCTCCAATCCGACACACTCTCTCTCTCTCTCTCTCCAATCCTACACACTCACTCTCTCTCTCCAATCCGACACACTCACTCTCTCTCCAATCCTACTCTCACTCTCTCTCCAATCCTACACTCACTCTCTCTCTCTCTCCAATCCTACACTCACTCACTCTCTCTCCAATCCGACACACTCTCTCTCTCTCCAATCCTACACTCACTCTCTCTCTCTCTCCAATCCGACATACACTCTCTCTCTCCAATCCTACACTCACTCTCTCTCTCTCTCCAATCTGACACGCTCTCTCTCTCTCCAATCCGACACACTCTCTCTCTCTCCAATCCGACACACTCTCTCTCTCTCCAATCCGACACACTCTCTCTCTCTCTCTCTCCAATCCTACACACTCACTCTCTCTCTCCAATCCGACACACTCACTCTCTCTCCAATCCTACTCTCTCTCTCTCTCCAATCCCACACTCTCTCTCTCTCTCTCCAATCCTCCACACTCTCTCTCTCTCTCCAATCCGACACAGTCTCTCTCTCTCTCCAATCCGACACACTCTCTCTCTCTCTCCAATCCTACACACTCTCTCTCACTCCAATCCGACAAACTCTCTCTCTCTCAAATCCGACACACTCTCTCCCTCTCCAATCCGACACACTCTCTCTCTCCAATCCCACACACACTCTCTCTCCGATCTTACACTCTCTCTCTCTGTCCAATCCGACACCCTCTCTCCCTCTCTCTCCAATCCTACTCACTCTCTCTCTCCAATCCTACACACTCTCTCTCTCCAATCCGACACACTCTCTCTCTCTCCAATCCGACACACTCTCTCTCTCTCTCCAATCCGAAACACTCTCTGTCTCTCCAATCCGATACACTCTCTCTCTCTCTCCAATCCGACACAATCTCTCTCTCTCCAATCCGACACACACTCTCTCTCTCTCTCCAATCCAACACACGCTCTCTCTCCAATCCGACACACTGTCTCTCTCCAATCCTACACTCACTCTCTCTCTCTCTCTCTTCAATCCGACACACTCTCTCTCTCTCCAATCCTACACACTCTCTCTCTCTCCAATCCTACACTCACTCTCTCTCTCTCTCCAATCCGACACACACTCTCTCTCTCTCCAATCCTACACACACTCTCTCTCTCTCCAATCCTACACTCTCTCTCTCTTCAATCCAACACACGCTCTCTCTCCAATCCGACACACTCTCTCTCCAATCCTACACTCACTCTCCCTACAATCCTACACTCACTCACTCTCCAATCATACTCTCTCTCTCTCTCTCTCTCCAATCCTCCACACTCTCTCTCTCTCTCTCCAATCCTACGCGCTCTCTCTCTGTCCAATCCAACACACTCTCTCTCTCCAATGCAACACTCTCTCTCTCTCCAATCCTACACAGTCTCTCTCTCTCTCCAATCCTACACACACTCTCTCTATCTCTCTCCAATCCTACACACACACTCTCTCTCTCTCTCTCCAATCCTACACACTCTCTCTCTCTCTCTCTCCAATCCTACACACTCTCTCTCTCTCCAATCCTCCACACTCTCTATCTCTCTCTCTCCAATCCGACACACTCTCTCTCTCTCTCCAATCCAACAAACGGTCTCTCTCTCACTCTCCAATCCGACACACACTCTCTCTCTCCAATCCGACACACTCTCTCTCTCTCTCTCCAGTGCTACACTCTCTCTCTCTCCAATCCTACACTCACTCTCTCTCCAATCATACACTCACTCTCTCTCTCTCCAATCCTACACTCTCTCTCTCTCTCCAATCCGACACACACACTCTCTCTCTCTCCAATTCTACACACTCTCCCTCTCTCTCTCCAATCCTACACACTCTCCCTCTCTCTCTCCAATCCTACACACTCTCTCTCTCTCCAATCCTACACACTCTCTCTCTCTCTCCAATCCTACACACTCTCTCTCTCTCTCCAATCCGACACACTCTCTCTCTCTCTCTCCAATCCTACACCCTCTCTCTCTCTCCAATCCGACACGATCTCTCTCCAATCCGACACACAATCTCTCTCTCTCTCTCCAGTGCTACACTCTCTCTCTCTCTCCAATCCTACACTCACTCTCTCTCCAATCATACACTCACTCTCTCTCTCTCCAATCCTACACTCTCTCTCTCTCCAATCCGACACACACTCTCTCTCTCTCTCCAATTCTACACACTCTCCCTCTCTCTCTCCAATCCTACACACTCTCCCTCTCTCCATCCAATCCTACACACTCTCTCTCTCTCTCCAATCCGACACACTCTCTCTCTCTCTCCAATCCGACGCTCTCTCTGTCTCTCTCTACAATCCGACGCTCTCTCTCTCTCTCTAAAATCCGACGCTCTCTCTCTCTCTCTAAAATCCTACACATTCTCTCTCTCTCACATCCTACACACTCATTCTCTCTCCAGTCCGACACACTCTCTCTCTCTCTCCAATTCGACGCTCTCTCTCTCCCTCCAATCCTACACACTCTATCTCACCAATCCTACACACTCTCTCTCTATCTCCCATCCGACACACTCTCTCTCTCTCTCCAATTCGACACACTCTCTCTCTCTCTCCAATCCTACACACTCTCTCTCTCCAATCCTACACACTCTCTCTCTCTCCAATCCTACACACTCTCTCTCTCTCCAATCCTACACACTCTCTCTCTCCAATCCTACACACCCTCTCTCTTTCCAATCCTACACTCACTCACTCTCTCTCCAATCCGACACACTCTCTCTCTCTCCAATCCTACACTCACTCTCTCTCTCTCTCCAATCCGACATACACTCTCTCTCTCCAATCCTACACTCACTCTCTCTCTCTCTCCAATCCGACACGCTCTCTCTCTCTCTCCAATCCGACACACTCTCTCTCTCTCCAATCCGACACACTCTCTCTCTCTCTCCAATCCTACACACTCACTCTCTCTCTCCAATCCGACACACTCACTCTCTCTCCAATCCTACTCTCACTCTCTCTCCAATCCTACACTCACTCTCTCTCTCTCTCCAATCTGACAGACACTCTCTCTCTCTCCAATCCTACACACTCTCTCTCTGTCTCTCCAATACGACACACACTCTCTCTCTGTCTCTCCAATACGACACACACACTCTCTCTCTCTCCAATCCTACACTCTCTCTCTCTCTCTCTCCAATCCCACACTCTCTCTCTCTCTCTCCAATCCGACACACTCTCTCTCTCTCTCCAATCCCACACACACATTCTCTCTCTCCAATCCTACACACTCTCTCTCTCACTTCAACCAACACATTCTCTCACTCTCTCTCCAATCCAACACACGGTCTCTCTCCAATCCGACACACTCTCTCTCCAATCCGACACACTCTCTCTCTCTCTCTCCAATCCTACACTCACTCTCTCGACAATCCTACACTCACTCACTCTCCAATCCTACACACTCTCTCTCTCCAATCCTACACACACTCTCTCTCTCTCTCCAATCTTGCACTCTCTGTCTCTCTCCAATCCTACACACACTCTCTCTCTCTCCAATCCGACACACTCTCTCTCTCTCTCTCCAATCCGACACACACACTCTCTCTCTCTCTCCAATCCTACACTCTCTCTCTCTCCAATCCTCAACTCTCTCTCTCTCTCCAATCCTCAACTCTCACTCTCTCTCCAATCCTACACACTCCCTCTCTCTCTCCAATCCTACACACTCCCTCTCTCTCTCCAATCCTACACACTCTCTCTCTCTCTCCAATCCGACACACTCTCGCTCTCACTCCAATCCGACACCCTCTCTCCCTCTCTCTCCAATCCTACACACTCTCTCTCTCCAATCCGACACACACTCTCTCTCTCTCCAATCCGACACTCTCTCTCTCTCTCTCCAATCCGACACTCTCTCGCGAATCCGACACGATCTCTCTCTCTCCAATCCTCCACACTCTCTCTCTCTCTCCAATCCGACACAGTCTCTCTCTCTCTCCAATCCGACACACTTTCTCTCTCTCCAATCCTACACACACTCTCTCTCTCCAATCCGACACACTCTCTCTCTCTCCAATCCGACAAACTCTCTCTCTCTCCAATCCGACAAACTCTCTCTCTCTCAAATCCGACACACTCTCTCTCTCTCCAATCCGACACACTCTCTCCCTCTCTCTCCAATCCTACTCACTCTCTCTCTCCAATCCTACACTCTCTCTCTCTCCAATCCGACACACTCTCTCTCTCTCTCCAATCCGAAACACTCTCTGTCTCTCCAATCCGATACACTCTCTCTCTCTCTCCAATCCGACACAATCTCTCTCTCTCCAATCCGACACACTCTCTCTCTCTCTCTCCAATCCAACACACGCTCTCTCTCCAATCCGACACACTCTCTCTCTCTCCAATCCTACACTCACTCTCTCTCTCTCTCTCCAATCCGACACACTCTCTCTCTCTCCAATCCTACACACTCTCTCTCTCTCCAATCCTACACACTCTCTCTCTCTCCAATCCTACACTCTCTCTCTCTCTCTCTCTCCAATCCGACACACACTCTCTCTCTCTCCAATCCTACACACACTCTCTCTCTCTCTCCAATCCTACACTCTCTCTCTCTTCAATCCAACACACGCTCTCTCTCCAATCCGACACACTCTCTCTCCAATCCTACACTCACTCTCCCTACAATCCTACACTCACTCACTCTCCAATCATACTCTGTCTCTCTCTCTCTCCAATCCTACACAGTCTCTCTCTCTCTCCAATCCTACACACACTCTCTCTATCTCTCTCCAATCCTACACACACACTCTCTCTCTCTCTCCAATCCTACACACACTCTCTCTCTCTCTCTCTCCAATCCTACACACTCTCTCTCTCTCTCCAATCCTCCACACTCTCTCTCTCTCTCTCTCCAATCCGACACACTCTCTCTCTCTCTCCAATCCAACAAACGGTCTCTCTCTCTCTCTCCAATCCTACACACACTCTCTCTCTCCAATCCGACACACTCTCTCTCTCTCTCTCCAGTGCTACACTCTCTCTCTCTCCAATCCTACACTCACTCTCTCTCCAATCATACACTCACTCTCTCTCTCTCCAATCCTACACTCTCTCTCTCTCTCCAATCCAACAAACGGTCTCTCTCTCACTCTCCAATCCGACACACACTCTCTCTCTCCAATCCGACACACTCTCTCTCTCTCTCTGCAGTGCTACACTCTCTCTCTCTCCAATCCTACACTCACTCTCTCTCCAATCATACACTCACTCTCTCTCTCTCCAATCCTACACTCTCTCTCTCTCTCCAATCCGACACACACACTCTCTCTCTCTCCAATTCTACACACTCTCCCTCTCTCTCTCCAATCCTACACACTCTCCCTCTCTCCATCCAATCCTACACACTCTCTCTCTCTCCAATCCGACACACTCTCTCGCTCTCACTCCAATCCGACACCCTCTCTCCCTCTCTCTCCAATCCTACACACTCTCTCTCTCCAATCCGACACACACTCTCTCTCTCCAATCCGACACTCTCTCGCGAATCTGACACGATCTCTCTCTCTCCAATCCTCCACACTCTCTCTCTCTCTCCAATCCGACACAGTCTCTCTCTCTCTCCAATCCGACACACTCTCTCTCTCTCTCTCCAATCCTACACACTCTCTCTCACTCCAATCCGACAAACTCTCTCTCTCTCAAATCCGACACACTCTCTCCCTCTCCAATCCGACACACTCTCTCTCTCCAATCCCACACACACTCTCTCTCCGATCTTACACTCTCTCTCTCTCTCCAATCCGACACCCTCTCTCCCTCTCTCTCCAATCCTACTCACTCTCTATCTCCAATCCTACACTCTCTCTCTCTCCAATCCGACACACTCTCTCTCTCTCCAATCCGACACACTCTCTCTCTCTCTCGAATCCGAAACACTCTCTGTCTCTCCAATCCGATACACTCTCTCTCTCTCTCCAATCCGACACAATCTCTCTCTCTCCAATCCTACACACTCTCTCTCTCTCCAATCCTACACTCACTCTCTCTCTCTCTCCAATCCGACACACACTCTCTCTCTCTCCAATCCTACACACACTCTCTCTCTCTCCAATCCTACACTCTCTCTCTCTTCAATCCAACACACGCTCTCTCTCCAATCCGACACACTCTCTCTCCAATCCTACACTCACTCTCCCTACAATCCTACACTCACTCACTCTCCAATCATACTCCCTCTCTCTCTCTCTCCAATCCTACACACTCTCTCTCTCTCTCTCCAATCCTACGCGCTCTCTCTCTGTCCAATCCAACACACTCTCTCTCTCCAATGCAACACTCTCTCTCTCTCCAATCCTACACAGTCTCTCTCTCTCTCCAATCCTACACACACTCTCTCTATCTCTCTCCAATCCTACACACACACTCTCTCTCTCTCTCTCCAATCCTACACACTCTCTCTCTCTCCAATCCTCCACTCTCTCTCTCTCTCTCTCCAATCCGACACACTCTCTCTCTCTCTCCAATCCAACAAACGGTCTCTCTCTCTCTCTCCAATCCTACACACACTCTCTCTCCCCAAGCCTACACACTCTCTCTCTCTCCCCAATCCGACACACTCTCACTCTCTCTCTCCAATCCGACGCTCTCCCTCTCTCTCTACAATCCTACACACTCTCTCTCTCTCTCTCTCCAATCCTACACACACTCTCTCTATCTCTCTCCAATCCTACACACACTC
Organism: Chiloscyllium punctatum; assembly: GCF_047496795.1. Taxonomy (NCBI): domain Eukaryota; kingdom Metazoa; phylum Chordata; class Chondrichthyes; order Orectolobiformes; family Hemiscylliidae; genus Chiloscyllium; species Chiloscyllium punctatum. The sequence goes on along the minus strand of NC_092791.1, from coordinate 35,298,595 downwards.
CCTCTCTCTCTCTCTCCAATCCTACACACTCTCTCTCTCTCTCTCTCTCCAATCCGACACAATCTCTCTCTCTCCAATCCGACACACTCTCTCTCTCTCTCTCCAATCCAACACACGCTCTCTCTCCAATCCGACACACTCTCTCTCTCTCCAATCCTACACTCACTCTCTCTCTCTCTCTCCAATCCGACACACTCTCTCTCTCTCCAATCCTACACACTCTCTCTCTCTCCAATCCTACACACTCTCTCTCTCTCCAATCCTACACTCTCTCTCTCTCTCTCTCTCCAATCCGACACACACTCTCTCTCTCTCCAATCCTACACACACTCTCTCTCTCTCTCCAATCCTACACTCTCTCTCTCTTCAATCCAACACACGCTCTCTCTCCAATCCGACACACTCTCTCTCCAATCCTACACTCACTCTCCCTACAATCCTACACTCACTCACTCTCCAATCATACTCTGTCTCTCTCTCTCTCCAATCCTACACAGTCTCTCTCTCTCTCCAATCCTACACACACTCTCTCTATCTCTCTCCAATCCTACACACACACTCTCTCTCTCTCTCCAATCCTACACACACTCTCTCTCTCTCTCTCTCCAATCCTACACACTCTCTCTCTCTCCAATCCTCCACACTCTCTCTCTCTCTCTCTCCAATCCGACACACTCTCTCTCTCTCTCCAATCCAACAAACGGTCTCTCTCTCTCTCTCCAATCCTACACACACTCTCTCTCTCCAATCCGACACACTCTCTCTCTCTCTCTCCAGTGCTACACTCTCTCTCTCTCCAATCCTACACTCACTCTCTCTCCAATCATACACTCACTCTCTCTCTCTCCAATCCTACACTCTCTCTCTCTCTCCAATCCAACAAACGGTCTCTCTCTCACTCTCCAATCCGACACACACTCTCTCTCTCCAATCCGACACACTCTCTCTCTCTCTCTGCAGTGCTACACTCTCTCTCTCTCCAATCCTACACTCACTCTCTCTCCAATCATACACTCACTCTCTCTCTCTCCAATCCTACACTCTCTCTCTCTCTCCAATCCGACACACACACTCTCTCTCTCTCCAATTCTACACACTCTCCCTCTCTCTCTCCAATCCTACACACTCTCCCTCTCTCCATCCAATCCTACACACTCTCTCTCTCTCCAATCCGACACACTCTCTCGCTCTCACTCCAATCCGACACCCTCTCTCCCTCTCTCTCCAATCCTACACACTCTCTCTCTCCAATCCGACACACACTCTCTCTCTCCAATCCGACACTCTCTCGCGAATCTGACACGATCTCTCTCTCTCCAATCCTCCACACTCTCTCTCTCTCTCCAATCCGACACAGTCTCTCTCTCTCTCCAATCCGACACACTCTCTCTCTCTCTCTCCAATCCTACACACTCTCTCTCACTCCAATCCGACAAACTCTCTCTCTCTCAAATCCGACACACTCTCTCCCTCTCCAATCCGACACACTCTCTCTCTCCAATCCCACACACACTCTCTCTCCGATCTTACACTCTCTCTCTCTCTCCAATCCGACACCCTCTCTCCCTCTCTCTCCAATCCTACTCACTCTCTATCTCCAATCCTACACTCTCTCTCTCTCCAATCCGACACACTCTCTCTCTCTCCAATCCGACACACTCTCTCTCTCTCTCGAATCCGAAACACTCTCTGTCTCTCCAATCCGATACACTCTCTCTCTCTCTCCAATCCGACACAATCTCTCTCTCTCCAATCCTACACACTCTCTCTCTCTCCAATCCTACACTCACTCTCTCTCTCTCTCCAATCCGACACACACTCTCTCTCTCTCCAATCCTACACACACTCTCTCTCTCTCCAATCCTACACTCTCTCTCTCTTCAATCCAACACACGCTCTCTCTCCAATCCGACACACTCTCTCTCCAATCCTACACTCACTCTCCCTACAATCCTACACTCACTCACTCTCCAATCATACTCCCTCTCTCTCTCTCTCCAATCCTACACACTCTCTCTCTCTCTCTCCAATCCTACGCGCTCTCTCTCTGTCCAATCCAACACACTCTCTCTCTCCAATGCAACACTCTCTCTCTCTCCAATCCTACACAGTCTCTCTCTCTCTCCAATCCTACACACACTCTCTCTATCTCTCTCCAATCCTACACACACACTCTCTCTCTCTCTCCAATCCTACACACTCTCTCTCTCTCCAATCCTCCACTCTCTCTCTCTCTCTCTCCAATCCGACACACTCTCTCTCTCTCTCCAATCCAACAAACGGTCTCTCTCTCTCTCTCCAATCCTACACACACTCTCTCTCCCCAAGCCTACACACTCTCTCTCTCTCCCCAATCCGACACACTCTCACTCTCTCTCTCCAATCCGACGCTCTCCCTCTCTCTCTACAATCCTACACACTCTCTCTCTCTCTCTCTCCAATCCTACACACACTCTCTCTATCTCTCTCCAATCCTACACACACTCCCTCTCTCTCTCTCTCCAATCCTACACACTCTCTCTCTCTCTCTCTCTCCAATCCTACGCTCTCTCTCTCGGTCCCATCCAACACACTCTCTCTCTCCAATCCAACACTCTCTCTCTCTCCAATCCTACACAGTCTCTCTCTCTCTCCAATCCTACACACACACTCTCTCTCTCTCTCCAATCCCACACACTCTCTCTCTCTCTGTCCAATCCTACACACTCTCTCTCTCTATCCAATCCTACGCTCTCTCTCTCTCCAATCCTACACGATCTCTCTCTCTCTCCAATCCTACACACACTCTCTCTATCTCTCTCCAATCCTACACACACTCCCTCTCTCTCTCTCCAATCCTACACACACTCCCTCTCTCTCTCTCCAATCCTACACACACTCTCTCTCTCTCTCTCTCCAATCCTACGCTCTCTCTCTCGGTCCCATCCAACACACTCTCTCTCTCCAATCCAACACTCTCTCTCTCTCCAATCCTACACAGTCTCTCTCTCTCTCCAATCCTACACACACTCTCTCTATCTCTCTCCAATCCTACCCACACTCTCTCTCTCTCTCTAATCCTACACACTCTCTCTCTCTCTCTCCAATCCGACACACTCTCTCTCTCTTCAATCCGACACACTCTCTCTCTCTCTTTCCAATCCTACACCCTCTCTCTCTCTCCAATCCGACACGATCTCTCTCCAATCCGACACACACTCTCTCTCTCTCTCCAGTGCTACACTCTCTCTCTCTCCAATCCTACACTCACTCTCTCTCCAATCCTACACTCACTCTCTCTCCAATCATACACTCACTCTCTCTCTCTTCAATCCTACACTCTCTCTCTCTCCAATCCGACACACACACTCTCTCTCTCTCCAATTCTACACACTCTCCCTCTCTCTCTCCAATCCTACACACTCTCCCTCTCTCCATCCAATCCTACACACTCTCTCTCTCTCTCCAATCCGACACACTCTCTCTCTCTCTCCAATCCGACGCTCTCTCTGTCTCTCTCTACAATCCGACGTTCTCTCTCTCTCTCTAAAATCCTACACACTCTCTCTCTCTCCCATCCTACACACTCATTCTCTCTCCAGTCCGACACACTCTCTCTCTCTCTCCAATTCGACGCTCTCTCTGTCTCCAATCCTACACACTCTCTATCTCACCAATCCTACACACTCTCTCTCTCTCTCCCATCCGACACACTCTCTCTCTCTCTCCAATTCGACACACTCTCTCTCTCTCTCCAATCCTACACACTCTCTCTCTCCAATCCTACACACTCTCTCTCTCTCCAATCCTACACACTCTCTCTCTCCAATCCTACACACCCTCTCTCTTTCCAATCCTACACTCACTCACTCTCTCTCCAATCCGACACACTCTCTCTCTCTCCAATCCTACACTCACTCTCTCTCTCTCTCCAATCCGACATACACTCTCTCTCTCCAATCCTACACTCACTCTCTCTCTGTCTCCAATCCGACACGCTCTCTCTCTCTCCAATCCGACACACTCTCTCTCTCTCCAATCCGACACACTCTCTCTCTCTCTCTCCAATCCTACACACTCACTCTCTCTCTCCAATCCGACACACTCACTCTCTCTCCAATCCTACTCTCACTCTCTCTCCAATCCTACACTCACTCTCTCTCTCTCTCCAATCTGACACACTCTCTCTCTGTCTCTCCAATACGACACACACTCTCTCTCTGTCTCTCCAATACGACACACACACTCTCTCTCTCTCCAATCCTACACTCTCTCTCTCTCTCTCTCCAATCCCACACTCTCTCTCTCTCTCTCCAATCCGACACACTCTCTCTCTCTCTCCAATCCCACACACACATTCTCTCTCTCCAATCCCACACACTCTCTCTCTCACTTCAACCAACACATTCTCTCACTCTCTCTCCAATCCAACACACGCTCTCTCTCCAATCCGACACACTCTCTCTCTCTCCAATCCTACACTCACTCTCTCGACAATCCTACACTCACTCACTCTCCAATCATACACTCTCTCTCTCTCTCCAATCCGACACACTCTCTCTCTCTCCAATCCTACACACACTCTCTCTCCAATCCTACACACTCTCTCTCTCTCTCTCCAATCTTGCACTCTCTGTCTCTCTCCAATCCTACACACACTCTCTCTCTCTCTCCAATCCGACACACACTCTCTCTCTCTCTCTCCAATCCTACACTCTCTCTCTCTCCAGTCCTCAACTCTCTCTCTCTCCAATCCTCAACTCTCACTCTCTCTCCAATCCTACACACTCCCTCTCTCTCTCCAATCCTACACACTCTCTCTCTCTCTCCAATCCGACACACTCTCTCGCTCTCACTCCAATCCGACACCCTCTCTCCCTCTCTCTCCAATCCTACACACTCTCTCTCTCCAATCCGACACACACTCTCTCTCTCCAATCCGACACACTCTCTCTCTCTCTCCAATCCGACACTCTCTCGCGAATCCGACACGATCTCTCTCTCTCCAATCCTCCACACTCTCTCTCTCTCCAATCCGACACACTCTCTCTCTCTCTCCAATCCGACACAGTCTCTCTCTCTTTCCAATCCGACACACTCTCTCTCTCTCTCTCCAATCCTACACACTCTCTCTCTCTCCAATCCGACACACTCTCTCTCTCTCCAATCCGACAAACTCTCTCTCTCTCAGATCCGACACACTCTCTCTCTCTCCAATCCCACACACACTCTATCTCCGATCTTACACTCTCTCTCTCTCTCCAATCCGACACCCTCTCTCCCTCTCTCTCCAATCCTACTCACTCTCTCTCTCCAATCCTACACTCTCTCTCTCTCCAATCCGACACACTCTCTCTCTCTCCAATCCGACACACTCTCTCTCTCTCTCTCCAATCCGAAACACTCTCTGTCTCTCCAATCCGATACACTCTCTCTCTCTCTCCAATCCGACACACTCTCTCTCTCTCTCTCCAATCCAACACACGCTCTCTCTCCAATCCGACACACTCTCTCTCTCCAATCCTACACTCACTCTCTCTCTCTCTCCAATCCGACACACTCTCTCTCTCTCCAATCCTACACACTCTCTCTCTCTCCAATCCTACACACTCTCTCTCTCTCCAATCCTACACTCACTCTCTCTCTCTCTCCAATCCGACACACACACTCTCTCTCTCCAATCCTACACACACTCTCTCTCTCTCCAATCCTACACTCTCTCTCTCTTCAATCCAACACACGCTCTCTCTCCAATCCGACACACTCTCTCTCCAATCCTACACTCACTCTCCCTACAATCCTACACTCACTCACTCTCCAATCATACTCTCTCTCTCTCCAATCCTACACACTCTCTCTCTCTCTCCAATCCTACGCTCTCTCTCTGTCCAATCCAACACACTCTCGCTCTCCAATGCAACACTCTCTCTCTCTCCAATCCTACACAGTCTCTCTCTCTCTCCAATCCTACACACACTCTCTCTATCTCTCTCCAATCCTACACACACACTCTCTCTCTCTCTCTCCAATCCTACACACACTCTCTCTCTCTCTCTCTCCAATCCTACACACTCTCTCTCTCCAATCCTCCACACTCTCTCTCTCTCTCTCTCCAATCCGACACACTCTCTCTCTCCAATCCAACAAACGGTCTCTCTCTCTCTCTCCAATCCTACACACACTCTCTCTCTCCAATCCGACACACTCTCTCTCTCTCTCTCCAGTACTACACTCTCTCTCTCTCCAATCCTACACTCACTCTCTCTCCAATCATACACTCACTCTCTCTCGCTCCAATCCTACACTCTCTCTCTCTCTCCAATCCGACACACACACTCTCTCTCTCCAATTTTACACACTCTCCCTCTCTCTCTGCAATCCTACACACTCTCCCTCTCTCCATCCAATCCTACACACTCTCTCACTCTCCAATCCGACGCTCTCTCTCTCTCTACAATCCTACACACTCTCTCTCTCTCTCCCATCCTACACACACTCTCTCTCTCCAGTCCGAGACACTCTCGCTCTCTCTCCAATTCGACGCTCTCTCTCTCTCTCTCCAATCCTACACACTCTCTCTCTCACCAATCCTACACACTCTCTCTCTCTCTCCCATCCGACACACTCTCTCTCTCTCTCCAATTCGACACACACACTCTCTCTCTCTCCAATCCTACACACTCTCTCTCTCCAATCCTACACACACTCTCTCTCTCCAATCCTACACACACTCTCTCTCTCCAATCCTACACACTCTCTCTCTCTCCAATCCTACACACTCTCTCTCTCCAATCCTACACTCTCTCTCTCTCCAATCCTCCACAGTCTCTCTCTCTCCAATCCTACACACTGCCTCTCTTTCTCTTCAATCCTACACACTCTCTCTCTCTCTCCAATCCTACACACTCTCTCTCTCCCCAATCCAACACACTCTCACTCTCTCTCTCCAATCCGACGCTCTCTCTCTCTCTCTACAATCCTACACACTCTCTCTCTCCCTCCAATCCTACACACTCTCTCTCACCAATCCTACACACTCTCTCTCTCTCACCAATCCTACACACTCTCTCTCTCTCTCCCATCCGACACACTCTCTCTCTCTCTCCAATCCGACACTCTCTCTCTCTCTCTCCAATCCGACACTCTCTCTCTCTCTCTCCAATCCGACGCTCTCTCTCTCTCTCTACAATCCTACACACTCTCTCTCTCTCCAATCCTACACACTCTCTCTCTCTCTCCAATCCTACACACTCTCTCTCTCTCTCCAATCCTACACTCTCGCTCTCTCTCTCTCCAATCCTACACTCTCTCTCTCTCTCTCTCCCCCCAATCCGACACGCTCTCTCTCTCTCTCTCCAATCCGACACAATCTCTCTCTCTCTCTCTCTAATCCGACACAATCTCTCTCTCTCTCCAATCCGACACAATCTCTCTCTCTCTCCAATCCTACACACTCTCTCTCTCTCTCTCCAATCCTACACACTCTCACTCTCTCCAATCCTACACTCTCTCTCTCTCTCTCTCTCCAATCCTACACACACTCTCTCTCTCCAATTCTACTCACTCTCTCTCTCTCTCCAATCTGACACACTCTCTCTCTCTCTCCAATTCTACTCACTCTCTCTCTCTCTCCAATCCTACACACACTCTCTCCAATTCTACTCACTCTCTCTCTCTCTCCAATCCTACACACTCTCTCTCTCTCTAATCCTACACACACTCTCTCTCTCCAATCCTACACACTCTCTCTCTCCAATCCTACACACTCACTCTCTCTCTCCAATCCTACACTCACTCTCTCTCTCCAATCCTACACTCACTCACTCACTGACTCTCTCTCTCTCTCTCCCTCCAATCCTATACACACTCTCTCTCTCTCTCTCTAATCCGACACACTCTCTCTCTCTCTCTCCAATCCGACACACTCTCTCTCTCTCTCCAATCCTACATACTCTCTCTCTCCAATCCTACACACACTCTCTCTCTCTCTCTCCAATCCTACACACACTCTCTCTCTCTCCAATCCTACACACACTCTCTCTCTCTCCAATCCTACACACTCTCTCTCTCTCTCCAATCCTACACATTCTCTCTCTCTCTCCAGTCCTACACACTCTCTCTCTCTCTCTCCAATCCTACACACTCTCTCTCTCTCTCCAATCCTACACACTCTCTCTCTCTCCAATCCTACACACACTCTCTCTCTCTCTCCAATCCTACACACACTCTCTCTCTCTCTCCAATCCTACACACTCTCTCTCTCTCTCCAATCCTACACACTCACTCTCTCTCTCCAATCCTACACTCACTCTCTCTCTCCAATCCTACACTCACTCACTCACTCTCTCTCTCTCCCTCCAATCCTATACACACTCTCTCTCTCTCTCTAATCCGACACACTCTCTCTCTCTCTCTCCAATCCGACACTCTCTCTCTCTCCAATCCTACACTTGCACTCTCTCTCTCTAATCCGACACATTCTCTCTCCGATCCTACACTCTCTCTCTCTCTCCAATCCTACACTTGCACTCTCTCTCTCTCCAATCCTACGCACACTCTGTCTCTCTCTCCAATCCGACACTTGCACTCTCTCCCTCTCCAATCCTACACTTGCACTCTCTCTCTCTAATCCGACACATTCTCTCTCCGATCCTACACTCTCTCTCTCTCTCCAATCCTACACTTGCACTCTCTCTCTCTCCAATCCTACGCACACTCTCTCTCTCTCCAATCGTACGCACACTCTCTCTCTGTCCAATCCTACACACACACTCTCTCTCTCCAATCCTACGCACACTCCCTCTCTCTCCAATCCTAAACACTTTCTCTCCAATTCTACACACTCACTCTCTCTCTCTCTCTCCAATCCTACACACTCTCTCTCTCCAATCCTACACTCTCCCTCTCTCTCTCCAATCCTACACTCTCCCTCTCTCTCGCCAATCCTACACTTCCCCTCTCTCCAATCCTACACTCCCCCTCTCTCTCCAATCCTACACTCCCCCTCTCTCTCCAATCCTACACTCCCCCTCTCTCTCCAATCCTACACTCCCACTATCTCTCTCTCCAATCCTACACTCCCACTCTCTCTCTCTCTCTCCAATCCTGCACTCTCACTCTCTCTCTCTCCAATCCTGCACTCCCACTCTCTCTCTCTCCAATCCTACACTCTCTCTCTCCAATCCTACACTCTCTCACTCTCTCTCGAATCCTACACACTCTCTCTCTCTCCAATCCTACACACTCTCTCTCTCCAATCCTACACACTCTCTCTCTCCAATCCTACACACTCTCTCTCCCTCTCCAATCCTACACACTCTCTCTCCCTCTCCAATCCTACACACTCTCTCTCCCTCTCCAATCCTACACACTCTCTCTCTCTCTCCAATCCTACACGCTCTCTCTCTCCAATCCTACACACTCTCTCTCTTTCTCTCCAATCCTACACACTCTCTCTCTCCAATCCTACACTCTCCCGCTCCAATCCTACACTCTCCCACTCGCTCTCCAATCCTACACTCCCCCTCTCTCTCCAATCCTACACTCCCCCTCTCTCTCCAATCCTACACTCCCACTATCTCTCTCCAATTCTACACTCTCACTATCTCTCTCTCCAACCCTACACTCCCACTCTCACTCTCTCTCCAATCCTGCACTCTCACTCTCTCTCTCTCCAATCCTGCACTCCCACTCTCTCTCTCCAATCCTACACTCTCTCTCTCCAATCCTACACTCTCTCTCTCCAATCCTACACTCTCTCTCTCTCCAATCCTACACACTCTCTCTCTCTCCAATCCTACACACTCACTCTCTCTCCAATCCTACACTCACTCTCTCTCTCTCTCTCCCTCCAATCCTATACACACTCTGTCTCTATCTCGAATCCGACTTTCTCTCTCTCTCCAATCCTACTTACTCTCTCTTTCTCTCCAATCCTTCCCACTCTCTCTCTCTAATCCTCCACACTCTCTCACTCTCCAATCCTGCACACTCTCTCTCTCCATTCCTACACTCACTCTCTCTCCAATCCTACACACTCTCTCTTTCTCCAATCCTACACACTCTCTCTCTCCAATCCTACACACTCTCTCTCCAATCCTAAACACTCTCTCTCTCTCTCCCTCTCCAATCCTACACACTCTCTCTCCCTCTCCAATCCTACACACACTCTCTCTCTCTCCAATCCTACACTCTCTCTCTCTCCAATCCTACACACTCTCTCTCTCCAATCCTACACACTCTCTCTCTCTCTCTCCAATCCTACACTCTCTCTCTCTCTCGCCAATCCTACACTCTCTCTATCTCCAATCCTACACACACTCTCTCTTTCTCCAATCCTACACACTCTCTCTCTCTCTCCAATCCTTCCCACTCTCTCTCTCTAATCCTACACACTCTCTCTCTGTCTCCAATCCGACACACTCTCTCTCTCTCCAATCCTACACACTCACTCTCTCTCTCCAATCCGACACACTCACTCTCTCTCCAATCCTACTCTCACTCTCTCTCCAATCCTACACTCACTCTCTCTCTCTCTCCAATCTGACACACTCTCTCTCTGTCTCTCCAATACGACACACACTCTCTCTCTGTCTCTCCAATACGACACACACACTCTCTCTCTCTCCAATCCTACACTCTCTCTCTCTCTCTCTCCAATCCCACACTCTCTCTCTCTCTCTCCAATCCGACACACTCTCTCTCTCTCTCCAATCCCACACACACATTCTCTCTCTCCAATCCCACACACTCTCTCTCTCACTTCAACCAACACATTCTCTCACTCTCTCTCCAATCCAACACACGCTCTCTCTCCAATCCGACACACTCTCTCTCTCCAATCCTACACTCACTCTCTCGACAATCCTACACTCACTCACTCTCCAATCATACACTCTCTCTCTCTCTCCAATCCGACACACTCTCTCTCTCTCCAATCCTACACACACTCTCTCTCCAATCCTACACACACTCTCTCTCCAATCCTACACACTCTCTCTCTCTCCAATCTTGCACTCTCTGTCTCTCTCCAATCCTACACACACTCTCTCTCTCTCTCCAATCCGACACACACTCTCTCTCTCTCTCTCCAATCCTACACTCTCTCTCTCTCCAGTCCTCAACTCTCTCTCTCTCCAATCCTCAACTCTCACTCTCTCTCCAATCCTACACACTCCCTCTCTCTCTCCAATCCTACACACTCTCTCTCTCTCTCCAATCCGACACACTCTCTCGCTCTCACTCCAATCCGACACCCTCTCTCCCTCTCTCTCCAATCCTACACACTCTCTCTCTCCAATCCGACACACACTCTCTCTCTCCAATCCGACACACTCTCTCTCTCTCTCCAATCCGACACTCTCTCGCGAATCCGACACGATCTCTCTCTCTCCAATCCTCCACACTCTCTCTCTCTCCAATCCGACACACTCTCTCTCTCTCTCCAATCCGACACAGTCTCTCTCTCTCTCCAATCCGACACACACTCTCTCTCTCTCCAATCCGACAAACTCTCTCTCTCTCAGATCCGACACACTCTCTCTCTCTCCAATCCCACACACACTCTATCTCCGATCTTACACTCTCTCTCTCTCTCCAATCCGACACCCTCTCTCCCTCTCTCTCCAATCCTACTCACTCTCTCTCTCCAATCCTACACTCTCTCTCTCTCCAATCCGACACACTCTCTCTCTCTCCAATCCGACACACTCTCTCTCTCTCTCCAATCCGAAACACTCTCTGTCTCTCCAATCCGATACACTCTCTCTCTCTCTCCAATCCGACACACTCTCTCTCTCTCTCTCTCCAATCCAACACACGCTCTCTCTCCAATCCGACACACTCTCTCTCTCCAATCCTACACTCACTCTCTCTCTCTCTCTCTCCAATCCCACACTCTCTCTCTCTCTCTCCAATCCTCCACACTCTCTCTCTCTCTCCAATCCGACACAGTCTCTCTCTCTCTCCAATCCGACACACTCTCTCTCTCTCTCTCCAATCCTACACACTCTCTCTCACTCCAATCCGACAAACTCTCTCTCTCTCAAATCCGACACACTCTCTCCCTCTCCAATCCGACACACTCTCTCTCTCCAATCCCACACACACTCTCTCTCCGATCTTACACTCTCTCTCTCTGTCCAATCCGACACCCTCTCTCCCTCTCTCTCCAATCCTACTCACTCTCTCTCTCCAATCCTACACACTCTCTCTCTCCAATCCGACACACTCTCTCTCTCTCCAATCCGACACACTCTCTCTCTCTCTCCAATCCGAAACACTCTCTGTCTCTCCAATCCGATACACTCTCTCTCTCTCTCCAATCCGACACAATCTCTCTCTCTCCAATCCGACACACACTCTCTCTCTCTCTCCAATCCAACACACGCTCTCTCTCCAATCCGACACACTCTCTCTCTCCAATCCTACACTCACTCTCTCTCTCTCTCTCCAATCCGACACACTCTCTCTCTCTCCAATCCTACACACTCTCTCTCTCTCCAATCCTACACTCACTCTCTCTCTCTCTCCAATCCGACACACACTCTCTCTCTCTCCAATCCTACACACACTCTCTCTCTCTCCAATCCTACACTCTCTCTCTCTTCAATCCAACACACGCTCTCTCTCCAATCCGACACACTCTCTCTCCAATCCTACACTCACTCTCCCTACAATCCTACACTCACTCACTCTCCAATCATACTCTCTCTCTCTCTCTCTCTCCAATCCTCCACACTCTCTCTCTCTCTCTCCAATCCTACGCGCTCTCTCTCTGTCCAATCCAACACACTCTCTCTCTCCAATGCAACACTCTCTCTCTCTCCAATCCTACACAGTCTCTCTCTCTCTCCAATCCTACACACACTCTCTCTATCTCTCTCCAATCCTACACACACACTCTCTCTCTCTCTCTCCAATCCTACACACTCTCTCTCTCTCTCTCTCCAATCCTACACACTCTCTCTCTCTCCAATCCTCCACACTCTCTCTCTCTCTCTCTCCAATCCGACACACTCTCTCTCTCTCTCCAATCCAACAAACGGTCTCTCTCTCTCTCTCCAATCCTACACACACTCTCTCTCTCCAATCCGACACACTCTCTCTCTCTCTCTCCAGTGCTACACTCTCTCTCTCTCCAATCCTACACTCACTCTCTCTCCAATCATACACTCACTCTCTCTCTCTCCAATCCTACACTCTCTCTCTCTCTCCAATCCGACACACACACTCTCTCTCTCTCCAATTCTACACACTCTCCCTCTCTCTCTCCAATCCTACACACTCTCCCTCTCTCTCTCCAATCCTACACACTCTCTCTCTCTCCAATCCTACACACTCTCTCTCTCTCTCCAATCCTACACACTCTCTCTCTCTCTCCAATCCGACACACTCTCTCTCTCTCTCTCCAATCCTACACCCTCTCTCTCTCTCCAATCCGACACGATCTCTCTCCAATCCGACACACACTCTCTCTCTCTCTCCAGTGCTACACTCTCTCTCTCTCTCCAAACCTACACTCACTCTCTCTCCAATCATACACTCACTCTCTCTCTCTCCAATCCTACACTCTCTCTCTCTCCAATCCGACACACACTCTCTCTCTCTCTCCAATTCTACACACTCTCCCTCTCTCTCTCCAATCCTACACACTCTCCCTCTCTCCATCCAATCCTACACACTCTCTCTCTCTCTCCAATCCGACACACTCTCTCTCTCTCTCCAATCCGACGCTCTCTCTGTCTCTCTCTACAATCCGACGCTCTCTCTCTCTCTCTAAAATCCGACGCTCTCTCTCTCTCTCAAAAATCCTACACATTCTCTCTCTCTCACATCCTACACACTCATTCTCTCTCCAGTCCGACACACTCTCTCTCTCTCTCCAATTCGACGCTCTCTCTCTCCCTCCAATCCTACACACTCTCTATCTCACCAATCCTACACACTCTCTCTCTATCTCCCATCCGACACACTCTCTCTCTCTCTCCAATTCGACACACTCTCTCTCTCTCTCCAATCCTACACACTCTCTCTCTCCAATCCTACACACTCTCTCTCTCTCCAATCCTACACACTCTCTCTCTCTCCAATCCTACACACTTTCTCTCTCCAATCCTACACACCCTCTCTCTTTCCAATCCTACACTCACTCACTCTCTCTCCAATCCGACACACTCTCTCTCTCTCCAATCCTACACTCACTCTCTCTCTCTCTCCAATCCGACATACACTCTCTCTCTCCAATCCTACACTCACTCTCTCTCTCTCTCCAATCTGACACGCTCTCTCTCTCTCCAATCCGACACACTCTCTCTCTCTCCAATCCGACACAGTCTCTCTCTCTCTCTCTCCAATCCTACACACTCACTCTCTCTCTCCAATCCGACACACTCACTCTCTCTCCAATCCTACTCTCACTCTCTCTCCAATCCTACACTCACTCTCTCTCTCTCTCCAATCTGACACACACTCTCTCTCTCTCCAATCCGACACACTCTCTCTCTGTCTCTCCAATACGACACACACTCTCTCTCTGTCTCTCCAATACGACACACACACTCTCTCTCTCTCCAATCCTACACTCTCTCTCTCTCTCTCTCCAATCCCACACTCTCTCTCTCTCTCTCCAATCCTCCACACTCTCTCTCTCTCTCCAATCCGACACAGTCTCTCTCTCTCTCCAATCCGACACACACTCTCTCTCTGTCTCTCCAATACGACACACACACTCTCTCTCTCTCCAATCCTACACTCTCTCTCTCTCTCTCTCCAATCCCACACTCTCTCTCTCTCTCTCCAATCCTCCACACTCTCTCTCTCTCTCCAATCCGACACAATCTCTCTCTCTCCAATCCGACACACACTCTCTCTCTCTCTCCAATCCAACACACGCTCTCTCTCCAATCCGACACACTCTCTCTCTCCAATCCTACACTCACTCTCTCTCTCTCTCTCTCCAATCCGACACACTCTCTCTCTCTCCAATCCTACACACTCTCTCTCTCTCCAATCCTACACACACTCTCTCTCTCTCCAATCCTACACTCTCTCTCTCTTCAATCCAACACACGCTCTCTCTCCAATCCGACACACTCTCTCTCCAATCCTACACTCACTCTCCCTACAATCCTACACTCACTCACTCTCCAATCATACTCTCTCTCTCTCTCTCCAATCCTCCACACTCTCTCTCTCTCTCTCCAATCCTACGCGCTCTCTCTCTGTCCAATCCAACACACTCTCTCTCTCCAATGCAACACTCTCTCTCTCTCCAATCCTACACAGTCTCTCTCTCTCTCCAATCCTACACACACTCTCTCTATCTCTCTCCAATCCTACACACACACTCTCTCTCTCTCTCTCCAATCCTACACACACTCTCTCTCTCTCTCTCCAATCCTACACACTCTCTCTCTCTCCAATCCTCCACACTCTCTATCTCTCTCTCTCCAATCCGACACACTCTCTCTCTCTCTCCAATCCAACAAACGGTCTCTCTCTCTCTCTCCAATCCGACACACACTCTCTCTCTCCAATCCGACACACTCTCTCTCTCTCTCTCCAGTGCTACACTCTCTCTCTCTCCAATCCTACACTCACTCTCTCTCCAATCATACACTCACTCTCTCTCTCTCCAATCCTACACTCTCTCTCTCTCTCCAATCCGACACACACACTCTCTCTCTCTCCAATTCTACACACTCTCCCTCTCTCTCTCCAATCCTACACACTCTCCCTCTCTCTCTCCAATCCTACACACTCTCTCTCTCTCCAATCCTACACACTCTCTCTCTCTCTCCAATCCTACACACTCTCTCTCTCTCTCCAATCCGACACACTCTCTCTCTCTCTCTCCAATCCTACACCCTCTCTCTCTCTCCAATCCGACACGATCTCTCTCCAATCCGACACACACTCTCTCTCTCTCTCCAGTGCTACACTCTCTCTCTCTCTCCAATCCTACACTCACTCTCTCTCCAATCATACACTCACTCTCTCTCTCTCCAATCCTACACTCTCTCTCTCTCCAATCCGACACACACTCTCTCTCTCTCTCCAATTCTACACACTCTCCCTCTCTCTCTCCAATCCTACACACTCTCCCTCTCTCCATCCAATCCTACACACTCTCTCTCTCTCTCCAATCCGACACACTCTCTCTCTCTCTCCAATCCGACGCTCTCTCTGTCTCTCTCTACAATCCGACGCTCTCTCTCTCTCTCTAAAATCCGACGCTCTCTCTCTCTCTCTAAAATCCTACACATTCTCTCTCTCTCACATCCTACACACTCATTCTCTCTCCAGTCCGACACTCTCTCTCTCTCTCTCCAATCCTACACACACTCTCTCTCCAATCCGACACACTCTCTCTCTGTCTCTCCAATACGACACACACTCTCTCTCTGTCTCTCCAATACGACACACACACTCTCTCTCTCTCCAATCCTACACTCTCTCTCTCTCTCTCTCCAATCCCACACTCTCTCTCTCTCTCCAATCCTCCACACTCTCTCTCTCTCTCCAATCCGACACAGTCTCTCTCTCTCTCCAATCCGACACACTCTCTCTCTCTCTCTCCAATCCTACACACTCTCTCTCACTCCAATCCGACAAACTCTCTCTCTCTCAAATCCGACACACTCTCTCCCTCTCCAATCCGACACACTCTCTCTCTCCAATCCCACACACACTCTCTCTCCGATCTTACACTCTCTCTCTCTGTCCAATCCGACACCCTCTCTCCCTCTCTCTCCAATCCTACTCACTCTCTCTCTCCAATCCTACACACTCTCTCTCTCCAATCCGACACACTCTCTCTCTCTCCAATCCGACACACTCTCTCTCTCTCTCCAATCCGAAACACTCTCTGTCTCTCCAATCCGATACACTCTCTCTCTCTCTCCAATCCGACACAATCTCTCTCTCTCCAATCCGACACACACTCTCTCTCTCTCTCCAATCCAACACACGCTCTCTCTCCAATCCGACACACTCTCTCTCTCCAATCCTACACTCACTCTCTCTCTCTCTCTCTCCAATCCGACACACTCTCTCTCTCTCCAATCCTACACACTCTCTCTCTCTCCAATCCTACACTCACTCTCTCTCTCTCTCCAATCCGACACACACTCTCTCTCTCTCCAATCCTACACACACTCTCTCTCTCTCCAATCCTACACTCTCTCTCTCTTCAATCCAACACACGCTCTCTCTCCAATCCGACACACTCTCTCTCCAATCCTACACTCACTCTCCCTACAATCCTACACTCACTCACTCTCCAATCATACTCTCTCTCTCTCTCTCCAATCCTCCACACTCTCTCTCTCTCTCTCCAATCCTACGCGCTCTCTCTCTGTCCAATCCAACACACTCTCTCTCTCCAATGCAACACTCTCTCTCTCTCCAATCCTACACAGTCTCTCTCTCTCTCCAATCCTACACACACTCTCTCTATCTCTCTCCAATCCTACACACACACTCTCTCTCTCTCTCTCCAATCCTACACACACTCTCTCTCTCTCTCTCCAATCCTACACACTCTCTCTCTCTCCAATCCTCCACACTCTCTATCTCTCTCTCTCCAATCCGACACACTCTCTCTCTCTCTCCAATCCAACAAACGGTCTCTCTCTCTCTCTCCAATCCGACACACACTCTCTCTCTCCAATCCGACACACTCTCTCTCTCTCTCTCCAGTGCTACACTCTCTCTCTCTCCAATCCTACACTCACTCTCTCTCCAATCATACACTCACTCTCTCTCTCTCCAATCCTACACTCTCTCTCTCTCTCCAATCCGACACACACACTCTCTCTCTCTCCAATTCTACACACTCTCCCTCTCTCTCTCCAATCCTACACACTCTCCCTCTCTCTCTCCAATCCTACACACTCTCTCTCTCTCCAATCCTACACACTCTCTCTCTCTCTCCAATCCTACACACTCTCTCTCTCTCTCCAATCCGACACACTCTCTCTCTCTCTCTCCAATCCTACACCCTCTCTCTCTCTCCAATCCGACACGATCTCTCTCCAATCCGACACACACTCTCTCTCTCTCTCCAGTGCTACACTCTCTCTCTCTCTCCAATCCTACACTCACTCTCTCTCCAATCATACACTCACTCTCTCTCTCTCCAATCCTACACTCTCTCTCTCTCCAATCCGACACACACTCTCTCTCTCTCTCCAATTCTACACACTCTCCCTCTCTCTCTCCAATCCTACACACTCTCCCTCTCTCCATCCAATCCTACACACTCTCTCTCTCTCTCTCCAATCCGACACACTCTCTCTCTCTCTCCAATCCGACGCTCTCTCTGTCTCTCTCTACAATCCGACGCTCTCTCTCTCTCTCTAAAATCCGACGCTCTCTCTCTCTCTCTAAAATCCTACACATTCTCTCTCTCTCACATCCTACACACTCATTCTCTCTCCAGTCCGACACACTCTCTCTCTCTCTCCAATTCGACGCTCTCTCTCTCCCTCCAATCCTACACACTCTATCTCACCAATCCTACACACTCTCTCTCTATCTCCCATCCGACACACTCTCTCTCTCTCTCCAATTCGACACACTCTCTCTCTCTCTCCAATCCTACACACTCTCTCTCTCCAATCCTACACACTCTCTCTCTCTCCAATCCTACACACTCTCTCTCTCTCCAATCCTACACACTCTCTCTCTCCAATCCTACACACCCTCTCTCTTTCCAATCCTACACTCACTCACTCTCTCTCCAATCCGACACACTCTCTCTCTCTCCAATCCTACACTCACTCTCTCTCTCTCTCTCCAATCCGACATACACTCTCTCTCTCCAATCCTACACTCACTCTCTCTCTCTCTCCAATCCGACACGCTCTCTCTCTCTCCAATCCGACACACTCTCTCTCTCTCTCCAATCCTACACACTCACTCTCTCTCTCCAATCCTACACTCACTCTCTCTCTCTCTCCAATCTGACACACACTCTCTCTCTCTCCAATCCTACACACTCTCTCTCTGTCTCTCCAATACGACACACACTCTCTCTCTGTCTCTCCAATACGACACACACACTCTCTCTCTCTCCAATCCTACACTCTCTCTCTCTCTCTCTCTCTCCAATCCCACACTCTCTCTCTCTCTCTCCAATCCGACACACTCTCTCTCTCTCTCCAATCCCACACACACATTCTCTCTCTCCAATCCTACACACTCTCTCTCTCACTTCAACCAACACATTCTCTCACTCTCTCTCCAATCCAACACACGGTCTCTCTCCAATCCGACACACTCTCTCTCCAATCCGACACACTCTCTCTCTCTCTCTCCAATCCTACACTCACTCTCTCGACAATCCTACACTCACTCACTCTCCAATCCTACACACTCTCTCTCTCCAATCCTACACACACTCTCTCTCTCTCTCCAATCTTGCACTCTCTGTCTCTCTCCAATCCTACACACACTCTCTCTCTCTCCAATCCGACACACTCTCTCTCTCTCTCTCCAATCCGACACACACTCTCTCTCTCTCTCTCCAATCCTACACTCTCTCTCTCTCCAATCCTCAACTCTCTCTCTCTCTCCAATCCTCAACTCTCACTCTCTCTCCAATCCTACACACTCCCTCTCTCTCTCCAATCCTACACACTCTCTCTCTCTCTCCAATCCGACACACTCTCGCTCTCACTCCAATCCGACACCCTCTCTCCCTCTCTCTCCAATCCTACACACTCTCTCTCTCCAATCCGACACACACTCTCTCTCTCTCCAATCCGACACTCTCTCTCTCTCTCTCCAATCCGACACTCTCTCGCGAATCCGACACGATCTCTCTCTCTCCAATCCTCCACACTCTCTCTCTCTCTCCAATCCGACACAGTCTCTCTCTCTCTCCAATCCGACACACTTTCTCTCTCTCCAATCCTACACACACTCTCTCTCTCCAATCCGACACACTCTCTCTCTCTCCAATCCGACAAACTCTCTCTCTCTCAAATCCGACACACTCTCTCTCTCTCCAATCCGACACACTCTCTCCCTCTCTCTCCAATCCTACTCACTCTCTCTCTCCAATCCTACACTCTCTCTCTCTCCAATCCGACACACTCTCTCTCTCTCTCCAATCCGAAACACTCTCTGTCTCTCCAATCCGATACACTCTCTCTCTCTCTCCAATCCGACACAATCTCTCTCTCTCCAATCCGACACACTCTCTCTCTCTCTCTCCAATCCAACACACGCTCTCTCTCCAATCCGACACACTCTCTCTCTCTCCAATCCTACACTCACTCTCTCTCTCTCTCTCCAATCCGACACACTCTCTCTCTCTCCAATCCTACACACTCTCTCTCTCTCCAATCCTACACACTCTCTCTCTCTCCAATCCTACACTCTCTCTCTCTCTCTCTCTCCAATCCGACACACACTCTCTCTCTCTCCAATCCTACACACACTCTCTCTCTCTCTCCAATCCTACACTCTCTCTCTCTTCAATCCAACACACGCTCTCTCTCCAATCCGACACACTCTCTCTCCAATCCTACACTCACTCTCCCTACAATCCTACACTCACTCACTCTCCAATCATACTCTGTCTCTCTCTCTCTCCAATCCTACACAGTCTCTCTCTCTCTCCAATCCTACACACACTCTCTCTATCTCTCTCCAATCCTACACACACACTCTCTCTCTCTCTCCAATCCTACACACACTCTCTCTCTCTCTCTCTCCAATCCTACACACTCTCTCTCTCTCTCCAATCCTCCACACTCTCTCTCTCTCTCTCTCCAATCCGACACACTCTCTCTCTCTCTCCAATCCAACAAACGGTCTCTCTCTCTCTCTCCAATCCTACACACACTCTCTCTCTCCAATCCGACACACTCTCTCTCTCTCTCTCCAGTGCTACACTCTCTCTCTCTCCAATCCTACACTCACTCTCTCTCCAATCATACACTCACTCTCTCTCTCTCCAATCCTACACTCTCTCTCTCTCTCCAATCCAACAAACGGTCTCTCTCTCACTCTCCAATCCGACACACACTCTCTCTCTCCAATCCGACACACTCTCTCTCTCTCTCTGCAGTGCTACACTCTCTCTCTCTCCAATCCTACACTCACTCTCTCTCCAATCATACACTCACTCTCTCTCTCTCCAATCCTACACTCTCTCTCTCTCTCCAATCCGACACACACACTCTCTCTCTCTCCAATTCTACACACTCTCCCTCTCTCTCTCCAATCCTACACACTCTCCCTCTCTCCATCCAATCCTACACACTCTCTCTCTCTCCAATCCGACACACTCTCTCGCTCTCACTCCAATCCGACACCCTCTCTCCCTCTCTCTCCAATCCTACACACTCTCTCTCTCCAATCCGACACACACTCTCTCTCTCCAATCCGACACTCTCTCGCGAATCTGACACGATCTCTCTCTCTCCAATCCTCCACACTCTCTCTCTCTCTCCAATCCGACACAGTCTCTCTCTCTCTCCAATCCGACACACTCTCTCTCTCTCTCTCCAATCCTACACACTCTCTCTCACTCCAATCCGACAAACTCTCTCTCTCTCAAATCCGACACACTCTCTCCCTCTCCAATCCGACACACTCTCTCTCTCCAATCCCACACACACTCTCTCTCCGATCTTACACTCTCTCTCTCTCTCCAATCCGACACCCTCTCTCCCTCTCTCTCCAATCCTACTCACTCTCTATCTCCAATCCTACACTCTCTCTCTCTCCAATCCGACACACTCTCTCTCTCTCCAATCCGACACACTCTCTCTCTCTCTCGAATCCGAAACACTCTCTGTCTCTCCAATCCGATACACTCTCTCTCTCTCTCCAATCCGACACAATCTCTCTCTCTCCAATCCTACACACTCTCTCTCTCTCCAATCCTACACTCACTCTCTCTCTCTCTCCAATCCGACACACACTCTCTCTCTCTCCAATCCTACACACACTCTCTCTCTCTCCAATCCTACACTCTCTCTCTCTTCAATCCAACACACGCTCTCTCTCCAATCCGACACACTCTCTCCCCAATCCTACACTCACTCTCCCTACAATCCTACACTCACTCACTCTCCAATCATACTCCCTCTCTCTCTCTCTCCAATCCTACACACTCTCTCTCTCTCTCTCCAATCCTACGCGCTCTCTCTCTGTCCAATCCAACACACTCTCTCTCTCCAATGCAACACTCTCTCTCTCTCCAATCCTACACAGTCTCTCTCTCTCTCCAATCCTACACACACTCTCTCTATCTCTCTCCAATCCTACACACACACTCTCTCTCTCTCTCTCCAATCCTACACACTCTCTCTCTCTCCAATCCTCCACTCTCTCTCTCTCTCTCTCTCCAATCCGACACACTCTCTCTCTCTCTCCAATCCAACAAACGGTCTCTCTCTCTCTCTCCAATCCTACACACACTCTCTCTCCCCAAGCCTACACACTCTCTCTCTCTCCCCAATCCGACACACTCTCACTCTCTCTCTCCAATCCGACGCTCTCCCTCTCTCTCTACAATCCTACACACTCTCTCTCTCTCTCTCTCCAATCCTACACACACTCTCTCTATCTCTCTCCAATCCTACACACACTCCCTCTCTCTCTCTCTCCAATCCTACACACTCTCTCTCTCTCTCTCTCTCCAATCCTACGCTCTCTCTCTCGGTCCCATCCAACACACTCTCTCTCTCCAATCCAACACTCTCTCTCTCTCCAATCCTACACAGTCTCTCTCTCTCTCCAATCCTACACACACACTCTCTCTCTCTCTCCAATCCCACACACTCTCTCTCTCTCTGTCCAATCCTACACACTCTCTCTCTCTATCCAATCCTACGCTCTCTCTCTCTCCAATCCTACACGATCTCTCTCTCTCTCCAATCCTACACACACTCTCTCTATCTCTCTCCAATCCTACACACACTCCCTCTCTCTCTCTCCAATCCTACACACACTCCCTCTCTCTCTCTCCAATCCTACACACACTCTCTCTCTCTCTCTCTCCAATCCTACGCTCTCTCTCTCGGTCCCATCCAACACACTCTCTCTCTCCAATCCAACACTCTCTCTCTCTCCAATCCTACACAGTCTCTCTCTCTCTCCAATCCTACACACACTCTCTCTATCTCTCTCCAATCCTACCCACACTCTCTCTCTCTCTCTAATCCTACACACTCTCTCTCTCTCTCTCCAATCCGACACACTCTCTCTCTCTTCAATCCGACACACTCTCTCTCTCTCTTTCCAATCCTACACCCTCTCTCTCTCTCCAATCCGACACGATCTCTCTCCAATCCGACACACACTCTCTCTCTCTCTCCAGTGCTACACTCTCTCTCTCTCCAATCCTACACTCACTCTCTCTCCAATCATACACTCACTCTCTCTCTCTTCAATCCTACACTCTCTCTCTCTCCAATCCGACACACACACTCTCTCTCTCTCCAATTCTACACACTCTCCCTCTCTCTCTCCAATCCTACACACTCTCCCTCTCTCCATCCAATCCTACACACTCTCTCTCTCTCTCCAATCCGACACACTCTCTCTCTCTCTCCAATCCGACGCTCTCTCTGTCTCTCTCTACAATCCGACGCTCTCTCTCTCTCTCTAAAATCCTACACACTCTCTCTCTCTCCCATCCTACACACTCATTCTCTCTCCAGTCCGACACACTCTCTCTCTCTCTCCAATTCGACGCTCTCTCTCTCTCCAATCCTACACACTCTCTATCTCACCAATCCTACACACTCTCTCTCTCTCTCCCATCCGACACACTCTCTCTCTCTCTCCAATTCGACACACTCTCTCTCTCTCTCCAATCCTACACACTCTCTCTCTCCAATCCTACACACTCTCTCTCTCTCCAATCCTACACACTCTCTCTCTCCAATCCTACACACCCTCTCTCTTTCCAATCCTACACTCACTCACTCTCTCTCCAATCCGACACACTCTCTCTCTCTCCAATCCTACACTCACTCTCTCTCTCTCTCCAATCCGACATACACTCTCTCTCTCCAATCCTACACTCACTCTCTCTCTGTCTCCAATCCGACACGCTCTCTCTCTCTCCAATCCGACACACTCTCTCTCTCTCCAATCCGACACACTCTCTCTCTCTCTCTCTCCAATCCTACACACTCACTCTCTCTCTCCAATCCGACACACTCACTCTCTCTCCAATCCTACTCTCACTCTCTCTCCAATCCTACACTCACTCTCTCTCTCTCTCCAATCTGACACACTCTCTCTCTGTCTCTCCAATACGACACACACTCTCTCTCTGTCTCTCCAATACGACACACACACTCTCTCTCTCTCCAATCCTACACTCTCTCTCTCTCTCTCTCCAATCCCACACTCTCTCTCTCTCTCTCCAATCCGACACACTCTCTCTCTCTCTCCAATCCCACACACACATTCTCTCTCTCCAATCCCACACACTCTCTCTCTCACTTCAACCAACACATTCTCTCACTCTCTCTCCAATCCAACACACGCTCTCTCTCCAATCCGACACACTCTCTCTCTCTCCAATCCTACACTCACTCTCTCGACAATCCTACACTCACTCACTCTCCAATCATACACTCTCTCTCTCTCTCCAATCCGACACACTCTCTCTCTCTCCAATCCTACACACACTCTCTCTCCAATCCTACACACTCTCTCTCTCTCTCTCTCCAATCTTGCACTCTCTGTCTCTCTCCAATCCTACACACACTCTCTCTCTCTCTCCAATCCGACACACACTCTCTCTCTCTCTCTCCAATCCTACACTCTCTCTCTCTCCAGTCCTCAACTCTCTCTCTCTCCAATCCTCAACTCTCACTCTCTCTCCAATCCTACACACTCCCTCTCTCTCTCCAATCCTACACACTCTCTCTCTCTCTCCAATCCGACACACTCTCTCGCTCTCACTCCAATCCGACACCCTCTCTCCCTCTCTCTCCAATCCTACACACTCTCTCTCTCCAATCCGACACACACTCTCTCTCTCCAATCCGACACACACTCTCTCTCTCCAATCCGACACACTCTCTCTCTCTCTCCAATCCGACACTCTCTCGCGAATCCGACACGATCTCTCTCTCTCCAATCCTCCACACTCTCTCTCTCTCCAATCCGACACACTCTCTCTCTCTCTCTCCAATCCGACACAGTCTCTCTCTCTTTCCAATCCGACACACTCTCTCTCTCTCTCTCCAATCCTACACACTCTCTCTCTCTCCAATCCGACACACTCTCTCTCTCTCCAATCCGACAAACTCTCTCTCTCTCAGATCCGACACACTCTCTCTCTCTCCAATCCCACACACACTCTATCTCCGATCTTACACTCTCTCTCTCTCTCCAATCCGACACCCTCTCTCCCTCTCTCTCCAATCCTACTCACTCTCTCTCTCCAATCCTACACTCTCTCTCTCTCCAATCCGACACACTCTCTCTCTCTCCAATCCGACACACTCTCTCTCTCTCTCTCCAATCCGAAACACTCTCTGTCTCTCCAATCCGATACACTCTCTCTCTCTCTCCAATCCGACACACTCTCTCTCTCTCTCTCCAATCCAACACACGCTCTCTCTCCAATCCGACACACTCTCTCTCTCCAATCCTACACTCACTCTCTCTCTCTCTCCAATCCGACACACTCTCTCTCTCTCCAATCCTACACACTCTCTCTCTCTCCAATCCTACACACTCTCTCTCTCTCCAATCCTACACTCACTCTCTCTCTCTCTCCAATCCGACACACACACTCTCTCTCTCCAATCCTACACACACTCTCTCTCTCTCCAATCCTACACTCTCTCTCTCTTCAATCCAACACACGCTCTCTCTCCAATCCGACACACTCTCTCTCCAATCCTACACTCACTCTCCCTACAATCCTACACTCACTCACTCTCCAATCATACTCTCTCTCTCTCCAATCCTACACACTCTCTCTCTCTCTCCAATCCTACGCTCTCTCTCTGTCCAATCCAACACACTCTCGCTCTCCAATGCAACACTCTCTCTCTCTCCAATCCTACACAGTCTCTCACTCTCTCCAATCCTACACACACTCTCTCTATCTCTCTCCAATCCTACACACACACTCTCTCTCTCTCTCTCCAATCCTACACACACTCTCTCTCTCTCTCCAATCCTACACACTCTCTCTCTCCAATCCTCCACACTCTCTCTCTCTCTCTCTCCAATCCGACACACTCTCTCTCTCCAATCCAACAAACGGTCTCTCTCTCTCTCTCCAATCCTACACACACTCTCTCTCTCCAATCCGACACACTCTCTCTCTCTCTCTCCAGTACTACACTCTCTCTCTCTCCAATCCTACACTCACTCTCTCTCCAATCATACACTCACTCTCTCTCGCTCCAATCCTACACTCTCTCTCTCTCTCCAATCCGACACACACACTCTCTCTCTCCAATTTTACACACTCTCCCTCTCTCTCTGCAATCCTACACACTCTCCCTCTCTCCATCCAATCCTACACACTCTCTCACTCTCCAATCCGACGCTCTCTCTCTCTCTACAATCCTACACACTCTCTCTCTCTCTCCCATCCTACACACACTCTCTCTCTCCAGTCCGAGACACTCTCGCTCTCTCTCCAATTCGACGCTCTCTCTCTCTCTCCAATCCTACACACTCTCTCTCTCACCAATCCTACACACTCTCTCTCTCTCTCCCATCCGACACACTCTCTCTCTCTCTCCAATTCGACACACACACTCTCTCTCTCTCCAATCCTACACACTCTCTCTCTCCAATCCTACACACACTCTCTCTCTCCAATCCTACACACTCTCTCTCTCTCCAATCCTACACACTCTCTCTCTCTCCAATCCTACACACTCTCTCTCTCTCCAATCCTACACACTCTCTCTCTCCAATCCTACACTCTCTCTCTCTCCAATCCTCCACAGTCTCTCTCTCTCCAATCCTACACACTGCCTCTCTTTCTCTTCAATCCTACACACTCTCTCTCTCTCTCCAATCCTACACACTCTCTCTCTCCCCAATCCAACACACTCTCACTCTCTCTCTCCAATCCGACGCTCTCTCTCTCTCTCTACAATCCTACACACTCTCTCTCTCCCTCCAATCCTACACACTCTCTCTCACCAATCCTACACACTCTCTCTCTCTCACCAATCCTACACACTCTCTCTCTCTCTCCCATCCGACACACTCTCTCTCTCTCTCCAATCCGACACTCTCTCTCTCTCTCTCCAATCCGACACTCTCTCTCTCTCTCTCTCCAATCCGACGCTCTCTCTCTCTCTCTACAATCCTACACACTCTCTCTCTCTCCCATCCTACACACTCTCTCTCTCTCCAATCCTACACACTCTCTCTCTCTCTCCAATCCTACACACTCTCTCTCTCTCTCCAATCCTACACTCTCGCTCTCTCTCTCTCCAATCCTACACTCTCTCTCTCTCTCTCTCCCCCCAATCCGACACGCTCTCTCTCTCTCTCTCCAATCCGACACAATCTCTCTCTCTCTCTCTCCAATCCGACACAATCTCTCTCTCTCTCCAATCCTACACACTCTCTCTCTCTCTCTCCAATCCTACACACTCTCACTCTCTCCAATCCTACACTCTCTCTCTCTCTCTCTCTCTCCAATCCTACACACACTCTCTCTCTCCAATTCTACTCACTCTCTCTCTCTCTCCAATCTGACACACTCTCTCTCTCTCTCCAATTCTACTCACTCTCTCTCTCTCTCCAATTCTACTCACTCTCTCTCTCTCTCCAATCCTACACACACTCTCTCCAATTCTACTCACTCTCTCTCTCTCTCCAATCCTACACACTCTCTCTCTCTCTAATCCTACACACACTCTCTCTCTCTCTCCAATCCTACACACTCTCTCTCTCTCTCCAATCCTACACACTCACTCTCTCTCTCCAATCCTACACTCACTCTCTCTCTCCAATCCTACACTCACTCACTCACTGACTCTCTCTCTCTCTCTCCCTCCAATCCTATACACACTCTCTCTCTCTCTCTCTAATCCGACACACTCTCTCTCTCTCTCTCCAATCCGACACACTCTCTCTCTCTCTCCAATCCTACATACTCTCTCTCTCCAATCCTACACACACTCTCTCTCTCTCTCTCCAATCCTACACACACTCTCTCTCTCTCCAATCCTACACACACTCTCTCTCTCTCCAATCCTACACACTCTCTCTCTCTCTCCAATCCTACACATTCTCTCTCTCTCTCCAGTCCTACACACTCTCTCTCTCTCTCTCCAATCCTACACACTCTCTCTCTCTCTCCAATCCTACACACACTCTCTCTCTCCAATCCTACACACACTCTCTCTCTCTCTCCAATCCTACACACACTCTCTCTCTCTCTCCAATCCTACACACTCTCTCTCTCTCTCTCCAATCCTACACACTCACTCTCTCTCTCCAATCCTACACTCACTCTCTCTCTCCAATCCTACACTCACTCACTCACTCTCTCTCTCTCCCTCCAATCCTATACACACACTCTCTCTCTCTCT
Organism: Chiloscyllium punctatum; assembly: GCF_047496795.1. Classification (NCBI taxonomy): domain Eukaryota; kingdom Metazoa; phylum Chordata; class Chondrichthyes; order Orectolobiformes; family Hemiscylliidae; genus Chiloscyllium; species Chiloscyllium punctatum. The sequence continues at coordinate 35,270,060 of NC_092791.1, read as the reverse complement.
AATCCGACACACTCTCTCTCTCTCTCTCCAATCCGACACACTCTCTCTCTCTCTCTCTCTCTCCAATCCGACACACTCTCTCTCTCTAATCCGACACACACTCTGTCTCTCTCTCCAATCCGACACTTGCACTCTCTCCCTCTCCAATCCTACACTTGCACTCTCTCTCTCTAATCCGACACATTCTCTCTCCGATCCTACACTCTCTCTCTCTCTCCAATCCTACACTTGCACTCTCTCTCTCTCCAATCCGACGCACACTCTCTCTCTCTCCAATCGTACGCACACTCTCTCTCTGTCCAATCCTACACACACACTCTCTCTCTCCAATCCTACGCACACTCCCTCTCTCTCCAATCCTAAACACTTTCTCTCCAATTCTACACACTCACTCTCTCTCTCTCTCTCCAATCCTACACACTCTCTCTCTCCAATCCTACACTCTCCCTCTCTCTCTCCAATCCTACACTCTCCCTCTCTCTCGCCAATCCTACACTTCCCCTCTCTCCAATCCTACACTCCCCCTCTCTCTCCAATCCTACACTCCCCCTCTCTCTCCAATCCTACACTCCCCCTCTCTCTCCAATCCTACACTCCCACTATCTCTCTCTCCAATCCTACACTCCCACTCTCTCTCTCTCCAATCCTGCACTCCCACTCTCTCTCTCTCCAATCCTACACTCTCACTCTCTCTCTCTCCAATCCTGCACTCCCACTCTCTCTCTCTCCAATCCTACACTCTCTCTCTCCAATCCTACACTCTCTCACTCTCTCTCGAATCCTACACACTCTCTCTCTCTCCAATCCTACACACTCTCTCTCTCCAATCCTACACACTCTCTCTCTCCAATCCTACACACTCTCTCTCCCTCTCCAATCCTACACACTCTCTCTCCCTCTCCAATCCTACACACTCTCTCTCCCTCTCCAATCCTACACACTCTCTCTCTCTCTCCAATCCTACACGCTCTCTCTCTCCAATCCTACACACTCTCTCTCTTTCTCTCCAATCCTACACACTCTCTCTCTCCAATCCTACACTCTCCCGCTCCAATCCTACACTCTCCCACTCTCTCTCCAATCCTACACTCCCCCTCTCTCTCCAATCCTACACTCCCCCTCTCTCTCCAATCCTACACTCCCACTATCTCTCTCCAATTCTACACTCTCACTATCTCTCTCTCCAACCCTACACTCCCACTCTCACTCTCTCTCCAATCCTGCACTCTCACTCTCTCTCTCTCCAATCCTGCACTCCCACTCTCTCTCTCCAATCCTACACTCTCTCTCTCCAATCCTACACTCTCTCTCTCCAATCCTACACTCTCTCTCTCTCCAATCCTACACACTCTCTCTCTCTCCAATCCTACACACTCACTCTCTCTCCAATCCTACACTCACTCTCTCTCTCTCTCTCCCTCCAATCCTATACACACTCTGTCTCTATCTCGAATCCGACTTTCTCTCTCTCTCCAATCCTACTTACTCTCTCTTTCTCTCCAATCCTTCCCACTCTCTCTCTCTAATCCTCCACACTCTCTCACTCTCCAATCCTGCACACTCTCTCTCTCCATTCCTACACTCACTCTCTCTCCAATCCTACACACTCTCTCTTTCTCCAATCCTACACACTCTCTCTTTCTCCAATCCTACACACTCTCTCTCTCCAATCCTACACACTCTCTCTCCAATCCTAAACACTCTCTCTCTCTCGCCCTCTCCAATCCTACACACTCTCTCTCCCTCTCCAATCCTACACACACTCTCTCTCTCTCCAATCCTACACTCTCTCTCTCTCCAATCCTACACACTCTCTCTCTCCAATCCTACACACTCTCTCTCTCTCTCTCCAATCCTACACTCTCTCTCTCTCTCGCCAATCCTACACTCTCTCTATCTCCAATCCTACACACACTCTCTCTTTCTCCAATCCTACACACTCTCTCTCTCTCTCCAATCCTTCCCACTCTCTCTCTCTAATCCTACACACTCTCTCACTCTCCAATCCTACACACTCTCTCTCTCCAATCCTACACACTCTCTCTCCAATCCTAAACACACTCTCTCTCCAATCCTACACACTCTCTCCCTCCAATCCTACACTTGCACTCTCTCTCTCTCTAATCCTACACACTCTCTCTCTCTCCAATCCTACACACTCTCTCTCTCTCTCCAATCCTACACTCACTCTCTCTCTCTCTCTCTCTCCAATCCTACACACTCTCTCTCTCTCCAATCCTACACACTCTCTCTCTCCAATCCTACACACTCTCTCTCTCCAATCCTACACACTCTCTCTCTCTCTCGCCAATCCTACACTCTCTCTCTCTCTCTCTCCAATCCTACACTCTCTCTCTCTCTCCAATTCTACACACACTCTCTCTCTCTGCAATCCTACACACTCTCTCTCTCTCTCCCTCTCCAATCCTACACACTCTCTCCCTCTCCAATCCTACACACTCTCTCTCTCTCCAATCCTACACACTCTCTCTCTCTCTCTCCAATCCTACTCTCTCTCTCTCTCTCTCTCTCCAATCCTACACACTCTCTCTCTCTCTCCAATCCTACACACTCTCTCTCTCTCCAATCCTACACACTCTCTCTCTCTCCAATCCTACACACTCACTCTCTCTCTCCAATCGTACACTCACTCTCTCTCTGCAATCCTACACTCACTCACTCACTCTCTCTCTGGCCCTCCAATCCTATACACACACTCTCTCTCTCTAATCCGACACACTCTCTCTCTCTCTCTCCAATCCTACACACTCTCTCTCTCTCGCTCCAATCGACACACTCTCTCTCTCTCTCCAATCCGACACACACTCTCTCTCTCTCTCCCATCCGACACACACTCTCTCTCTCTCTCCAAACCGACACATTCTCTCTCTCTCTCCAATCCGACACACTCTCTCTCTCTAATCCGACACACTCTCTCTCTCTCTCCAATCCGACACTTGCACTCTCTCCCTCTCCAATCCTACACTTGCACTCTCTCTCTCTAATCCGTCACATTCTCTCTCTGATCCTACACTCTCTCTCTCTCTCCAATCCTACACTTGCACTCTCTCTCTCTCCAATCGTATGCACACTCTCTCTCTGTCCAATCCTACACACACACTCTCTCTCTCTCCAATCCTACGCACACTCTCTCTCTCTGCAATCCTAAACATTTTCTCTCCAATCCTACACACTCTCTCTCTCTCCAATCCTACACTCTCCCTCTCTCTCTCCAATCCTACACTCCCCCTCTCTCTCCAATCCTACACTCCCACTATCTCTCTCTCCAATCCTCCACTCCCTCTCTCTCTCTCTCCAATCCTACACTCCCACTATCTCTCTCTCCAATTCTACACTCCCACTATCTCTCTCTCCAATTCTACACTCCCACTATCTCTCTCTCCAATCCTACACTCCCACTCTCTCTCTCTCCAATCCTGCACTCCCACTCTCTCTCTCTCCAATCCTGCACTCCCACTCTCTCTCTCTCCAATCCTACACTCCCACTCTCTCTCTCTCTCCAATCCTACACTCCCACTCTCTCTCTCTCCAATCCTGCACTCTCACTCTCTCTCTCTCCAATCCTGCACTCCCACTCTCTCTCTCTCCAATCCTACACTCCCACTCTCTCTCTCTCCAATCCTGCACTCTCACTCTCTCTCTCTCCAATCCTACACTCCCACTCTCTCTCTCTCCAATCCTGCACACTCTCTCTCTCTCTCTCCAATCCTGCACTCCCCCTCTCTCTCCAATCCTACACTCCCACTATCTCTCTCTCCAATCCTCCACTCCCTCTCTCTCTCTCCAATCCTACACTCCCACTATCTCTCTCTCCAATCCTACACTCCCACTCTCTCTCTCTCCAATCCTGCACTCCCACTCTCTCTCTCTCCAATCCTGCACTCCCTCTCTCTCTCTCTCCCCAATCCTACACTCCCCCCTCCAATCCTACACTCCCCCCCTCCAATCCTACACTCCCACTCTCTCTCTCTCCAATCCTACACTCTCACTCTCTCTCTCTCTCTCCAATTCTACACTCCCTCTCTCTCTCTCTCTCTCCCCAATCCTACACTCTCCCACTCTCTCCAATCCTGCACTCTCTCTCTGTCTCTCTCTCCAAGTTGGCATTCTCTCTCTCTATCTATCTCCCTCTCTCCAATCCTACACATCCCCTCTTCTCTCCATTCCTGCACACACTCTCTGTCTCTCTCTCTCTCTCTCTCTCCAATCCTACATTTCCCTTCTCCCTCTCCAATCCTACACTCTTTCTCTCCAATCCTGTCCTCTCTCCCCAATCCTACTCTCTCTCTCTCTTCAGTTCTGCACAACCCCCCTCTGTCTCTGTTTCTCTCTCTTCCCTATCGTACACTCCCCCGTCTCTCTCACTCCCCCTACATTCCCCTGTCTCTCTCTCTTCCCTATCCTCCTCTTTCCCCCGTCTGTCTCTCCCTTCCCTCTCCTTCGCTTCCCCCCTCCCCTCTCTCAGGAGCATTTGGAGGTCAGCACACACTGAAAGTTCAGGTCCTGGGGGTTTACCGAGGTTCCCTAGGGGTTTGTTGTTCCTATTGCCCCCGGAGTTCAACGGTACATGTGGATAAGCCCCTTCAGAAGAGACAGGGGACTCTGTTCACTTGGGGCACGGCACCTTGGGGGACGTTAGGCCTGAGCTGCCTGTAATGTTGTTGAGGTCTCATCTCTGGCTTGGGTTGCATTGGGCTGGAGGTTTGAGTTGAGTTGGGTTGGAATGGACTGAGTTGGGCTGGAGGTTTGAGTTGAGTTGGGTTGGAGGTTTGAGTTGAGTTGGGTTGGGTTGGGTTGGATTGAATTGAGTTGGGCTGGAGGTTTGAGTTGGGCTGGAGGATTGACTTGCATTGGGTTGGTTGGATTGAGTTGGGCTGGAGGTTTGAGTCGAGTTGGGTTGGCTTTGATTGAGTTGGGCTGGAGGTTTGAGTTGCATTGGGTTGGGTTGGATTGAGTTGGGCTGCAGGTTTGAGTTGAGTTGGGTTGGGTTGGGCTGGAGGTTTGAGTTGAGTTGGGTTGGGTTGGATTGAATTGAGTTGGGCTGGAGGTTTGAGTTGGGCTGGAGGTTTGAGTCGAGTTGGGTTGGCTTGGATTGAGTTGGGCTCGAGGTTTGAGTTGCGTTGGGTTGGGTTGGATTGAGGTGGGCTGCAGGTTTGAGTTGAGTTGGGTTGGGTTGGATTGAGTTGGGCTGGAGATTTGAGTTGCGATGGGTTGGGTTGGATTGAGTTGGGCTGGAGGTTTGAGTTGAGTTGGGTTGGGTTGGGCTGGAGGTTTGAGTCGAGTTGGGTTGGGTTGGATTGAATTGAGTTGGGCTAGAGGTTTGAGTTGGGCTGGAGGTTTGAGTTGAGTTGGGTTGGGTTGGATTGAGTTGGGCTGGAGGTTTGACTTGCATTGGGTTGGTTGGATTGAGTTGGGCTGGAGGTTTGAGTCGAGTTGGGTTGGGTTGGGCTGGAGGTTTGAGTTGAGTTGGGTTGGGTTGGATTAGGTTGGGCTGGAGGTTTGAGTTGAGGTGGGTTGGGTTGGATTGGGTTGGGCTGGAGGTTTGAGTTGACTTGGGTTGGGTTGGATTGGATTGGGCTGGAGGTTAGAGTTGAGTTGAGTTGGGTTGGATTGAGTTGGTTTGGGTTAGGTTGGGTTGGGCTTGGGTTGAGTTGGGTTTGTTTAGTTGGGTTGGGCTGGAGGTTTGAGTTGCGTTGGATTGGGTTGGGTTTGGGTTGAGTTGGGTAGGGTTGGGCTGGAAGTTTGAGTTGAGTTGGATTTGGGTTGGGTTGGGTCGAGTTGGGCTGGAGGTTTGAGTTGGGTTGGATTGAGTTGGGATGGGTCGGGTTGGAAGGAGAAAGTGAGGACTGCAGATGCTGGAGATCAGAGCTGAAAATGTGTTGCTGGAAAAGCGCAGCAGGTCAGACAACATCCAAGGAGCGGGAGAATCGACGTTTCGGGCATGAGCCCTTCTTCAGGAAATTGGGTTGGGGGTTGGGTTTGTTGAGTTGAGTTCTGTGTGGGGTCTGGTCTCCGTGAGGCAGGGAACGAACGTGACCGTCGGAGGCGATAGCCCTGGTGATATTATCTGAACTCATTAGAAAGTTATGGGACTAAGTCTCTCATGTTGACCATGATCCCGTCTGCTTCTGAGACATCTCTTTGGGAAGAGAACGGCCATCCTGACCTAGTCTGGTGGACACATGACAACACGTTAACGGTGGGTGCCGTTGCCCAGGGTTGGGAGAGATTTCAAGACTAAGTTGTGAAACTGAAGGAGCCCTAAAAGATTGACAAGGACGTTGGAGGGTTTGAGCTACAGGCAGAGGCTGCTTAGGCTGGGGCTGTTTTCCCTGGAGCGTCGGAGGCTGAGGGGTGACCTTATAGAGGTTTATAAAATCACGAGGGGCATGGATAGGGTAAATAGACAAGGTCTTTTCCCTCTGGATTGGGGGGAGTCCAGAACTAGAGGGGCATAGGTTTAAGGTGAGAGGGAAAGGGGACCTGAGGGGCAATGATTTCACCCAGAGGGTGGTGCGTGTGTGGAACTAGCTGCCAGAGGAAGTGGTGGAGGCTGGTACAATGACAACATTTAAAAGGCATCTGGATGGGGGACAGGAACAGGAAGGGTTTAGAGGGAGATGGGCCAAGTGCTGAGGAATGCGGACAGGATTAGGTTAGGATATCTGGGTCAGCACAGACCAGTTAGGCCGAAGGGTCTGTGACTCTAAATCATACGGACGTAAACTAAATGGCTTTAGTCTCCCCCAGTCCATTACAGCACCGCAGATCCTCAGCCGAACAGGGATGTCTGACTGGAGCAAACTCAGCTCCGAGCCAACAGCTGTCCCAATGCCAGGGAGGAGCACAGACAATGGGAGCCATCCCAGATTGGAACAACCATCCCCCCGGCCCTGCTCAGCTTGACCCAATTCAACTGGCCCAATCCTAACTCCAAGGGGAACCAGTGCAAATACAACCCAACTCAACTCAAACCTCCAGCCCAACTCAACCCAAACCCGACACAACCCAACTCAACCAACCCAACCCTACACAACCCAACTCAAACCTCCAGCCCAACTCAACCAACCCAACCCCAACCCAACCCAACTCAACCAACCCAACCCCAACCCAACCCAAACCTCCAGCCCAACTCAACACAACCCAACACAAACCTCCAGCCCAACCCAACCCAACTCAACACAACTCAACCCAACTCAACCAACCTAAACCCAACACAACCCAACCCCAACACAATTCAACTCAAACCTCCAGCCCAACTCAACCCAGCCCAACCAACCCAACACAAACGTCCAGCCCAACCCAAACCAAGTCAGCACAGCTCAACTCATCTCAACCAACCTAACTCAACACAACCCAACACAATCAAACCTCCAGCCCAACTCAACCCAACCCAACCCCAACCCAACTCAAACCTCCAGCCCAACACAACCCAACCAACTCAACCCAACTCAACCAACCCAGCACAATCCAACTCAACCTAGCCCAACTCATTCAAACCTCCAGCCCAACTCAACCCAATCCAACTCAACACAACCCAACACAATCAAACCTCCAGCCCAACACAACCCAACCAACTCAACCCAACTCAACCAACCCAACACAACCCAGCCCAACTCATTCAAACCTCCAGCCCAACCCAACTCAACACAACCCAACACAACCCAACTCAAACCTCCAGCCCAACACAACCCAACCAACTCAACCCAACTCAACCAACCCAACACAATCCAACTCAACCTAGCCCAACTCATTCAAACCTCCAGCCCAACTCAACCCAACCCAACCCAACTGAACCCAACCCAACTCACTTAAACCTCCAGCCCAACCAACTCAACCAACCCAACCCCAACAAAACCCAACTCAAACCTCCAGCCCAACTCAACACAACCAACTCAACCCAACCCAACCAACTCAACCCAACTCAATCCAACTCAACCCAACCCAATTCATTCAAACCTCCATCCCAACCCAACCCAATACAACCCAACCTAACTCAACTCAACCAACCCAACAGAACCCAACCCAACTCAAACCCCCAACCCAAACGCAACTTAACCCAAGTCAACTCAACCCTACCCAAACACAACCGAACCCAATTCAAACCCCCAACCCAACGCAAACCCCAACCCAACCCAAACCAACTCAAACCCCCAACCCAATCTAACTCAAACCCCCAACCCAATCTAACCCAAACCCCTAACCCAACCCAACTCAACCCCCTAACCCAACTCAACTCAACCCAACCCAACCCAACCACAACCAAACCCAACTCAAACCCCCAACCCAACGCAAACCCCAACCCATCCCAAACCAACTCAAACCCCCAACCCAATCTAACTCAAACCCCTAACCCAACTCAACTCAACCCAACCCAACTCAAACCCCTCACCCAATCCAACTCAACTCAACCCAATCCAATCCAATCCCCCCAACCCAATCCACCCCCCTCAATCCAACACATCACAGATGGTCCCAGCTGAATGGAACCCCTACAGAACCTTCCTGAGTGAACCAAAAGCTGGCTAGACTTGTGCGGTGTGGAAACTGACCCTTCGGCACAAACAGTCCTGTGTTGGCCCGTAAGCAAGTCCTCGCCCACCCCTGCTCCTGGCCCACATCCCTCCAAACTTTTCCTATCCATGTCCTGATCCAAATGTCTTTTAAAAGCTGTAACTGTCCCCACATCCTCAGGAAGTTCATTCCACACATGGACCACCCTGTGTGTTAAAAATGTTACCCCTCGTGTCTTGTCCCAATCTCTCTCCACTCAACTTGGTCTTGAAATCACCCCCCCCCCACCCCATTACAGGGAAAAGACACCTACTGTTAACTCCATCCTTGTCCCTCATGATTTTATAAACCTCAATAGGTTCCTGGAAAATCTCTCCTGAACCCTCTCCGGGTTTAATAATATCCTCCCTGTAACGGGACGACCAGAACTGGACGCGGTGATCCAGACGAGGTCTCACCAACCTCCTGTACAACCCTAACTTGACATCCCCAACTCCCTCTGCTCAAAGGACTGAGCGATGAAGGCAAGTGTGCTAAACACCCTCTTCAACCGCTCCCCCCCCCCCCCCAACCAAGCCTACCCGTGATGCAAACTTCATGAAAAAGATGGGCAAGGTTTTAGTGATTGGACTTGGAACTTAAGATAGTGGAGAGGGGTGGGGGGGGGGGCATTCCTGTGCACCAAGCTCTCCTGCCCTTCGGTGTTTGGGGGAGGTCAGAGACGAGAGAGAGAGAGAGAAATAGAGAGACAGACAGCGTGGTCTACAACATTTCTGGCGATTGCAAAATACAGTTTGTAAAATTCTGTTGAACATTCCAGAGAGTTATGAAATTAATATTGAGCACAGGAAACCACATATATCTTGATAACTCGTCCCGGGCATCAAAAAACTCAGCTGCGCAGCAACAGTCCGTTCTGTAATTGCAAGGCTCAGTGTACATTTATCTCCCTGAGAGAGGAAAGAGAGGGAGAGAGAGAGCGAGAGAGAGAGCGAGAGAGAGACAGACAGACAGACAGAAGCAGAGAGAGAGACCTGAGAGACACCAGTCAGTGTACAGATATCTCCCAGAGAGAGGGGGGTTACCAAGAGATACCATTCAGTGTACAGTATCTCCCTGAGACAGAGAGAGAGAGAGACAGAGAGGACTGAGAGACACCAGTCAGTGTACAGATATCTCCCTGAGAGAGAGAGAGAGAGAGAGAGAGAGAGAGGGGACTGAGAGACACCAGTCAGTGTACAGATATCTCCCTGAGAGAGAGTAGGGGGGACTGAGAGACACCAGTCAGTGTACAGATATCTCCCTGAGAGAGAGAGGGGACTGAGAGACACCAGTCAGTGTACAGATATCTCCCTGAGAGAGAGAGAGGACTGAGAGACACCAGTCAGTGTACAGATATCTCCCTGAGAGAGAGGGGGACTGAGTTCTGGACTCCCCCACCCCAGGGGGGAAAAGACTTTGTCTATTTACCCAATCCGTGCCCCTCATAATTTTATAAACCTCTATAAGGTCACCCCTCAGCCTCCGACGCTCCAGGGAGAACAGCCCCAGCCTCTCCAGCCTCTCCCTGTAGCTCAGATCCTCCAACCCTGGCAACATCCTTGTAAATCTTTTCTGAACCCTTTCAAGTTTCACAACATCTTTCCGATAGGAAGGAGACCAGAATGGCACACGATATTCCAACAGGGGCCCCTAATCCATGCCCTGTACGGCCGCAACATGACCTCCCAGCTCTTGTACTCAATACTCTGACCGATAAAGGGAAGCATACCCAACACCTTCTTCACAGACACAGACAGACACACACACTCACTCACATTCCCCACACACACATACACTCAGCCCCTCTCTCGTCCACTCACAAATACACTCCCACACACACCCTCTCACAGACTTATACCCTCTTACACTCACACTCTTACAGCCACTCATAGCACCCCCACCCACACACACACACTCTCTCTCTCACAGCCACTCATAACCCTCCCACACACACACACACACACACACACACATATACGTCTGTGGGGTGAATTTGTACCTGCAGAGTTACATTGTACTTTGCTCAAAGACTGCATGCATTCATGTAAGATTTTGTAAATCTGATTTTTTTTTAAGATTAGAGTTCAGTCTGACCATTGGGTGCACAGACAGTCTCACACATGGAAGCACACACCTTCAATACATTATCTGGGCCGACATGACACCAATGGTTCAAGTTCACTTGAGAACGTAACTCTTTTAAAAGTTTTGCGATTTACAAATGAAAGAACTGAAACCAACACGGTCATTCTAAAAGATGAGACACTTAACAAACAGTCCAGGTCTTCTGCAGTCTATAATTTCAGTTACATCACACTGTAAACATTCGCTATAAACTCTGTGTCTCACAGTCTTATTCTCCACAGCCACCTGATGATGGAGCAGTGCTCCGAAAGCTAGTGCGTCCAAATAAACCTGTTGGAATATAACCTGGTGATGTGTGATTTTTAACTTTGTACACCCCAGTCCAACACCAGCACCCCTAAATCATACAGTATCTCCCTGAGAGACACCAGTCAGTGTACAGATATCTCCCTGAGAGAGAGAGGGGACTGAGAGACACCAGTCAGTGTACAGATATCTCCCTGAGAGAGAGAGCGGGGACTGAGAGACACCAGTCAGTGTACAGATATCTCCCTGAGAGAGAGAGAGGGGAGTGAGAGACACCGGTCAGTGTATAGATATCTCCCTGACAGAGAGGGGAGTGAGAGACACCAGTCAGTGTACAGATATCTCCCTGAGAGAGAGGGGACTGAGAGACACCAGTCAGTGTACAGATATCTCCCTGAGAGAGAGGGGGGGGGGACTGAGAGACACCAGTCAGTGTACAGATATCACCCTGAGAGAGAGGGGACTGAGAGACACCAGTCAGTGTACAGATATCTCCCTGAGAGAGAGGGGACTGAGAGACACCAGTCAGTGTACAGATATCTCCCTGAGAGAGAGAGGGGACTGAGAGACACCAGTCAGTGTACAGACATCTCCCTGAGAGAGAGAGAGGGGACTGAGAGACACCAGTCAGTGTACAGATATCTCCCTGAGAGAGGGGGGGACTGAGAGACACCAGTCAGTGTACAGATATCTCCCTGAGAGAGAGAGAGGGGACTGAGAGTCACCAGTCAGTGTACAGATATCTCCCTGAGAAAGAGAGGGGACTGAGAGACACCAGTCAGTGTACAGATATCTCCCTGAGAGAGGGGGGGACTGAGAGACACCAGTCAGTGTACAGATATCTCCCTAAGAGAGAGAGAGGGGACTCAGAGACACCAGTCAGTGTACAGATATCTCCCTGAGAAAGAGAGGGGGGGACTGAGAGACACCAGTCAGTGTACAGATATCTCCCTGAGAGAGAGAGAGAGGGGACTGAGAGACACCAGTCAGTGTACAGATATCTCCCTGAGAGAGAGGGGACTGAGAGACACCAGTCAGTGTACAGATATCTCCCTGAGAGAGGGGGGACTGAGAGACACCAGTCAGTGTACAGATATCACCCTGAGAGAGAGAGAGAGGACTGAGAGACACCAGTCAGTGTACAGATATCTCCCTGAGAGAGAGAGAGGACTGAGAGACACCAGTCAGTGTACAGATATCTCCCTGAGGGAGAGGGGACTGAGAGACACCAGTCAGTGTACAGATATCACCCTGAGAGAGAGAGAGGACTGAGAGGCACCAGTCAGTGTACAGATATCTCCCTGAGAGAGAGAGGGGGACTGAGAGACACCAGTCAGTGTACAGATATCTCCCTGAGAGACAGGGGGGACTGAGAGACACCAGTCATTGTACAGATATCTCCCTGAGAGAGAGGGGACTGAGAGACACCAGTCAGTGTACAGAGAGAGGGGACTGAGAGACTCCAGTCATACTGACTGTATGCCTGGATGGGTTGAAGGTTTTGTGTGTCTGGACTGGTTAAATGGCCTTCCTGCGCCCCTTAATGGGCTGAATGGCCTCCCTATTTCCATGAACTGGTCTGCAGCTCTCTCCCCCACAACTCCAGACAACCTGAACAAGCATTCCCCGCCCCCCCCACCAACCCCCAGCCGAATGGCCTGACCGCATGGCCTTCCTCCTTTTCCCGGGTGGAGGGGCTGATTGGCCTCGTCTTGTCTGGTGTCGTGGTACTGACCAGCCTCCTTCTAACCCCCATGGAGTGGTGCTGAATGGCCGATCCTGGAGCCCTTCAAATGGACCGACCAGCTTCCTGCTATCCCCTCAGAGTGGGGACAAAAGGCATCTTCCTGACTCCTGCGCCCGCCCACCACTGTCAAATTGAGCTGAATGGCCTCATCCTATCCCCTAGTAATACAGCAAAACTTACACCCCCTAACTGTGCTGAATTGGGGCCGTACAGCCTTCTCTGAAGAGGTGGGGCTGAATGGCCTCCTTCTAACCCCTTTGGAATGGGGCTGAACACATTCCCCTTTTCACTCCCCCCACTTTGGAATGGGTCTGTGCAAAATCTATCCCTTTTGGGGTTGGGCTGAATGGCCTCCTGTTGATCTTCCCCCCCCCCAAACCCCCAACCCCCATGGTGTGGACCTAACCTGCCTCCTGCTATCCCTTTTGGAATGGGGCTGAATGGCCTCCTCTTGATGACATCCCGTTCCCCACTCCTTGGAATGTGTCAGAACAAAACTCCTGCTATCCCTTTTGGAATTAGGCTGAATGGCCTCCTGTTGACCCCCTTGGAATGGGTCAGGGACAACAAACCCTGCTATCCCTTTTGGAATGGAGCTGAATGGCCTCCTGTTGACCCCTCGGAATGGGTCAGGACAAACCCCTGCTATCCCTTTTGGAATGGGGCTGAATGGCCTCCTGTTGACCACCCTGGAATGGGCTAAATAGTCTGCTCCTATCCCTTTCGGAATGGGGCTGAATAGCCTCCACGCTGACCCAGTGAAAAGGGGCCGAACTACCTCAAGCCACCACTGGGCAATGAGAGGGAAATAAAACATGGCGGCTTGCTAGCCCGCGCCGACCCGGATGGGCTGAACGGCCTCGCCCCCGCCAATCAGAGGGCCGTCCGCGGCGAGTGGGCGGGGTCCGGATTTGGTTGACGCACGCCACCGCCAATGGCAACCTCTCCGGCGTGTCCCACGTGCTCCTCCAGTCCCGCATGCGCCGCCGGGGTGGGCGGGGTCCGGATGCACCGTCGATCGCGGCGATTGGCTGTCCGCCGCGGTGGAAGCCCGCCCACACAGCCGTCATAGAGGATGATTGACGCTCGGCGGCCAACCGGCGATAGGCTTCCCCGACGGTTCCGTACAGCCTTGGCGAATGCACCAATGGGCCTACGGTTCATTTGATTGACAGCTCGCCGTGCTCGATGTATGGCTCACCCTCCACCTTCAGATCCCGCCTTCTCCTGGCCGTTGAACCAACCGTCTGGCGGATACGTTGATTGACTCACCAGCTCGGGCGACGATTGGCTTCACCTCGAGGTGGGACCCCACCTACTAACTAATGCGTGAGGCGGAGGGCGGGATCCACGCTTGATTGATCACCCGCTCCGCCCGCCGATTGGTTAACGTTGACAGCCGCCAGCGCCCCCGCCTGTTGTGACAGCCCGGCGGGCGGGGCCGGGCCGTTGATTGGCATCGGGACGCGGCGCGGTGATTGGCTGGGCCCTTCCATTCCCGCCCCTCAACGGGGGGGGGGTGGAGGGCGGGTCCGGCCTTGACGGACGGGCCGGAGCCGAACGCGACTGGTGCGCCCGTCACCGGGAAGCCAAGGCGGGCGCACCCGCCCCGGCCCGCGAGACGCCGGGTGGGCGGGACCCCCGGCTGACCGGCGGGCCGGAGCCGGCGGCTAGTGGTCGGCGCCGACCGGAAGGGGGCGGGGAGCGCTCGCCGATTGGCCGCGGCGGCGGTGGAGAGGGGCGGCACCGGAAGGTGATCGTCAGTCGGCGGCGGAGGCGGAGGAGGGCGGCGGTGGTTGCGGGGGGGGGGGGCTCTCCACGTCGACAGAGGGAAGGACCCAAGATGGAGGCGGTGGTGCTGGTGAGAGACAGAGACACATACACACTGAGGGAGATGGGGAGGGGGCGGGGTCACATTACATCCTATAGAATCCATAGGCTCACACCCCCTGTATATCTCTATGTGTCAGGGTGGTGCCTGATAGGTCTGGACTGGGATCTTCCCATTCCCCCCTTTTCCTGCGTGTGGGATCTTCCCATTCCCCCCTTTTTCCTGTGTGTGTGGGATCTTCCCATTCCGCCTTTTCCTGTGTGTGTCTGGGATCTTGCTATTCCCCCCTTTTCCTGTGTGTGTCTGGGATCTTGCTATTCCCCTTTTCCTGTGTGTGGGATCTTCCCATTCCCCCTTTTTCCTGTGTGTGTGGGATCTTCCCATTCCCCCCTTTTCCTGTGTGTATCTGGGATCTTGCTATTCCCCCTTTTCCTGTGTGTGTCTGGGATCTTGCTATCCCCCCCCTTTTCCTGTGTGTGTCTGGGATCTTGCTATCCCCCCTTTTCCTGTGTGTGTCTGGGATCTTGCTATTCCCCTTTTCCTGTGTGTGGGATCTTCCCATTCCCCCTTTTCCTGTGTGTGTGGGATCTTCCCATTCCCCCTTTTCCTGTGTGTGTGGGATCTTCCCATTCCCCATTGTCCTGTGTGTGTGGGATCCTCCCATTCCCCCTTTTCCTGTGTGTGTGGGATCCTCCCATTCCACCTTTTCCTCTGTTGTGTGTGGGATCTTCCCATTCCCCCTTTTACTGCGTGAGTCTGTGGGATCTTCCCATTCCCCCTTTTCCTGTGTGAGCCTGGGATCTTGCTATTCCCCCTTTTCCTGTGTGAGCCTGGGATCTTGCTATTCCCCCTTTTCCTGTGTGTGTGTGGGATCTTGCTATTCCTCCTTTTCCTGTGTGTGTGTGGGATCTTCCCATTCCCCCTTTTTCTGTGTGTGTGTGTGGGATCTTCCCATTCCCCCTTTTTCTGTGTGTGTGTGTGGGATCTTCCCATTCCCCCTTTTTCTGTGTGTGGGATCTCCCCATTGCCTCCCTTTTCCTGTGTGTGTGTGTGTGTGTGTGTGGGATCTTCCCATTCCCCCCTTTTCCTGTGTGTGAGTGTGTGTGGGATCTTCCCATTCCCCCTTTTTTCTGTGTGTGTGTGTGTGGGATCTTCCCGTCCCTCCCTTTTCCTGTGTGAGTGGGATCTTCCCATTCTCCCCTTTTCCTGTGTGTGAGAGTGTGGGGCATCTTGCTATTCCTGTCTTTCCTCCCTCTGTGTGTGTGTGTGTGTCTTACAGCTCGGAAACAGACCCTTCGGCCCGTCCCCGTCCGTGCTGACCCAGATACCCCTAACCTAATCCGGTCCCCATTCCCCAGCACTCGGCCCCATCTCCCTCTAAACCCTTCCTGTTCCTGTCCCCCATCCAGATGCCTTTTAAATGCTGTCATTGTACCAGCCCCCACCACTTCCTCTGGCAGCTCCTCCCACACACGCACCCACCCTCTGGGGGGAAAGAGTTGTCCTCGGGTCCTCTCACCTTAAACCTACCCCCCTCTAGTTCTGGACTCCCCCACCCCAGGGGGGGAAAGACCTTGTCTATTTACCCCCCCTCCCCTCGTGATGTTATAAACCTCTATAAGGTCACCCCTCAGCCTCCGACGCTCCGGGGAAAACAGCCCCCAGCCTCCCTCAAACCCTTCCATCCCCCTGGCAACGTCCTGGTAAATCTTCCCCGCACCCTTTCGGGTTTTGTGGGATCTTCCCGTTTTCCCCCTCCTTCCTGGGTGTCTGCGGGATCTTCCCATTCCCACGTGTACAGGTCGGGGGAACGTGCTGTCCTGACTACCCTTCCAAACTAGCCCCGTCTGCACGCGGCTTCCCCCATTCCCAGTGTGTTCCATGTCCCATATAGACTCCCCACCCCACCCCTCCCCCCCCACCCCCTCCCCCCCCCCCCCCCCCACCCCCCCACCACCACCACCACCACCACCACCACCACCACCAAAAACCTTCCGATAGGGTTTGGAAAAGATTGGAGGGTTTGAGCTACAGGGAGAGGCTGGGACAGGCCGGGGGCTGTTTCCCCGGAACGTCGGAGGCTGAGGGGGTGACCTTATAGAGGTTTATAAAATCACAAGGGGGTGGGGGGTAAATAGACAAGGTCTTTTCCCCCCTGGGGTGGGGGGAGTCCAGAACTAGAGGGGGGTAGGTTTAAGGTGAGAGGGGGGGAAAGGGACCCCCGAGGGGTAACTTTTCCCCCCCAGAGGGTGGTGCGTGTGTGGGAGGAGCTGCCAGAGGAAGTGGTGGGGGCTGGTACAATGACAGCATTTAAAAGGCATCTGGATGGGGGACAGGAACAGGAAGGGTTTAGAGGGAGATGGGGCCGAGTGCTGGGGAACGGGGTCCGGATTAGGTTAGGGGTGCCTGGGTCGGCACGGACGAGATGGGCCGAAGGGTCTGTTTCCATGCTGTACGTCTCTTAAGTCTTGCACCTTTAAAAATATGCCCCCCCCCCCCCCCCCACCCGCGAGTCAAGACAACCACCTGTGCCCCTCATGGTTTTGAAAACCTCGAGGATCCTGCCCGGATCTGCTGCATTCAGCCTCCCCCCCCCCCCCCCCCCCCCAGTATCACACTATCGCATGGGGACCCCTCATACCCTCATTCATAACCGTCCCCAAGTCCGACTGAGTAGTGCTCGCTATTCCCAAAATGCTCCCCCACTGAAGCTCTCATCACCTGGCCAGGTTCGGGCAGGTGTGCTGTCTCTCTTGCCCAGTGGGACTCTTCGTGTATTGTTTCAAGATATCGACTGTGTGTATGTGTGTGTGTGGGATCTTCCCATTCCCCTCTTCTCTGTGTGTGTGGGATCTTCCCATTCCCCCTCTCTAGAGTTGGGTAGGAGCGTGCCTCTTGTGCAGCGGGATCTTGCTATTCCCCCCAGGTCGAGAGATGGGTTTTCCACTTCCTCGCGCTCTCCCTCCCTCCTTCCACGTCCCTAACTCCCTCCCTCCGTCCCTCCATCCATGTCTCCTCCGTTAGCTCTGTACATCCCTTCTTCCCTCAGCACCGAGGGAGGGTCAGTGCTGTGGGAGGGTCAGTGCTGTGGGAGGGTCAGTGCTGTGGGAGGGTCCAGTGCTGAGGGAGTGGGCGCTGTGGGAGGGTCAGTGCTGAGGGAGTGGGCGCTGTGGGAGGGTCAGTGCTGAGGGAGTGGGCGCTGTGGGAGGGTCAGTGCTGAGGGAGTGGGCGCTGTGGGAGGGTCAGTGCTGTGGGAGGGTCAGTGCTGTGGGAGTGGGTGCTGAGGGAGGGTCAGTGCTGAGGGAGGGTCAGTGCTGTGGGAGTGGGCGCTGTGGGAGGGTCAGTGCTGAGGGAGTGAGTGCTGAGGGAGTGGGTGCTGTGGGAGGGTCGGTGCTGAGGGAGTGGGCGCTGTGGGAGGGTTGGTGCTGAGGGAGGGTCAGTGCTGAGGGAGTGGGCGCTGTGGGAGGGTTA